>NC_052151.1:110763520-111136547 GCF_902713615.1 Scyliorhinus canicula
TCTCCCACCTGGTATCTCATTCTGTACTGCTACTGCTTGATCTTTCCCTTCTTCTGTGGGATGTCCTTTCAGTAGTTCTTGACCTTTTCCTATGGACCTGTTTACTATCTGATATAATATCTGAACTGGCACTGCGTTTCTGTGCCCTCCATTTTTGAACTTTGTGTTCCCAATCCATTGTCTTGACTCCCTCCCCTGAATGCTGTACTTTCAACCAATGTTATACTTTCCAGTGGCCTTCCCTGCTCTACTAATAACAGTTGCATCCTTCCATTGACGCGACCTTTCAGGCAAGCATGTCACTTTTGTACCAACTTTTGGTGGTTGTCCTTTTGGAAAAATGGCCTGCTCTAATTCATCACAAATGTTGTGTTCCTCTACAGAAACCCTGTCTATATCAGTTAACTGGTCCTCATAGTTCTGTAACACATCCGTACCAGATGACCCTGGTTTCTCTTCATGTCTGTCTGCTCTGTCTAAATTTGAACATTTTTAATCTGTACCCATTATCCTTGATGAATGTATCCTAACAGTTTGTTTGCCATGTTTCAAAATAATTGTTTTGCCATCTATGCCTATGATCTTCCCTGGGCCTTTCCATTCAGCAAAATTGTCTCTCTTATAGTATACTATGTCTCCTTGCTGAAAAACGGTATTTGATGGCCGTACATTGTACCTTAATGTTCTGTGAATTCTTTCAGAGACCTCTGCTTCCAAAAAAGCTTTTCTACTGCTATGTAATGCATTTAAATACTCAGAAAAGGCAGAGCTGATTGTAGTCCCTTCCCAAGCTGGAGGCTGGTCATCCAAAATGGACAGAATTTTAGGATTTCTATCAAACACTAATTTTTTTTTTTTTTTTAAATAATTTTTATTGAATTTTTCAAAATACAAACATTTTAACCCCCCCTACATTTACATTTAAATTATAACAAAACAAAGTCAAACCCCCCTACTTAACAAGAAAAAGAAAAAAAATCCCCCCCCCCCCCTACCCGCGCGTCCCCCCCCCCCCCCCCCCCCCCCCGCCGGCGAACCGACCGTCAGCCCAACTTATAATTTCTAGCAGCGTCCTCGGGCAGGCCTTGCCCGTGCCACCGCCGCTACCGTACTTCCTTCGTCGTTGTCCCCCCTCCCCCCCCCCCCCCCCTCCCCCCCCTCCCGCCCTCCCCTCCCCTCCCGGGTTGCTGCTGTCATGGCCTCAGTTTCTATCTCTGATCCAAGAGGTCTAGGAAGGGTTGCCATCGCCTGGAAAACCCCTGCACCGACCCTCTCAGGGCGAATTTGATCCTTTCCAATTGGATGAAGTTTGCCATGTCGTTTAACCAGGTGTTAACACTCGGAGGCCTTTCGTCCCTCCACTGAATCAGGATCCTCCTCCGAGCCACCAAGGACGCAAAGGCTAATATTCCAGCCTCCCTCGCCTCCTGTACCCCCGGTTCCACCCCAACCCCGAAGATCGCAAGTCCCCATCCTGGCTTGACCCTGGACCCCACCACTCTCGACACCGTCCCTGCCACCCCCTTCCAGAACTCCTCCAGTGCCGGACATGCCCAAAACATATGTGCATGATTCGCAGGGCTTCCCGAACATCTAATACACCTGTCTTCACCCCCGAAAAACCGACTCATCCTTGTCCCCGTCATGTGGGCTCTATGCAGTACCTTAAATTGAATGAGACTTAGTCTCGCACATGACGACGACGAGTTGACCCTCTCCAGGGCGTCTGCCCATGTCCCGTCCTCTATCTGTTCCCCCAGCTCTAACTCCCACTTATCTTTCAGCTCCTCTACTGGTACCTCCTCCACCTCCTGCATAATCTTATAGATGTCCGAGATCTTCCCCTCCCCGACCCAGACCCCTGATAGCACCCTATCACTCACCCCCCTGTCGGGGAGCGCGGGGAACCCCGCTACCTGTCGTCTGGCAAATGCCTTCACTTGGAGGTACCTGAACGTGTTCCCCGGGGGGAGCCCAAATTTCTCCTCCAGCTCTCCTAGGCTCGCAAACCTCCCCTCTATAAACAAGTCCCTCAGTTGTCTAATACCCGCCCTCTGCCAGCTCTGGAATCCCCCTCCTGTGTTTCCCGGCGCAAATCTGTGGTTCCCTCTTAGTGGTGCCCCTATCAGACCTCCCACTTCCCCCCTGTGTCGCCTCCACTGCCCCCAGATCTTGAGGGTGGCCGCCACCACCGGGCTCGTGGTATACCTCGTGGGAGGGAGCGGCCATGGTGCCGTTACCAGTGCCCCTAAGCTTATGTTGCCGCAGGACGCCCTCTCCATGCGCTTCCAGGCTGCCCCCTCCCCTTCCATCATCCACTTTCGTACCATCGATGTATTTGCCGCCCAGTAATATCCTGAAAGGTTGGGTAACGCCAGCCCTCCACTATCCCTACTCCGCTCCAAAAAGACCCTTCTAACTCTCGGGGTGCCATGTGCCCACACATACCCCATGATACTACTCGTTACCTTCTTGAAAAAGGCCCTGGGGAGGAAGATGGGCAGACACTGGAACAAAAACAAGAACCTCGGGAGGACCGTCATTTTAACTGACTGCACCCTCCCTGCCAGCGACAGCGGCACCATGTCCCACCTCTTAAACTCCTCCTCCATCTGCTCCACCAGTCTGGAAAAGTTCAACTTGTGTAGGGTCCCCCAGTTCTTTGCCACCTGCACCCCCAAATACCTAAAACTTTTAACTGCTCTTTTGAAGGGGAGCCTCCCAATTCCCTCCCCTTGGTCTCCCGGGTGTATTACAAAGACCTCACTTTTCCCCAGATTTAATTTATATCCCGAAAAGTCCCCGAACTCCGCTAGTATCCCCATTACCTCCGGCATTCCCCCCTCCGGGTCTGCCACATACAACAACAAATCATCCGCATAGAGCGAGACCCGATGTTCCTCCCCTCCCCTTGTCAGTCCTCTCCACCCCCCTGAACCCCTCAGTGCCATCGCCAACGGCTCAATCGCTAATGCAAAGAGTAAGGGAGATAGGGGACATCCCTGCCTAGTACCTCGATGGAGCCCAAAATATTCTGACCTCCTCCCGTTTGTTACCACACTTGCCATCGGAGCTGAATAGAGCAGTTTTACCCACTTGATAAATCCCTCCCCAAACCCAAACCTTTCCAACGTCTCCCACAAGTATTCCCACTCCACCCTGTCAAATGCCTTCTCCGCGTCCAGCGCTACCACTATCTCCGCCTCCCCTTCCACTGCTGGCATCATAATCACATTTAACAATCTCCGGACATTTGTGTTAAGTTGGCGTCCCTTCACGAACCCCGTCTGGTCTTCATGGACTACCCCTGGCACACAGTCCTCTATCCTGGTTGCCAGGACCTTTGCTAACAGCTTGGCATCTACATTTAAGAGGGAGATAGGCCTGTAGGACCCGCACTGGACCGGGTCCTTGTCCCGCTTCAAAATCAAGGAGATCAGGGCCTGCGACATTGTTGGAGGCAGAACCCCCCCCTCGCGCGCCTCATTGAAGGCTCGCACCAGCACTGGACCCACCAAGTCCACAAATTTCCTGTAAAACTCCACCGGGAACCCATCCGGCCCCGGCGCCTTCCCCGCCTGCATCTGGCCTATCCCTTTAATTAGCTCCTGCAGCTCTATCGGCGCCCCCAACCCTTCCACCAGCTCCTCCTGTACCTTTGGGAACCCCAATTTGTCGAGAAAGTTCTTCATTCCCCCTCTCCTCTTCGGCGGTTCAGACCTATACAATTCCCTATAGAAGTCCCTAAAGACCCTATTCACCTCTTGCCCCTTCTGCACTACATCCCCACCCCTCTCTCTCACTCCCCCAATCTCTCTGGCTGCATCTCGCTTACGAAGCTGGTGTGCCAGCATCCTGCTCGCCTTTTCCCCGTACTCATACGCCGCACCCTGCGCCCTTCTCCACTGCATTTCCGCCTTCCTAGTGGTCAGTAGGTCGAACCTGGCCTGCAAGCTACGCCGCTCCCTTAATAGCCCCTCCTCTGGCGCCGCCGCATATTTCCTATCTACTTCTAGGAGCTCCCCCACCAGCCTCTCCCTTTCCTGCCTCTCCTTCCTCTCTCTGTGTGCCCTTATGGAGATCAGCTCTCCTCTAATCACTGCTTTCAAGGCCTCCCAGACCGTCCCCACCTGCACCTCACCTGTGTCATTCGTACCCAGATAGTTCTCAATGCCCGTTCTCACCCTTCTGCACACCTCTTCGTCCGCCAACAGCCCTACATCCAGGCGCCACAACGGGCGTTGGTCCCGCGCCTCCCCCATGTCCACGTCCACCCAATGTGGTGCATGGTCCGATATCGCAATGGCCGAGTACTCCGTGTCCTGCACTCTCGGTATCAGCCCCCTGTTCAATACGAAAAAATCGATCCTAGAGTACACTCTGTGGACGTGGGAGAAAAAAGAATACTCCCTCGCCCTTATCAAACACTAATTGATTGGAACTACAGCCCCCAACCATCTGCAATGAATTCTTTGCATGTACTGCCCAAGCTGAAGCTGAATTTAACTTGCAATTTGGTTGATCTGCCAAAACTTTCAGGAGCATGTCATCAATTACAGCATGGTTTCTTTCACACACACCATTACTAAATGGGCTTTCTGCAGCCATATTCATAACTGTGATATTCACGTTTTCACACATATCCCTAAACTCATCATTAGCAAATTCTCCCCCATTGTCCATAAGGAATTTTGCCGGTGACCCATTCCTGTCCCTATCCATTTTTCCATGATTTGATCCAGAATGATTCTCTTTTCTTTACTTCGTACAATCGTTGATTGACTAAATCTGGTTGTTAAATCTACAAAATGCAAAATAAATATATTATTGGCTTTATCCCAGATCTTAAGATCCATGGCCACAATGTTGTTAAAATCCCTGGCCAAATGTAGGGTTACTATCGGTCGTGCTGGTGTCCTTCTGTACTTCCTACAAACTTCACAGCGATCACTAATCTGTTCTATCAGTTTAGTATAGTCTTCATCCCTTACCCCTGCATCCTTTAATAAATTTTTCAGCCTCCGAGGAGACGGATGCGCAAATTTCCTGTGCAGTTTTAATACAACAAGCTTTTTATCAGCTAAAGTCCCATTTTCAACTACCATTAACACATCCTTAACTGTATTTGAATTATTATTCATCAGTAATGGAATACAATAATGTCTTGACTGTGCAAATTGTAAGTCCAACGTCTTTCCAAACACTATTGCCTTATCCTGTTCCACATCCAGTTTCATGTGTGTTTTCTTCATCGACGGTCTGCTCAGAAGCAAAGGTATCTCACTTCATACAACATCCGTGCTCATGAAATGATTCACTCCGGCAATATTGCAAGGGATCACTGCTCTTTTCAGCGACATCAGAGTATTATCATCCCCAAACCTGAAACTTGTGGAATTTCAAATTCCTTAACCTTGTTATGAGTTTCAGCATTCAAGGAGCCCAGGTAACATTTTAACCAGTCAATTCCACACATAGTAGATGTGCAGCCACTGTCCAATACAGCACAATTGAAGGATTCGGGAACCAACACCCTCATTACTGGTGTAAACTGCTTGTTAAAAGGACAATGCCTTCTTTCTGGTCACTATCGTTTTCCTCTTCTGCCTCTTCCATGTCATATGTCACTTCAAACTCTCTATTATAACGTGTTGGACAGTTGAAAGCATAATGGTATTGAGAGCCACATCGAAAACATTGATTTATCATGCCCCGTGCATTTCTGGGGTTCATCTTCCGATTGTAGGTTCTAACTGGATTTCTGTCTTCATAGTTTCCGGGTCCCGATCTCCTTCTATAGTCTTGAAACCTGTTTGTAGCCATACGATTTCGCCATCCTGTTAGTAGCGCATATTCCATATTCTGCTTTATTGCAGGCTGACCTATTTGGGTCATCAGGGCCATCAGAATCGAATGTTCCCCAGAAACTTTTTTAAAGCTTCTGTCATCTGATCGAGTATGGTATCCTTATCCGCAAACTGAACTCCTGTCAAAACCAGGAGCCTAACCAAATTGCTCACTCAAGTACAGTCAAGTAATTTAAAGGCCAACACAGATTGTGAAAATTCCAGGTTGCGCTTTTCCAGCCTTTTATATAGTCGGCCAAATTCCATTATGTAGTCTTCAATGGAGAAATCCTCTATTTTATGGAACCTATCAAAATCCGACAATGCTTCATACGCACTTAACAAGTCATCCTTAAATGTTATCCATATAACGTAATAGAGTCTCCAGACCTTCTTCTGAGTATAACTCTTCCAATTCCAGCTCAGAAAACACTTTGCTTTGGATTTTACTGTTATAAGGTAGAGAAAGAGCCAATGCCATACCTTGTTTTCTCTTTCTCAAGGCCTTTGTCCACATAACTACTGCACTTCTCCATTGGTCGTACGATCCCCTTTCAGAAAATAAGGGGGGACAGTCATATATGGCCAACTTTATCCTAGGTTCCGCCATATATCCTTTTTTTTTCTTCTCACTCACTCCTTGGTTTGGTCTGGAAAAGTTGTATCTTTCAACCCTTCACATTTGCACAGCAATCATTTTCAGTTGCCATCTGTTAGACATTTAGCTGCTGTTGTATAAGAGTCAAAGGTTCTGCTCCTTTTCTATACTAAGGGGCAATAGTTCTGCCTTACAAAGTAACTGACGGCTGGATATAGTGCGAGGGATGGACCTAGCTCATAATGTAACATGTCATGCATAGGAGGGTTAAGATTGAGGATACTAATAAGGTATTAAAATTTTTAATCAGTTTATATTAAACAAAACAATATGAAGATGCATTCATACATTTCTCTTTTCCTAAACCCCCAATAAATTCTGAAAATAAAAGGTTGAATTTAAACGGCTCTATTTCTCTAAAAGAATTTTAATTTACGCTAGTGTGTTCAATCTGGTAAGGCACCAGAACCTGATGGTTTTGGAAGGGAATTTTATGAGGAATTCAAAGATATGCTAATCGAACATATGACTGGCATTTGAAGAGGGACAGCTGCTTCAGACTCTTTGAGAAGCACATATTTCTTTAATTTTGAAGACAGGCAAAAGTTCGGAAGATTGGGCTCCAATACATCAGTCTCACTTTTAAATTCCAGATCTGAAATTGCTTTCTAAAATACTGGCGTGCGTCTAGGAAAAATTATTCCTTTAATTATCCTAGGTGATCAGACTGGGTTTATAAAAGGCTGAAATTCATGTAATAAGTAACAATGCCAGGAGAATATTAAATATCATTCAGGTTTCTCAAAATCAGCCGATAGACAGGTGCTTTTGTTGGATGCAGAGAAAGCATTTGATCAGGGGGAGTGAAACTATTTATTTTATACATTAGATAAATTTGGATTGGGCGGGGGACTTTATTAAATGGACAAAGGGGGCTGGATTCTCCGCTCCCCGATGCTGGAATCGCATTCGGCGACAGGGCGGAGAATCCTTTTTGACGGCAGTACCGGGCGGCGCCAGTTTTCAGATTTTCTGCCCTTGAAAAGCAGCGTACTCTAGGAGTATGCCGTGCCACATATCCACGGTCTCAGGCAATTCAGGCAATCCACGGTCTTAGGCTCGCCACGCAATGCTCCGTCCCCCACCGGTTGAGTTCCTGACAGCGTGGGACGTGTGTGGTCTCACCCGTTGTGAACTTAGCGTGGCGGCTGCGTACTCAGTCCCGTGCCGCCACAGTCGGGGGAGTGTCGATCCGTAAGCAGAGGGGGCTTCATTTGCGGCTGGGGGCACTGTGGGCAGGCGGCCCGGGGCGCGTGAGCGGCCAAAGTGGGGCACTACTTTTGCGGTCCAGGTCCGCAGGCTGAGTCCACCATGAAGCACGGTGCAGCCGCTGCAGGCCGCCATCATGCGCATGCGCGGCTACAGAACTGGAAATGCGCAGGCCCGTATCGGCAGCTGGAGCTGCGAGCTCTATGCTGCCTCCCTGCTAGCCCCCAGAAAAGCGGGGAATCGGTAGCTGTTTTGCACCAGTTGTCCTGGCATAAAACACCACCATTTTCACGCCGTCAATGGGGACTTAGTCCCACAAACGGAGAATCCAGCCCAGGTGCTTTATAAAAATCCACTTGCAGCAGTTCTCACTAACAGTTATAGATCTAATAATGTTAGTCTTCAGCAGGGGACCAGGCAGGGGTGCCCTCAATCCCCGTTGTTGTTTGCAATTGCTATCGCACCTTTAGCTAAGGCAATTAAACAGACCCCTTTGGTAATTTGTTTCGCTATTGGTGGAAAATAGCAGAAGATTATGTTGTACGCTGTTGATTTTTGTCTCAGCTTGAAATTTCTGATTCTGCTTTAATTGATATTATAAATAGGTTTAGTTTCTTCTCGGATTATAAAATACATTTCTCCATGTCTGACGCTGTGCCTTTAGGAAGACTTGGAGGGCACCCCCTTCACTTTCCATCTTCCCCTTTGGATGGGCCCTTTCTGTTTTTATTTAATTTATTTTTTATAAATTAATCGAAATTATTTTTTTCCAATTGGGGCATTTTAGCATGGCCGATCCACCTTACCTGCACATCTTTGGGTTGTGCGGGTGATATCCACACCCCTTCCGGTTTTATTTATATATTTTCATTACTCCCTCATTTGGTCACCTATCTGAGGCAAACTTTACATCCATGAAGTGTGACCTGCATTGTTGGACCTTTTTGCCGATATCATGGCTGGGCAGGGTTGCATTGATTAAGATGGATGTATTACCAAGGTTACTTTACCTTCCACAGATGATACCAATTTTACTTTTGGCTAAGGTCCTGAAGGAAATCAATGGGAGGTTTAGCTCCTTTATATTGAACAAAAGGAAACCTCACTTCAAACTGGCCAAATTGCAATTTCCAAGTTCAAAAGGGGTACTTGATGTGCCTAGTATAAAATTATATGCTGCCTTGCACATTTTAACCCCCTTACCCCCACTTTCCCCTTTGTTGACCCCTCATTCCTCCAAAAGAAGTCAATGAACGGCTTCCACCTCCGAGCGAACGCATCAACCGACCCCCTCAGGATGAACTTGACCTTCTCCAGCCTCAGGAATTCCACCAGGTCGCTCACCCACACCCTCGCCTTTGACGGCTCTGAATCCCTCCACCCGAGCCAGACCAATCTCCAGGCAATCAGAGAGGCAAAGGCCAAGACATCGGCCTCTCTCCCCTCTGATCTGCTCTCACTCACACTAGTTTTCCTACAGTGTTTCTCCATGCCCTCTCCTCAACCCTCTTTCAGAAGGCTCAGCATCGATACTTTGTATAGTTCTGCATCTAGCTCCCTCTAGTGGTTGATTCGGAATAACATTAACCCTGACAGTTCTGTACATTTCTCATAATGTCATATTGGGCTCACAAAGTGTCTGGCCAGCGAGAACGGCAGAGGTGCTGTTGACAACATCCTTATGTTTGTTCTCCCACAAGAAGCCCCCACACTGACCATTCCCCCACTACCCATTTCCTAACCATGGTGATGTTCGCCACCCAGTAGTAATTCATTATATTTAGCAACGCCAGCACTGTAACCCACTCCGTGCACCCGCTCCAGAAAAGCCCTCATGACGCATGGGGTATTGTCCATTGCCCAAACGAACCCAGAAATCAGAACATTGACCATTTTAAAGAATGACTTCGGGACAAAGATCAGGCGGTTCTGAAATACAAACAGGAAGCTTGGCAGCACCGCCATCTTTACTGCCTGCAGCACATCCCACCTCTTAAAGTCCACCTTCATTTGCTCCATCAACCGAGTCATATTCAATTTGTGAACTGTGCCCAACTCCGCAAAACCTGAATGCCCAGGAATCTAAAGCTACCTTAAAATAGCAGCTCTCCTAACTTCCTCTTCTACCCTCACTCTTTCCCATGTTCAAGTTGTACCCAGAAAACCAGCCAAAATCCTCCCAAATCCCCATAATGGCACCCAATGGGTCCAAACTGTATAACAGCTGATCGTCCACTAACAGCGAAACACTGTGCTCGATGTCCCCGCCCCCCCACCCCCACACAATCTCTTTCCAATCTCTCGAATCTCTAAGCACCATTGCCAGCGGCTCTATTGCCAAGGCAAAGAGCAATGGGGAGAGCGGGCACTCTTGCCTCATCCCCTAATGCAGCCCAAAATATTCTGAACTCACTCGGTTTGTCCGCACACTTGTAACCAGTGCTGTGTACAGCAACCGGACCCAATTCACAAACCCCAGCCCGAAGCTGACCGCCCTAGACCTCCCACAGATATTCCCACTCCACCTTGTCGAATGTCTTCTCCACAACCATTGCCTCCACCACCTCCTGTCCCTCCGGAGGCATTATAACTACATTGAGTCGCCTCTCACATTCGACGACAACTGCCTCCCTGTCACGAACCCCATTTGGTCATCACCTATCAACCCCGGGACACACTCCTCAAGTCGCAAAGTTAGCACCTTTGCCAGCAACTTGGCCTCGACAGTCAATAGTGACATCGGGCAGTATGACACACACTGCTCCGGATCCTTGTCCTTTTCAATATTAGAGAGATTAATGCCTACGATAGTGTACGGGAGAGATCCCCCCTCTCTCAAGCTTCATTAATATGTGCTCACTGGCAGTGGCCTAAGGTCCCCCCCAAACCGTTTTGTAGAACTTCACCAGGAACCGATCTGGACCTGGGGCCTTCACTGCCTGCATCGCCCTCATACTTTCCATCGCCTCATTCAGCCTGATTTGGCCCCCAATCCCTGCACCAACCCCTCGTCCACCCTGGGAAACTCCAACCCATTCAAGAACTGCCACATTTCCCCAACCCCTCCATCCCGGATGGGGGCTCAGACTCATATAATCACCTACAGAATGCCTCAACTGCACCATTCACCCCCTCCGGGTGCAAAACCACCCTCCCCACCTCACCCTTTACTCTGCCAGTCTCCCTCGTTACCTCTTGCTTTCTCAACTGGTGGACCAGCATCCTGCTCGCCTTGTTACTATATTCATCTCCTGCCCCTCTGGCCCTCCATAACTGCCCACTGATTTCCATCTGAAGCCTCTGCCTATCTTTCAGCAGCCCCGCCTCTGGGGCCTCCGAATACCTTCTGTCCACGCTTAAGATCTCATCTACCAGCTTTGCCATCTCCGCCTGTTCCACCTTCTCCCAATAGGCACGGATTGAGATGCACACCCTCCAAACCACCACCGTGAGTGCCTCCCACAGTGTGGCGGCCGTGGCCTCCCCCATTTCATTGAGCTCCACATACCCGCGCGTGGCAGCCCTCACCCGCTCGCACACCTCCTCATCTGCCAACAACCCCACATCCAACCTCGCCTGCAGGTGCTGGAACCCTTCTCACCCCCCAGTCCACTCTGCATTGTGGTAAACCAGAGACCCAGAGTAATGCTTTGGAGACTCAGGTTCAAATCTCGCCACTGCAGATAGTGAAATCTGCATTCAATAAAAATCTGGAATTAAAAATCTAGTGATGACCATGAAACCATTGCCGATTGTTGTAAAAACCCAGCTGGTTCACTAATGTCCTTTAGGAATGGAAATCTGACTTCCGGTTGCGGCTATGACCAGCTAAGTCGCACGTTTGGCGGCTCCTGCTACAAAGGTGTTTTCGGGCCGATTGGAGGGCCCCAACGGCGCTGTAAGGACAAATCCCGGTGGGGGAAGGCTCCCTGAGGAGAACCAGACCAACTTTATGGTCGGTACCCGGAGTGGGGTGGTAAAGAGAGCAACAGCAGCTCCCCAAAAAAAGCGGGGGAAGAAGACCAAAATGGCGGCCGGTGGCGCACCCGAGGAATGGAGGAAATGGGCGGAGGAGCAGCAGGCCGCTCTCCTGCGCTTCTTTACGGAGCTGAAAATGGAGCTCTTGGAGTCAATGAATGCGACAACCACCAGGCTGATGGGAGCCCAGGCGACCCAAGAGGCGTCGATTCGGGAGCTGCAGCAGGAGATGACTGTGAGGGAGGAGGAGGCCACGGTCCTCGTGGGAAAGGTAGAGGTGCACGAGGCACTCCACCTGAAATGGCAGAGCCGTTTGAGGAGCTGGATACCCGAATGAGGCGGAAGAACCTGAGGATCTTGGGCCTGGCAGAAGGCCTGGAGGGGTCAGACCTCCCGGGATACGTAGCAGAAATGCTGAGCTCCCTGATGGGGGCAGGGGCCGTCCCTTCGCCCCTGGAGCTGGAAGAGGCCTACAGGGTCATGGCTAGGAAGCCAAGAGCAAATGAGCCCCGAGGGCGGTGCTGGTGCGGTTCCAGCGACTCAGCGATCGTGAGAGAGTGCTGGAGTGGGCCAAGAGGGAAAGGAGCAGCAAGTGGGAGAATTCGACGGTGAGGGTCTACCAGGACTGGAGTGCGGAGGTGGCTAAGCGGCGGGCCCGGTACAACCGGACGAAGGCGGTGCTACATGCAAAACGGATCAGGTTCGGAATGCTGCAGCCAGCGCGCTTGTGGGTCACCTACAGGAACCAACACCACTATTTTGAGTCCCCAGAGGAGGCGTGGGCCTTTGTACAGGAAGAGAAACTGGACTCGAATTAGACCCAGGGGATACTTGGCGGCCGTAGCCGCTCGGGTACTTTCAGCTGAACAAGCGGTTTTTTTTTTCGGCTGGGTCGGAACTGGGCAACTCTTATTGGAACGGTTTCCTTTTTTTTTTTTTCTTTTCTTCTTTCCTTGTTTGGATCTTGAACTCTTGCTTTGGGTTTTTCTTCTGATGTTTTTTCCCCCCTTTGCCAACTTCCCTTAGTTATTGTTCTTGTGGTTATTCATGGTTATTTATGGTTATTTATACTGTTTGGTAGAGGGCGACTGTTAAGTACATTGTTATTTGTTATCTATCTGTTATTTATAATGTTAAGTTGGGGAGGTGGGACGGGGGGGAGAGCAGATCGGGGATATGGGCTCCTAGGGGGGGTTCTTTACAGGCATGGACGGGGACGGGGGTGGAACTGAAGATGGCGGGGTGGGGTGTGGCAGGGCGAAAGCGCGGGCTTTCCTCTGTTTTCCCGCGCGCGGGGCAGAGGAGGGGGGAGGGGAGGAGTGCGGGGCGTGGCTAGCAATGGCGACCTTTCCCGCGTTGGAGCGGGGCCAGGGAGGAGTGGCAAGGGGGGGGAGGCCCCCCCCCCGAGCCGGGGGGAGTCGGAGTGTGGCAGGAGCAGCCGGGTCAGCGTAAACCAGCTGACCTACGGGAGTACGATGGAGGGTACATCGCGGCTAGGAGGGGTCCTAGCCTGGGGGGGGGGGGGGGGGGGGGGGGGGGAGGGAAGGGGGGGGTTAGGGAGGGACACCGGGTTGCTGCTGGAAAGACCAGAAACGGGAAGTGGAGGACTGGAGAGGTGGGGGGAGGGGGCCATCGCCATGGGGAGCGGGTCAGAAGGGGAGGGTCGACCCGGGGCGAGCAGGAAACAGGACATGGCTAATCGGCAGGGGAAGGGGGCGGGTCGTCCCGCGACCCGGCTGATCACTTGGAACGTGAGGGGGCTGAATGGGCCGGTCAAGAGATCAAGGGTATTCTCACACCTGAAGGGACTGAAGGCTGATGTAGCAATGTTACAGGAGACCCATTTGAAGGTAGTGGACCAGGTTCGCCTGAGAAGGGGGTGGGTGGGACAGGTGTTCCACTCTGGATTGGACGCAAAGAACCGGGGGGGGTGGCGATTCTGGTGGGAAAGAGGGTGTCGTTCGTGGCGGAGGAGGTGGTGGCGGATAAGGAGGGTAGGTATGTGATGGTGAAGGGTAAGCTGCAGGGGGAGAAAGTGGTGATGGTCAACGTATATGCCCCGAACTGGGATGACGCGGGTTTTATGAGGCGCCTATTGGGCCTCATTCCGGGACTGGAGGCGGGGGCTTGATCATGGGGGGGGACTTTAACACAGTGCTGGACCCCGGGCTAGACAGATCGAGCTCAAGGACCAATAGGAGGCCGGCAGCGGCAGAAGTGCTGAGGGGGTACATGGAGCAGATGGGAGGAGTAGACCCATGGAGCTTTGGTAGGCCGAGGGCGAGGGAGTATTCCTTTTTCTCCCACGTCCATAGAGTGTACTCCAGAATCGATTTCTTCGTGTTGAGCAGGGGGCTGATCCCGAGGGTGCGGGAAGCTGAGTACTCGGCCATTGCGATCTCTGATCATGCACCACATTGGGTGGATGTGGAAATGGGGGAGGCGCGGGACCAGCGCCCGCTGTGGCGGCTGGATGTGGGGCTGTTAGCGGACGACGAGGTGTGTAAAAGGGTCCGGAAGAGCATTGAGAGCTATCTGGACTTGAATGACACGGGTGAGGTGCAGGTGGGGATGGTCTGGGAGGCCCTGAAGGCAGTGATCAGGGGAGAGCTGATCTCCATAAGGGCACACAGAGAAAGAAAGGAGAGGCAGGAGAGGGAGAGGCTGGTGGGGGAGCTATTGGAAGTGGATAGGAGATATGCGGAGGCCCCAGAGGAGGGGCTGCTGGGAGAACGGCGCAGCCTGCAGGTCAAGTTCGACCTGCTGACCACC
This sequence comes from Scyliorhinus canicula, assembly GCF_902713615.1. Taxonomy (NCBI): domain Eukaryota; kingdom Metazoa; phylum Chordata; class Chondrichthyes; order Carcharhiniformes; family Scyliorhinidae; genus Scyliorhinus; species Scyliorhinus canicula. The sequence continues at coordinate 110,777,984 of NC_052151.1, forward strand.
AGGAAGGCAGAGACGCAGTGGAGAAGGGCACAGGGCGCGGTCTATGAGTATGGGGAAAAGGCGAGCAGGATGCTGGCACACCAGCTTCGCAAACGGGATGCGGCTAGGGAGATTGGGGGAGTGAAGGAGAGGGGCGGGAAGGTAGTGCAGAAGGGGCAAGAAGTGAATGGGGTCTTCAGGGATTTTTACAAGGAGTTGTATCGGTCTGAGCCGCCGACGAGGAGAGGGGGAATGGAGGACTTCCTAAACAAATTGAGGTTCCCAAGGGTCCAGGAGGGGCTGGTAGAAGGGCTGGGGGCGCCAATAGGGCTAGAGGAGCTAGTCAAGGGAATAGGTCAGATGCAAGCGGGGAAGGCGCCAGGGCCAGATGGGTTCCCGGTGGAATTCTACAAGAAAAATGTGGACTTGGTGGGACCGGTACTGGTACGAGCCTTTAATGAGGCGCGAGAGGGGGGGGTTCTGCCCCCGACAATGTCGCAGGCTCTGATCTCCCTGATATTGAAGCGGGATAAAGACCCCGTGCAGTGCGGGTCCTACAGGCCTATCTCGCTTCTGAACGTGGATGCCAAGTTGCTGGCAAAGATCCTGGCAGCTAGAATAGAGGATTGTGTGCCAGGGGTAATCCATGAGGACCAGACGGGGTTCGTGAAGGGGCGGCAGCTCAACACGAACGTGCGGAGATTGCTGAATGTAATTATGATGCCGGCAGTGGAGGGGGAGGCTGAGATAGTGGTAGCGCTGGACGCGGAGAAGGCATTCGATAGGGTGGAGTGGGAGTACCTGTGGGAGACGTTGGAACGGTTTGGGTTTGGGGAAGGGTTTATTAAGTGGGTGAAGTTGCTCTACTCGGCCCCGACGGCGAGTGTAGTGACAAACGGGAGGAGGTCGGAGTATTTCGGGCTCCACCGAGGGACCAGGCAGGGATGTCCCCTATCCCCCCTACTTTTCGCACTGGCGATTGAACCGTTGGCGATGGCACTGAGGGGTTCAGGGGGGTGGAGAGGACTGACTAGGGGAGGGGAGGAACATCGAGTATCGCTGTATGCGGATGATCTACTGCTGTACGTGGCAGACCCAGAAGGGGGAATGCCGGAGATAATGGAACTATTAGCAGAGTTTGGGGACTTTTCGGGGTACAAACTAAATTTGGGCAAAAGCGAGGTTTTTGTGATACACCCGGGGGACCAGGGAGAGGGTATTGGGAGACTCCCCTTCAAGCGAGCAGGAAAGAGCTTTAGGTACTTAGGGGTGCAGGTGGCAAGGAACTGGGGGACCCTCCACAAGTTGAACTTTTCTAGGCTGGTGGAACAGATGGAGGAGGAATTTAAGAGGTGGGACATGGTACCGCTGTCGCTGGCGGGGAGGGTGCAGTCAATCAAAATGACGGTCCTCCCAAAGTTCCTGTTTTTATTTCAGTGCTTGCCCATCTTCCTCCCTAGGGCCTTCTTCAAAAAGGTGACGAGTAGCATCATGAGCTACGTGTGGGCGCACGGCACCCCAAGGGTGAGGAGGGTCTTTTTGGAGCGGAGTAGGGACAGTGGAGGGCTGGCACTACCCAATCTCTCGGGGTATTACTGGGCGGCAAATGTGTCAATGGTGCGCAAGTGGATGATGGAAGGGGAGGGGGCAGCTTGGAAACGAATGGAGAGGGCGTCCTGTGGCAACACAAGCCTGGGGGCCCTAGTAACGGCACCATGGCCGCTCCCCCCCACGAGGTACACCACGAGCCCGGTGGTGGCGGCCACCCTCAAGATATGGGGGCAGTGGAGGCGACACAGGGGGGAAATGGGAGGTCTGTTGGCGGCGCCAATAAAAGGGAACCATAGATTCATCCCGGGGAACATCGACGGGGGATTTCAGAGCTGGTACAGGGTGGGCATACGGCAGCTGAAGGACCTGTTTATAGAGGGGAGGTTTGCGAGCCTGGGAGGGCTGGAGGAGAAGTTTGAGCTCCCCCCGGGAAACATGTTCAGATATTTACAAGTGAAGGCATTTGCTAGGCGGCAGGTGGAGGGGTTCCCCCTGCTCCCCAGTAAGGGGGCGAGTGATAGGGTGCTCTCGGGGGTCTGGGTCGGAGGGGGGAAGATATCAGACATCTACAAGATAATGCAGGAGGCGGAAGAAGCATCAGGGGAGGAGCTGAAAGCCAAGTGGGAAGGGGAGCTGGGAGAGCAGATAGAAGACGGGACGTGGGCGGATGCACTGGAGAAGGTCAATTCTTCCTCCTCGTGTGCGAGGCTGAGCCTCATTCAATTTAAGGTGCTGCATAGAGCTCACATGACGGGGACAAGGATGAGCCGGTTCTTTGGGGGTGAGGACAGGTGTGTCAGATGTCTGGGAAGCCCAGCGAACCATGTGCATATGTTCTGGGCATGTCCGGTGCTGGAAGGGTTCTGGAAGGGGGTGGCAAGGACGGTGTCGAAGGTGGTGGGGTCCAGGGTCAAACCAGGATGGGGGCTTGCGATCTTTGGGGTCGGGGTAGAACCGGGGGTACAGGAGGCTAGGGAGGCCGGAATACTGGCCTTTGCGTCCCTAGTGGCTCGACGAAGGATATTAATTCAATGGAAGGACGCGAGGCCTCCAAGCGTTGAAACTTGGATTAACGATATGGCTAGCTATATTCAGCTAGAAAGGATCAAATTTGCCCTGAGAGGGTCGGTACAGGGATTCTCCAGGCGGTGGCAACCTTTCCTTGACTTTTTAGATCAGAGATAGACGTTCGGGGTCGTGGCAGCAGCAACCCGGGGGGAGGGGGGGGGGAGGGGAGGGGAGGGGGGGGGGGGGAGGGGAGGGGGGGGCAGCAAGGGTCGTGGGGGGACATGCACGACTGTAACGCGGGCAAGTCTGCTCGCTGCTCATGTCTCAAACTGTAGGCTGCCTTGTTTGTTAAGTTGTTGCTTGGGGGGGGGGGGAGGACTGGTGCGCGCGAGAGGGCGGGCGAGGGAGGGATATTTGCCTAGAGGGATTGTGTTGTAAATAATTTAAAAATTAGTAGGGGTAAATGTTTGTATGGAAAAACTCTTTCAATAAAAATTATTTAAAAAAAAAAAGGAATGGAAATCTGCCAGCCTTACCTAGTCTGGCCTTCTTGTGACTCCAGACCTACAGCAATGTGGTTGACTCTTAACTGCTCCCTCATAGCAATTATTGATGGGCAATAAATGCTGGCACAGCCTGCAATGCCCACGTCCCAATGACTGAATTAAAAAAAGTCAATCTGGTAGTACACTGGGTGCACATGGGAGAAATATGAGAATTCCTTTGCCTTCGGCCTCCCTAACCTCCCCAGATTCCCCCCATGCACTCCATGAACCCCTTCAGCTCCTTCGCCACTGCCTACATCTTCCTTGACCTCAGACTCGACCGGTCCAAACCCGGCTCCATAACCATGTTAAACCCGCCCCCCCCCCCAACCATGATCAACCAGTGTGAGACCAGGTCAGGAGTCTTTACCAGGACCACCGGCATCCCCTTCAGCTTCCCACTCACCATCACATACCTCCCTCCCCCTAAATCTGCCATAATGTTCCACGCCTCGAACGGCACCCGCTTATTCACAGCACCGCCACCCATGTCTTCATGTCCAGTCCCGATTGGAATACCTGCCCCACCCATCCTTTCCTCAACCTTGTCTTGTCCCTTATCTTTAAATGTGTCTTCTGCACAAAGGCCATATTCACCTTCAGACTCCTCAGGTGCGTGAACACACGTGACCATTTGACCGGTCCATTCAGCCCCCTCACATTCCACGTGACCAGCCTGGTCGGGGGCCCTCCCCTTCCAATCAATCAAATTCCTTTTTGGGTCAGTCCCTGGCCCGTGTCACACGACCTTCCAGACTCACCCTCGATGTCTGCAGTCATTGATCCTTTTCCAGCTGCGCCACATCCGTCCTAAACAAAACAACAGCTCCATCCCCCTCCCCTATGACTACCTCCTGACAACCCCCCACTACACTCCTGTTAACTAGCCCGTCCAGCTAGCATGATGGCCCCTGCCCAAGGCCTCCAACATTCCCTCCCCTCACGTCCACATTCCCCAACAAGCAGCAAAAGGTGCATGCACCTTTGATGTTCCCCCGTGGAGGGCCTGCCCTACAAACACCCCACCATCAAAAAAAAAAGAAAACAAGTTTACTGAGGTCAAAGAAACAATCACACACACTCCTCCCAAGTTCAATGTCCTCCTTCCCCTGTCAGTCCATTGTCTCTCATGAACCCCATTGCCTCTTCTGACGTGCCAATATAATACTCACGCTTCTGGAGAGTCACCCAGTGGCTGGCCGGGTACAGCATCCCAAAATTCACCACCTTCTTGAAGATTGCAGCTTTGAGACGGTTGAACCCAACCCTCCTCTTCGCCAGTTCTGCCCCCAGTCTTGGTATACCCACAGCTCTTTTGCTTCCCAGGTGCACTTCCTCGTCTGCCTCACATACCGAAGAATCTTCTCCTTATCCAGAAAGCATCACCATCGCCCTTGGCACCCCCTCCCCTATCAACTGCTCCAACATTTTGGCCCTCTGCTCCACTCACTCGATCACTGCTTGGATCGTCTCAATAACTTTGGCCAGGTCTTCCAGGGCATCCTTCCTCTGCTTACTGAACTTCGTGTTGACCACTGGGCGGGCAGAGGAACTTCCTTGCCCTCCGACATCTTATCCTGTTGCGCACCACGAAGATGTTCCTGTTCCAGCACTCTTTTTTTCTCACCCCATTCCTAGTTCGTGGATCCATCCACCAGCTACACCAGAGCAATTACACCTTCTCCAGGTACTCCTACACCTCTTTCCATCAAAATATTTACCATTTGAATGGGAAAAAGACCAAGAATTGCCACCTTGAGGAGGGGCCACAAAATGAGTGGTTGCTCACTACATAGCCACCACTTAATGCACTCCCACAGTGGTGAACAGAGCACACCCGCATGAATAGGTTTTTCCCGGAGGTGGAGGACAAGTGTGTACGGTGTCAGGGAGACCTGGCTAACCATTCCCACATGTTCTGGGCATGCTCCAGGCTTGTCAGGTTCTGGACAGCCTTCTTTGAGGCAACGGCCAAGATTGTGAGGGTGAGGATGGAGCCGTGCCCGTGAGTGGCAGTCTCTGGAATATTGCACCAGCCAGAACTTTATATGTGGAAAACAACGTCCTTGCATTTTCTTCCTTAATCGCACGCTGGAGACTCCTGCTCGACTGGCGATCAGCAGCACCACCAACTGCTGCAGACTGGCTTGCTGACCTTTCAGAATTTCTCAATCTGGAGAAGATCAAATACACCATCTGAGGGTCAGACAAGGGCTTCCACAAAGCATGGGGAGTATTCATCACCCTGTTCCAAGATTTGTTTGAAGCCAATAATGGATAGAATGGGAGAGGGGACGAGGGGATGTATAGGAACCATGAGGGCCACATAAAGCAGACAGGAACGAGGGCGGGGCAATGGGGGAGGGACACAAGGAAACACCGGGAGGGTACCCAGGGACAGACCGACAAGGAGGTCAAAGGGCACCCCACAAAGCCATAAGAGCAAAATGAGCGATAGATAATCCATCTGGCCGAGGAAAGGGCCTAAAACAGAGCATTAAAATAACTGGAAAGGGGAGGGTAGCGGGGGGGGGGGGGGGGGGGGGGGGGGGGGGGGGGGGGGGGGTGTTAGTGGAACCAAAAAAGGAGCAGCATGTAAATTGTAAATAATAACCGTTTCAATCATCTCCTGTAAAGTGTACAAATGTAAAATTCAATTGAAATATTTATTAAAAAATATAATAAGCTTTGCATCACACATATCCTGGGAAGGCAGTGGCGTTGTGGTATTGTCGCTGGACTAGTAATCCAGAGACCAAGGAGAATGCTCCGGGTTCAAATCTCACCAGGACAGATGGTGAAATTAGAATTTTTACAAAATCTGGAATTAAAAGTCTAATGACGACCATGAAACCATTGTCGATTGTTGTAAAAACCCATCTGTTCACTAATGTCCTTTTGGGAAGGAAATCTGTCATCCATATCTGGTGTGGCCTGCATGTGACTCAAGACCCACAGCAATGTGGTTGACTCTTAAATGCCCTCAGGAATGGGCAACAAATACTGGCCCAGCCAGCGACGGCCACATCCCTTGAATGAATAAAGAAAAAACAAAGGGCGGGATTCTCCGACCTCCCGCTGGGTGGGAGAATTGCCGGGGGTTGGCGTAAATCCCGCCCCCGCCGTCCTCCCAATTCTCCCGCCCCCACCATAAATCGGCCCGCGTGAGTCACGCCGTCCGCCTTGGAGAATGGCGGGGTCTGGCGCAACTCAATGTGCGCCGGGGCCGCCCGAATTCTCCGGCTCGCGATGGCCCGAAGTCACGCCCGCCTGTAGCTGGTCCCGCCGGCGTAAATCAGAATAGGTCCCTTACCGGCGGGTCCTGGTGGCGCGGGCGGGCTCCAGGGTTCCTGGGGGGGGGGGGCACGGGGGGATCTTGCCCAGAGAGGTGCCCCCACGGTGGCCTGGCCCGCAGTCGGGGCCCACAGATCCGCAGGTGGGCCTGTGCCGTGGGGGCACTCTATTCCTTCCGCATCGGCCGTTGTGTGTCCTCTGCGATGGCTGATGCGGAAGCGAATCCCTGTGCGCATGCACGGAGATGACGCCAGCATGCGCTGGCGCTCCCGCACATGCGCCAACTTGTGCCGGCTGGCGGAGGCCCTTCAGCATCGGTTGGCGTGGCGCCAGGCCCCTATCCTGCCGGCCGGCGGGGCGCCAACCACTCGCGGGCGGGCCTCTCCCCTGAAGGTGCGGAGGATTCACGTCACTCCGTCCTTCCGGGACCCTCGCCCCACCGGGTATGGGAGAATCCTGCCCAAATTGTCTCCTCCCTCTAGCAGAGGAAAGGCATGGGGCGGGATTCTCCAGCAGCCGATGCTGAAATCAGGAAATATGATTGGCACTGTTGCTTTACTGTGCCAGTGACCCGGGTTCAATTCCCGGCTTGGGTCACTGTCTGGGTCACTGTCGGCACGCTCTCCCCATGTCTGCGTGGTTTTCCTCTGGGTGCTCCGGTTTCCTCCCGCAAGTTCCGAAAGACGTGCTTGTTCGGTGAATTGGATATTCTAAATTCTCCCTCAGTGTACTTGAACAGGTGCCAGAGTGTGGCGTCTCGGGGATTAGCACAGTAACTTCATTGCAGTGTTAATGTCAGCCTACTTGTGACACTAATTAAGGTTATTATTATTATCAAGTTCAATGCCGTGATCCAGCCTTCCTTCATATCCCTTAATGCCTTTAGCCCAAGAGCTATATCTAATTCCTTCTTGAAATTACACAATGTTTTGGCCTCAACTATTTTCTGTGGTAGTGAATTCCACAGATTCACCACTCTCTGGGTGAATAAATTTTCCTCATCTTACGATGAGGAATTATGATGACCTGTAATTCTGGACTCCCCCACCATCGGAAAGATTCTGAATCTAACCTATCCAATCCTGTGAGAATTTTATAAATTTCTCTGAGGATTATGTTGAGGAGAATTAAGATTAAAAACAAAATTGGGATAAACAAAAAAATGGCAGATGTCTGAAGAGAGGTTGAGGTGCAAATTAGCATCTCAGTGAGAAAAGCAAGTGTTTTACCTTGACGATTAGATGAAAACAATGGCGGTATAAAAAGGTTAATTTCACAGTGAAGGAAGAAGAATGTGACATGTATATTCCAAAAGCCTACGTCACATGGTGGATAACATCAAAGGAAAAGGACGGTATATCCATATTCCAATGATGGGGAGTAAGGGAGACAAACACAGATACAGCTACCATCAGCCACACCCAGCTGCAGAAACAGTCTTCCAAAAACAAATTGTTGTTAATCAGGCAGCCGATTAAGATCAAAATAAAACCAAGCAGATTTTGCCTTCACTGAAATTGAAGATGGTTTTCTCAAAAGTGGCCCATAACCTGCGCATGGTAACTATTTGCTGGACTTAGCTCATGGGGCTGTATAATATTGGATGTTGTTTGGGACCAAAGGGGTGTCTCAGAGGTCAGGAATTGTAGGTGATTGGGAACCAAGAGTTAATTTCATGAAATACCATGTGTGCATCACCATCAGTGTACAGTGTATTGCAGTGTATTAAAGTCATTCTTGCCGTGTATTTTTCTTTTAAGTTAATTAATATTCTTTATTAATTGCTCACACAACGTCTGGGCAATTCCTCCCTGGTTCACATACGTTTCTCACAGTATACCTCATTGAAATATATGCATCACTAAAAACCGGTGTTCCAAGTTACCCTTCTGGGTTTTAGGATACCCTCGTATTTAACACCAGCGGCCTTCTTAACAATTACAAAGCGAAGAGAGGATAACCTATTGTTTATATTTTCACACCTAACTGTAACCCCTTTCAGTAAACATGGACCATCCTTTGAATTGTGATGATCTTAGGTTTCTTTACCAGCTTTTCAACGTAGGTGTTTTCATTGATCTTGCCTTCAAAAAAATGTCAATCCCCAAACTAAAAGTAATATTCCCAAAACATATCAATCATAAAATCACAGATTCATAGTAATAAATAGGATGCCTATTTGTGCAGAGAAACAAAAGGTCAGGCAGGTGGACTCCAGGCATTGCCATTTTACTCATCTCTATATCAGTTTACTCACTAAGCAGACATTTTGTGCTTTCCCCTTGTCTTCTCACAGTGAACTTTACCTCTGACTGCTCCAGCAATTGAAACATTATTTAAAGAAATCATAGAAATTTTCTAGTTAGCTACATTCAATCCAAGCTGTTGACTTACTTGTTGTTCCGAGACTACTGTTGCTCTTTTCAGTGGCTGCGTACTTTTAAAGGTAGCTGGAACCAATTTCCAACATACTGGCACAGCACTCCTATTTCACTCCTGTCCTGTGCCTCCATGTCAGCAAGTATTTAAATGAGCTGACCTTGGGGATTTTGATCGAATCAGTGCTGCATTGCACCAACTAGCAGAAGTGCCTTCTCTGGAGTGCAAACAAGATCATAAATGACCCTACGGATTTTCAGGACTTAGAACTTTAGTTTATTGTAATGCAATATCAGAAATAATGTCAAGGCCTCACTGTTTGGCAGTTTCCATTTTTATTTGTGCATCATTATTTTCATAAAAAGGAATACTGGGAAACGAATATTTACTAGCAGATAATATGACAGGCGGTGTTGATTCACCTGATGGATGGTTATTGTTCACAGTATTCTGATTGATTCAGCATCCAACTACAGGTTCCTAATCTGTATCATCGCAAATTATGAACCAATCACAAATGCGCAACAAAGCTAATCCATCAATGGAATCAACAATAGTGCTTCTAGGAAAAGGGAGACATACGAGTTTCTCAACAATTAGCAATTCAAGGTGGAATGATTGATGTCCTTGTTCATTTTACTGGATATATTGACATTAATGGCAAACAGAAAAGCATTGCTGAAACAAATCTCCCTGAACAAGCACGTGTTGCCTTCAAATGATTTAAAATACCTGCACAAAGATGGCCTTTGATCTTTGAATGGAGTTTGAATGCTATCTCTATCCGTGCTTAAGCCATACTGGTTAATTGGAGCCATTTTAAGTCATGATCTCACCCTTTCAGAATACCAACTCTACTGTTTTCCCATTAATAGTTCCAACTGTTCATAAATGATACAACCATCATTCACCCCTAGCAATCTATCCAAGATGTTGATCACCCTCTATCCAAAAGGAAAACCTGACTTTTGCCTTAAACTTGCCCTGTGCCTTTTTTACCCTTGTGCCGTGAATTATCCAAAATTACTTTTTGGTGGTTAATGGCTCCATCGTGTTAAATATTTATTTGGGCGGGATTCTCCCTTCCCTGCCGCTAAGTTTGGGTATCCTGATTGGGTGTAGAATCCCGTGCGGGCTAAGAAGGATATCGGTGCCAGGCGGCAGACCTGTACCCAGTCTCAGCTCTTGCCCCGTCGGCTGTGGCGGGCTTTTCCCCTCGTGCTTGCGGGAACATGCAAACAGCTGATTAGCATTGATTTCAATGCAATCAATGGGTTGGAAGCCCAAATCTGCATCCCCCTTATGTTTTGACCCCTGCAGCTGCTTACTACTTCAAAGCAACTAAGTTGTTTCACTTCCACTTTTGTAACCACACTTAGCATTGTTGAAGTGTCAATCATAACAAAACTGTTTATACACGTTGTGGTTAGGATCAATGGAGTGTACTTCAGATGCATTAAACGGTGAAGGGAAAGAGAACTATATAAACCTCCTGGTAGTTGTGTTTAAACCATGAAGCAATTGAAATTGAATGATTACTTAGCATTCAAAGGATCTCAGGGCATTTCAAGCCTTTTCAAGCGGGCTTTCTGGTTGAAAGCGTGGTGTAGAAATGGAGTGGTTCAAAGTCTTGGGATACTGATACCATTACTAAAGGTAAAATCACCATAGTCCCAGATGACTAGAGGCAGCTTTCCCATTTGAGGAGGAGAGCTGATTGGTGATAATTTAACCTGAGGATCACCAGACCTCAGGCTAGGGGCAAGGTTGAGAAGGTGGGCTTTCTGGAATTGAACCCTCGCTGCTGGCCTTGATCTGCATCACAGACCAGCTGTCTAACCTGTGAGCTAATCCAGCTCCCAATGCTAACAACAATGGATTAAGATTTGGCTGGAAAAGTTCAGTAGTACCCTGGATAAAGATTTAAACTAATAAGGTGGCATGTGGAAGCAGACCGAAATAGGACAAGGCTAAACAACAATAATAACTATTCGTATTTATATCAGGCTGTGAATGTAATAAAGTCTCAAGGCGCTTCACAGGAGCATTATCAAATAAAGTTTGACACTGAGCAACATGAAGCAATATGGCAGATGGCCAAAAACAAGGTGCGGAATTCTCCCATCTGGGAGTCCTAGGATAGGGATGGAAAATGGAGTGTCTTCCCGCTACGGAAGTTGGAGGGCAAACATGCCACATCTTCTGGCCCAAACCTTATTAGTTATGGAATGGGGAGCTTTGAGCCGTATTCCATGCAGGTGCAAGCCTGATGCCGAATAATCCACCTTCCAAGCCCAAGCTTCATTTTAACTTCCCACAAATTTGATCTTCTCGAGCCACGCATTAACTTCCACCTATTTCCTGCACAGGTGAATCATAGAGACTTTGTAGGCCTTCAGCTGCTTCCTCTCTACTGGATCCAGGCATATTTCCTTTAATTCCTAACATTCAAACCATCCAGGCTTACTGCCAGGCAGGTTTCAGAACAGGTATCATAACTCCCTTATTTTAACTTCAATTGGAAGACATGGGAGGCGACTCTCCAGCCGCATCGCACCCAGCATACATCCCGCTATGCCGGGAAAATAGTGGGAGAGCCCCCAAACGAAGTTCATGCCAGGTGCTGAGCAAAGAGCGATAGTGCAGGCCTGCTGCAGTTCATGTAATCTGGTTCACGCCCTCGCTGGATGTAAAACGGGTTAGAATACTGAAATCAACATTAAACAAGCTTTTTATGCCCCCCCCCCCACCCCCACTCCTACCGTCCGTGGTCAACATCAATCACTAATGGTCTCCTCCACTGGAGAACAAATGTGATGACCATGCTTGGTAGCTCGGAGCCCATCAGAACCCATAGGTAGTCAATGACATAGCAGGGGAGTGCCCTGACACCTCCCGCTGACACCTGGCTTGCCAGAGTGCTGGGGTGCTGCCAGGATACCAGGTTGGCACTTCCAAGGGGCAGGGCCATGTAGGGCGGGGGGCTTGAAGGAGCGGAGCATGGGGAGGGGTAGATTTTGGTAACCCCATAGTGGGTTGCCGCTCACTTGGGGGAGAGAGGGCTGGTTCCACCGACTGGAGTAAGGGAGACCCTTTGGGAGGGCCTCAATCCCCTAATGACCCGATATCAATGATCCTTGGAGGGGGGTTGGCGAGAGGCGGTTGATGCTGGTGAGGATGGTGATGGAGGGGGGAACACTGAAGCCCAGATGCCTGCAATGTTGGGTGGAGTGGTGCTGCACTGTCACTTTGAGATCAGGTTGTCCTTTAAAAATGGCACTCCGATCTCTGTGAAGCCGGGATTGCTGAAATCTTCAGGGAAGATAGGGATGGGAATCCACATCGGTTTTCTTGCCCAAAATGAGACTTGGCAATTTTTTGGGAGAATTCGGCCCATGGTCCCAAAACAAAACAAAATTGTAACACAATTGCAACACCATTCCCTGATCACTCACTTAAGTAGCAGTAGAAATCTCACAGCACATATGTAAGCTCAGTAACGATCAATAGAAATCAAATAAACAACTAACCTGTAAATAGATGCCATCCATTTAAATAGTGTTGGTAGGCTTACTTCTGCTGCTGAATGCACATTCAGTTGTATGTGTTTAAGGGAGGGCATTAACTGGTTTACAGAGGTCAAAAATAGTACCACAGGCTCGAGTCAAACATTGCAGGATGATTGATGTGATGGCCTGTCCACTTGTGCTCGTCCTGTGCACACTCCTAATGCACACAATAATACCCTCACAAACAATGGTGACTGGGTGTGGTAGTCACCACTGCTGTATTATATTGTATATATGGGTATTACGGTAAGGCCCCTGTCCTACAGGTACGGGGGTAGATCCCTGCCTGCTGGCTCCGCCCAGTAGGCGGAGTATAAATGTGTGTGCTCTCCGAACAGCAGCCATTTCGTCAGCTGCTGTAGGAGGCCACACATCTCAGTGTAATAAAGCCTCGATTATATCCGACTCTCGTCTTTGCGTAATTGATAGAGCATCAATGTATTACACTGAGTTTTTTCAAAGATGGACCTCCGAATCAAGGCGGATTGCCTGGAGCTGCATCGTCAAGCAGACAACACCAAAAAAGACTTTGCACATTGGCTGGCCTGTTTTGAAGCGTACATCGGGTCTCCGCCAGACCCAATCCCAGAAGCACAGAAGCTCCAGATTCTGTACACGCCGCTGAGCTCCAACGTCTTCCCCCTCGTCCAGGACACGCCTACCTACGCAGAGGCCATGGCGCTACTGAAGGAGAATTATGCTCAACAGACCAACAAGATCTACGCCAGGTACATCCTGTCCACGGGGCACCAACGTCCCGGTCAGTCTGTGGAAGATTTCTGCCATGCCCTGCTCGCCCTGGTGAGAAACCTTGATTGCCAGGATGTTTCGGCCACTGAACATTCGTACCTGCTGATGAGAGACGTGTTTGTTACGGGCACAGGGTCTGACTGCATCCACCAGCGCCTCTTAGAAGAGGCCACGCTTAACCTTGCAGCGACCAAGACACTAACGCTCTCGCTCACGGTCGCCTCACGCAACGTACAGGCCTATGCCCCCGACCGCACGGCCCAAACCCCCTGTGCATTGTGGACCCCGCCAGCGGCCACCCCATCGTGGACCCCATCAGCTACCGCCCCAGCCAACCCCACGACTGCGCTGCGCGGCAGCCAACCAACCCCGGGGGACCCAAGCACTACTTCTTCAGACAGACAAAACACCCCCAACAGCGCTTCCCGGTGCGGAGCGCGCTCTGCAAGGCCTGCGGCAAGAAGGGACATTTCGCTGCAGTGTGCCAGGCCCGCTCAATCACCGCTAATGTCCCTGCACCCCCCCACCTCCCGTGGGGCCCATGGGTGCCGCCATCTTGCTCCACCCACAACACGTGTGGCCCCTGGATGCCGCCATCCTGTTTGCCTCAGAACCAATGGGCGCCGCCATCTTGCCTGCCCCAGGACACATGCGGCCCGTGGGCGCCGCCATCTTACCCGCCTCAGGGTCCTTGCCTGTCAGACACCTCATTGGGCCGCTCATCGCCTGCAACCGCCGATGACCAGTCACGTCTCGCCTCGGTCACAATCAACCAATCTCGACCGCACAACCTCGCCACCACGTCGACAAAGGTGAAGGTCAACGGGCACAAGGTATCCTGCCTTCTGGACTCTGGGAGCACTGAGAGCTTCATCCACCCTGATACAGTAAGGCACTGCTCCCTCGCGGTACACCCCACTAACCAAAGAATCTCCCTGGCATCCGGATCCCACTCCGTGGAGATCCGGGGGTACTGCATCGCCACCCTCACCATCCAGGGTGTAGACTTCAGCGACTTCCGGCTCTACGTCCTCCCCAACCTCTGCGCTGCCTTGCTACTCGGCCTGAACTTCCAGTGCAACCTCCAGAGCCTAACCCTGAAATTTGGCAGGCCCCTTACTGTTTGCGGCCTCATGACCCTTAAGGTCGACCCACCTGCCCTGTTTGCAAACCTCATCCCAGATTGCAAACCCGTCGCCACCAGGAGCAGACGGAACAGCGCCCAGGACAAGACCTTCATCAGGTATGAGGTCCAGTGGCTGCTGCAGGAAGGTATCTTCGAGTCAGCCACAGCTCCTGGAGAGCCCAAGTGGTGGTGGTGAAAACCAGGGAGAAAAACAGGATGGTCGTTGACGACAGTCAGACCATCAATCGGTACACACAGCTCGACGTGTACCCCCTCCCATGCATATCTGATATGGTCAATCAGATTGCACAGTACTGGGTCTTCTCGACAGTGGACCTGAAATCTGCCTACCACCAGCTCCCCATCCATTAGCGGACCGCCCATACACTGCGTTTGAAGCAGACGGCCGCCTGTACCATTTCCTGAGGGTTCCCTTGGGCGTCACCAATGGGGTCTCAGTCTTCCAACGGTACGGACTGAGGGCCACCTTTCCGTACCTGGACAACATCACCATCTGTATCCACGACCAGCAGGACCACGACGCTAACATTTCCAAATTTCTCCACACCGCCACACTCCTCAACCTAACTTACAACAAAGAGAAGTGTGTGTTCAGCACGAACTGATTAGCCATCCTCGGCTATGTAGTTCAGAACGGAGTTCTCTAGCCCGACCCCAACTGCATGCGCCCCCTCATGGAACTCCCCCTTCCCCACTGCCCAAGGCCCTCAAACGATGCCTGGGGTTCTTTTCGTACTACGCCCAGTGGGTCCCAAACTATGCGGACAAGGCCCGCCCACTCATTCAATCCACCGCTTTCCCACTGATGGCCGAGGCTCACCAGGCCTTCAACTGTATCAAGGCCAACATTGCCAATGCCGCAATGCACACGGTCAACGAGATGCTCCCCTTCCAAGTCGAGAGCAATGCATCGGACGTCGCTCTGGCCGCCACCCTCAACCAGGCAGGCAGGCCCGTGGCATTCTTTTCCCGCACCCTCCATGCCTCCGAAATTCAGCACTCCTCCGTCGAAAAGCGATCATTGAAGCTGTGCGGCATTGGAGGCATTACCTGGCTGGCAGGAGATTCAATCTCCTCACTGACCAACTTGTCGGTTGCCTTTTGGTTTAACAACACACAGCGGGGTAAGATCAAAAATGATAAAATTTTGAGGTGGAGGGTCGAGCTCTCCACCTACAATTATGAGATTCCGTATCGCCCCGGTAAACTCAACAAGCCCCCCGATGCCCTGTCCCGAGGTACATGTGCCAACGCACAAGTGGACCGATTCCGGACCCTGCACGACGAATTCTGTCACCCAGGAGTCATCCGCTTTTACCACTTCATAAAGTCCGCAATCTGCCCTACTCCAGTGAGGAAGTCAGGGCTACCACCAGACACTGCCAGGTCTGCACGGAATGTAAACCGCACTTCTACCGGCCAGACCGTGCGTGCCTGGTGAAGGCCTCCCGCCCATTTCAATGCCTCAGCATGGACTTCAAAGGGCCCCTCCCCTCCACCGACCGCAACACTTACTTTCCTACTGTGGTCGATGAGTATTCCCGATACCCCTTCACCGTCCCATGCCCCGATATGACGTCTGCCACCGTCATCAAAGCCCTCAACACCATCTTCGCTCTGTTCGGTTTCCCTGCCTACGTCCACAGCGACCGGGGATCCTCATTTATGAGTGATGAGCTGCGCCAGTACCTGCTCAGCATGGGCATTGCCTTGAGCAGGACGACCAGGAGAAACGGGCATGTGGAGCTGGAGAATGGGACGGTCTGGAAGGCCGTCTATCTGGCCTTACGGTCCAGACATCTCCGGCTTCCCGCTGGCAGGAGGTCCTCCAAGACGTTCTTCACTCCATTCGGTTGCTCCTGTGCACCGCGACTAACAAAACCCCCATGAACGTCTTTTCGCCTTCCTCAGGAAGTCCACCTCTGCGGGCGGTTTTGCTCCCAACATGGCTGGCAGCTCCAGGACGCGTTCTCCTCCGCAAGCACGTGCGGCTCCACAAGGCGGACCCGTTTGTTGAGAGGGGACAGCTACTCCACGCCAACCTGCAGTACGCCTATATAGCGTACCCCGATGGCCGCCAAGACCCAGTCTCCCTCAGGGACCTGGCACCAGCTGGGTCCCCACACACCACCCCCTCTCTGTCCCGGCGCCACCCTCCCTTCCCCCGGCGCACCCCACCGCTGCCCACGCTCCAGGACAATCCGTCCTCCCCTTGCTCCCACCCGGGGATGAAGAGGATTTTGACACGCTCCCAGAGTCACCGAAGACCAAGCCGACGCCTGAGTCGACTCTAGCACTGCGGCGCTCTCAACGACAGATCAAGGCGCCCGATCGTCTAAATTTGTAACCTTCTCTGTAATTTAAAAACCAATCTGTATATATATAGTTTTCCACCACTCCCGCTGGACTCATTTTTAACAGGGGGTGACGGTAAGGCACCTGTACTATAGATACGGGGGTAGATCCCTGTCTGCTGCCCAGTAGGCAGAGTACAAATGTGTGTGCTCTCCGAACAGCAGCCATTTCGTCAGCTGCTGTCGGAGGCCACACATCTCAGTGTAATAAAGCCTCGATTACATTCTATTCTTGTCTCGTCGTAATTGATAGTGCATCACTGGGTATGTCAAATAGCTCCCATTATAGCTCCCATTATTGTCTGCTATTGAAATGAAAATGAATGAAAATTGCTTATTGTCACGAGTAGGCTTCAATGAAGTTAATGTGAAAAGCCCCTAGTCGCCACATTCCGGCGCCTGTCCGGGGAGGCTGGTTAATATGCAGTTAATATGCAGGTTGTTCTCTTCAGCAGTTGTTAAACTTTTACTTTAAATATTATTGAAGAGTTTCATTAACCATTTTAAAAGATTCTTTCTTGAGCACACTAATCCTTACCTCCTAACAGTTCATGACATATTTATTTTATTTGAGAGCAGTTGTGCTTTAAAAAATAGTTATCAGTGAATATGCAAATGACGTCAGTACTGTGAAATGGAATGTTTCACGACATTTTCAGTTTGAATCAGCCCCAAGCATTTGTAAGTCAGGTGTTACATAGGCAGGAGAAGTATATCTCCTTCCATTTTGTCCTAACATTATCATAATCATAATCTTTATTAGCCATGATGTGGAGATGCCGGCGTTGGACTGGGGTGAGCACAGTAAGAAGTCTTACAACACCAGGTTAAAGTCCAACAGGTTTGTTTCAAACACGAGCTTTCGGAGCGCAGCTCCTTCCTCAGGTGAATGGCAAGGTATGTTCCAGAAACATTTATATAGACAAAGTCAGAGATGCTGGACAATGCTTGGAATGCGAGCATTTGCAGGTAATCAAATCATTACAGATCCAGGGAGAGGGATAATCACAGGTTAAAGAGGTGTGAATTGTCTCAAGCCAGAACAGTTGGTGGGATTACACGAAAATACACAAGGCCAACACACCAGGCCGTCCTATCGTTTCAGGCAATGTCCCTGTGTGAGAACCTCTCTGGCCACATCGAGGGCATCTTGAAACCCATCGTACAAGGTACGCCCAGCTTCTGTCGCGACACAACGGACTTCCTACAGAAACTCAGCACCCATGGACCAGTTGAACCAGGAACATTCCTCGTCACAATGGATGTCTCGGCACTCTATACCAGCATCCCCCATGACGACGGCATTGCTGCAACAGCCTCAGTCCTCAACACTGACAACTGCCAATCTCCAGACGCAATTCTGCAACTCATCCGCTTCATTCTAGATCACAACGTCTTCACCTTCGACAACAAATTCTTCATCCAGATGCATGGAACAGCCATGGGGACCAAATTTGCACCTCAAGATGCCAACATCTTCATGCACAGGTTTGAACAAGACTTCCTCACCACACAGGACCTGCAACCGATGTTATACACCAGATACATCGATGACATTTTTTTCCTTTGGACCCACAGCGAAGAATCACTGAAACGACTACACGATGAGATCAATAAATTCCATCCCACCATCAGACTCACCATGGACTATTCTCCAAATTCTGTTGCATTCTTGGACACACTCATCTCCATCAAGGACGGTCACCTCAGCACTTCGCTTTACCGCAAGCCCACAGACAACCTCACGATGCTCCACTTCTCCAGCTTTCACCCGAAACACATTAAAGAAGCCATCCCCTATGGACAAGCCCTCCGTATACACAGGATCTGTTCAGACGAAGAGGAGTGTAACAGACACCTTCAGATGCTGAAAGATGCTCTCGTACGAACGGGATATGGCGCTCGACTCATCGATCGACAGTTCCAACGCGCCACAGCAAAAAACCGTACAGACCTCCTCAGAAGACAAACACGGGACACCACTGACAGAGTACCCTTCGTCGTCCAGTACTTTCCTGGGGCGGAGAAACTACGACATCTTCTTCGCAGCCTTCAACACATCATCGATGAGGATGAACATCTTGCCAAGGTCATCCCCACACCCCCACTACTGGCCTTCAAACAACCGCGCAACCTCAAACAAACCATTGTTTGCAGCAAATTACCCAGCCTTCAGAACAGCGACCACGACACCAAACAACCCTGCCAGGGCAATCTCTGCAAGACATGCCAGATCATCGACTTGGATACCACCATTACACGTGGTAACACCACCCACCAGGTACGCGGCACATATTCGTGCGACTCGACCAATGTAGTCTACCTCTTACGCTGCAGGAAAGGATGTCCTGAAGCGTGGTACATTGGTGAGACCATGCAGACGCTGCAACAACGAATGAACGGGCATTGTGCGACAATCACCAGGCAGGAATGTTCCCTTCCAGTCGGGGAACACTTCAGCAGTCAAGGGCATTCAGCCTCTGATCTCCTGGTAAGCGTTCTCCAAGGCGGTCTTCAGGACACGCGACAACGCAGAATTGCCGAGCAAAAACTTATAGCTAAGTTCCGCACGCATGAGTGCGGCCTCAACAGGGATCTTGGATTCATGTCGCATTACATCCACCCCCCACCATCTGGCCCGGACTTGCAAAATTCCACCAACTGTTCTGGCTTGAGACAATTCACACCTCTTTAACCTGTGATTATCCCTCTCCCTGGATCTGTAATGATTTGATTACCGGCAAATGCCTGCATTCCAAGCATTGTCCAGCATCTCTGACTTTGTCTATATAAATGTTTCTGGAACATACCTCGCCATTCACCTGAGGAAGGAGCTGCGCTCCGAAAGCTCGTGTTTGAAACAAACCTGTTGGACTTTAACCTGGTGTTGTAAGACTTCTTACTATAATCTTTATTGTCACAAGTAGGCTTATTAACACTGCAATGAAGTTGCTGAGAAAAGTGACTCAAGTGAGGAGTGACCAATGTCTGTTAATGTGACTTTTTAATTTCTCACATGAAAATAATGTAATGCATTGTCGTTTAGCTCGCTGACATCAGTATTCTCTCAAGCCTCTTCTTGTGCTGAGGAACCTTTTGCCCTTGTTGTGGATGTCCAAAGTCATTCAGTTCCAACCTTTACAACAATAAAACGGAGAAGATTATAAATCTTCCGAATTCTGTTCCCAGAGATGGATAACAAGTGTCCTGAGTAACTGGAAAATCCAGTCCTCAGGAATGATAAACACGTGAAGTATCTTTACCATTACTTGGACTTGGTTTTCATGACTAATTTAAGCTTTGTAGTTCAAAACTGCAGCCAAAATGATTTAAAAAATAATTATGCAGTGGTAATGATGAACGAATACAAGAGTGCGATCCTTTCTTGTTAAATCTTACACCAGTCAGTGAATTTCCAGGTGCACTGTTGTAGGGCTAATTATGTTGTCTTCATCGTGTAATAGGTCTTGAATACTGAATTATATTCCATCAGCAAGTTAACAAAGTCTGATTGAGATTTTTAAAATTTTCATAGCCATTTAAATTATCTTTAGGCAATGTTGTCCTTAAAAAATGTAGATCTGAAAATTTTTGTTGTTTTCATTTTAGTTCTATTTGTTTGGACAGTGTGCTCTCGGAGTATTTCTTGCCATGCAAAGTGTCCAAATCCAGTCACACATATTTGGTACCAATTGTTTAATCCAGGTTCTTGGATGTGGAGCTTGGCAGTTTTGTATGATACCATAATCTGTCATGCACATTCATTACAAGAACAAAGGTCAGGCTGTTTCATTTCGACTTTTCTTCAAGTCTTCAAAGCTTCTGGTGTGCCTGTCAATTGAACCCAAATAGCTTGATTTGAGGCACAGATATCAGCACTCTCCTATAGTATTGGATTCGCAAGCAAGTAACTAAAAAAGCTCTGCAGAGTAACGAAGGTAAAACAATGATAAATTGAATCCTATGCACCACACTTTAATGAGCTCATGACCTTAGCATTGTTTCCCAAGAACATTGCTGTTTCTCCCACCACTCCCTCTCACTCAGAGTATCTACTCTGGTATAATTACCTCCTCTGTTTGTTGCCCTTGCATTAGCAAATTCTTCCCATCGAGGCATACCTAGATGTACCTACAGCACAAGCATCAGTCATTTTCAGGCAACTTAAACAACTACCCAGATTCTGAAAATATATCCAAGATTCAGTATTGGAGTTTGCTGGTGGATGAGTTTCAGCAATACGACAGGGATCACTGGCCTGTTAACCAGATTGGCAAAGGTAGTTTGGAAGATTAGATCACAGAGTATTTTTTGGACAATTTCTTAGAGAAGCGAGAGCCAATCAGGGAGCAGGCTATTCTAGATCTGGTAATATTAAATGAAACGGGATTAAGTAATGCCCATAATGAAGAAGCCGAGGTAACAACGGTCGTAACAGGATTGAATTTCACATTCAGTTTGAGGGAGAGGAGAGTGGGTCCACAACAAGTGTTTTGAACTTAAATATGGTAAATGAAGAGGGTATGAAGACAGAGCTGGCGAAAATGAACTAGGAAATTAGGTTGAGGGATAAGTCAGAAGAGGTGTAGTGGCAGACATTTAAGGATATCTTTTTAAACACTCAGGAATAAAACATTCCAGTCAGAAAGAAAGCATCCATGGAAAGGATGTACCATCCATGGCTAACTAAGGAAGTTAAAGATATGATAAATTGAAATAAAAAGGGTCCAATTCTGTGATCTTTATGATAGGACAGAATATTTTAAATAGCAAAGAATGGCTAAAAGATGAGTAGAGAGAAATTACAGCAGAAGACAAAGCTAGGTAGAAATATAAAAACAGATAATAACAGTTTCTTCAGATCTGTGAAAAGTGTCATGAGAGAGTACCTTTAAGAAATGGGTGTTTATAAAATAGCTGTAGTGGATGTACCTTTAAGAAATGGGTGGTTATCAGTGATGTCAGAATGTGGGTGGAGCTGGGCTGTCTGTCTGCTTTTACTTTTGCTTTGGGCTGTCTGCTACAGGTTGTGTTTCGTTTTGTTTTAGATTTGGAGAAGCTGCAGTCACAGCAAGATGTGTATGAATCTCTGCAAGCTAAAGAATGTTCATTTGGTGATTACAAAGTGGTAACTGTTCTCAGTAGAGAAGTTAATCCTGATGGGCGGGATTCTCCGACAATGCGCCGGATTGGAGAATGGCCGGGGGGGCCGCACGAATCGCACCAAGCTGCCCCAACGTGATTCTCAGGGCCGACATGATTGGCGTGGCACCGGTCGAGCGGCCCCCACACGATTATCCGGCCCGGATGGGCCGAGCGGCTGTAAAGAAAAACAAGTCCTGCTGGCGCCATTCTAACATGCTCTGAGCCGGCAGGTCCTCGGTGTTGAAGGGTCCGGTGCGGCCTGTGGTGTAGCCTCAGGATCAGAGAATCCCGCCCCATGTCTTTCTGTAAAAAGGGTTCTTTTTGTCTCATGGATGTTGCAAGGAAAGATTAGGAGTTACTTATAGAGTACTGTATTCTTTGGGGGATTTATTTGTGTTGATGGTTGTTAAGATGTTTACTGTGGGTTTATAAAGTGTTAACTGGTTTTATAAATAAACATTGTTTTAATTTAAAAGTACTGTAGATTTCTGTTGCATCACACCTAGAAATTAGGCTGGTGTGTTCCCCACAACCTCAATCTATTAAAAGTTGTGGGTCAGGTGAACTCCATGATACACTTTGGGGTTCTCTAAACCCTGGCCCATAACAAATGGAAACACATAAATAAAGAGAGTATTTGTCCTTTACAGAGCACAATGATGCACTTTCACAGACTTAATTTGTGTATACAAAAAGGATTTAGAATACAGATAGTGCAGAAGGAGGCCATTCAGCCCATCACATCTGCACCGACATCTGAAAGAGCACCCTACCCATGCCCACTCCCCTGCCCCATCCCTGTAACCCCACCGAGCCTTTGAACACAAAGAGACAATTATCCCTCCTAACCTGAACATCTTTGGACTGTAGGTGGAAGCCGGAGCACCCGGAGGAAGCCCATGCAGACACGGGAAGAATGCACAAACTCCACACAGACAGTCATCCAAGGCAGAAATCAAACCCGGGTCCCTGGAGCTGTGAGGCAGCAGTGCTAATCACGGTGCCACCGTGGTGCCCTTTATTACATGATTAGTAAGAAAACAGCAGCCCCATGGCCGCACAAGCTCCCGACATGTCTCCTGCCTAAGACAGAGGGCTCCAGGTGATTACCAACTCTGAGTCTCAATTGGTTCCCCAAGCCAGGTGACGCTTACGCTGCAGTGTTGCCCTTAAAGGGACAATCACGACAATAATGACGCAGAGTGAGTCTGAAGAATTAATTTTGCAAAGATATTTTGCAGCTGTATTCGCTGCAGATAATACAAGTAACATCCCCAAAACAGATACTGTGGCTGCTGAGGTTGAGAGTGGAGGTAGCTCAAGTTCCCAGAGGTGTGAACGTGCGCTGCTGGTCCAGCCGCTTGCAGGTAAGGAAGGCCAGGACAGGGAGGGAGTTTTTGGGGGGGGGGGGGGGCAGGAGATGGGCTGTGGGATCGGGGTCACGCCCCTGGGACCGGAATGTCCAGGCACCATTGCTGTTGCCTGCAAGGCAACCATATTGCAGCGCACCCCACTGACCGCCCACCGTGGCCCATAGTTGCGCAGAGTGACACCGCCCATATGGATTTCCTAATCAACCCACCCTGGCACCCCACTCCCTTCCCACCACAACCAGGCACCACCAGCTGGCCAAACATCACGCGACACACCCACAGTAATGCCTGCATGAGGGAGCTGGAAAGGAGCCACAGAGCTTACTGCTGGCACGGTTAGGGCCAGCGGTCGGTTGGTGCTGGACCAGGGGTATGGTGTGGAGGGCAGAGTGCCTGGGTTAACATCCAGGGGTGGGTTTGGGGATGCGGGAGGAAGGACGGGGGGAGGAGTGACACATGTCTGGACAGGGGCTGCAGTGCAGGCTGGGGTCAGCGTGTAGCCCATTGGACCAAGTTAGGCACAGGTTTACGCACCATGCTAACTTGTCTGCCTTTCACCCCCTGCTGACAATAGATATCGAATCCAACCAGGAATAGTGGTCTTCATCCTGGCCGCTGCAGCCCTGGGGATGCACTGAGGCTGTACGAGCAGGAGCTGCTCGGGGTGGACCCAGCAGCGATGGAGCCTGCCCCAGAGGAACAGGAGGCAGCAGGTGAGGGTAGAGAGCCGGCCACCTAACAGGCCGAGGAAGAGGTGGGAAGGAGGCAGCATATCAGGCCCCGTGTATATCGGCAACATCTGTCATTCGACGACCTGCTGGACCGAGCATGGAGTTGAAGACTCTGGCTCAGCTTAGCGACAGTACAACATATCTGTTGTATCGCCTGCACCTGAAATCACAGTGATATGGGGGAGGGGACCCATTCCCAGTGGTGGTCAAGGTGATGGTCGCCTTGACCTTTTACGCCAAGGGCTCTTTCCAGATGCCGAGCGGGGACCTGTCCGGAATCTCGCAGACCTCGGTGCACAGCATCCGCACCGTAAAGGAGGCCCTATATGCCCGCTTGGCACAATGTATCAAATTTAATGTGGACTGAGCTCATCAGGTTGCCCGGGCACTGCTATCTGGTCCTGACGGTGGTGCCCATGCTGCTCATGGCATCTGCTACCTTTGTCTAGGACAGTTGTACATCGGCGGGTGGCAGCTTCATTCTAATCTCGTGGAACAAGGTAGCCCGCTTCTCCTCCACTGTGCCCAGCAGGGTCTCGAGCTATGCATCTGCAAAACGGAGTGCCGCTCTTCCTGCTGCCATCTTGTGGCTGGGATGAGTGTGTGTGGGGGGACTGGAGTGCTAATATGTGGCTGCAGCTTGTCAGTCTCTCAAGAGGCAATCACAACCCTATTGAATCGGACACCATTTTTCATTGGAATCAGTTGAGTTCCACGTGGCGCCGGTTAATGACTAGCCCATTAACAGGTCATGAATTTCTCCGGGACAAGCTCCAATTTGGTTGTTGTAGAAGTTCACTGATTCAAGCACGGCATCAACACTTAGGGCGCGATTCTCCGCACGCCACGCTGGGTGGGAGAATCGCGGGAGGGCTGGGTGAATCACGCCACGCCGCCCTGGCACCCCCCGCGATTCTCCCCCCCCCCCAAAATGGCAACCGGAGCGAGGGGGCGAGGAGCGGCCTCGAACGCCGGAGTGAAACACTCCGGGTTTTACTCCGGCGTCGGCTGTTTGTCTCCCTTTGGGAGAATTGCGCCCTAATTTCTGCAAAAGTGAATCCCACCCTTTAAGTTCTGATAGTTAAGGAAACTAGAGAAATGAAGGGAAGTTTCCAAAAAGTTAATGGAACAGAGAAAACTGTACATCAGAACATATTACAGTTCAGTAAAGTCAGAGATTTGAAAAGACATTGGATAGTGAGAGGCAAGAATAATATGCCCTGAATGAAGAAATCTCCCACATAGATCCCCAAAGAGGATCCCCAGACCCTCACTAACTAAAGGAACCCCCCCACCGATACCCTCTAACTAAAGGAACCCCCCCACAGAGACCCCCTAACTAAAGGAACCCCCCCACAGAGACCCCCTAACTAAAGGAACCCCCCCACAGAGACCCCCTAACTAAAGGAACCCGTCAACAGAGACCCCCAAACTAAAGGAACACCCCCACAGAGACCCCCTAACTAAAGGAACCCCCCCAATACCCGCTAACTAAAGGAACCCCCCGATACCCCCTAACTAAAGGAACCCCCCCTCCCGATACCCCCTAACTAAAGGAACCCACCCCAAATACCCCCTAACTAAAGGAACCTCCCACAGATACCCCCTAACTAAAGAACACACCCCCGATACCCCTAACTAAAGGAACCTCCCACAGAGACCCCCTAACTAAAGGAACCCCCCCTCTCAATACCCACAAACTAAAGGAACCCCCCACAGAGACACCCTAACTAAAGGAACCCCCCACAGAGACCCCCTAACTAAAGGAACCCCCCCCCCCGATACCCCCTAACTAATGGAACCTCCCCCCCAGATACCCCCTAACTAAAGGAACCCCCCACACAGAGACCCCATAACTAAAGGACCCCCCCCACAGTGACCCCCTAACTAAATGAACCCCCCACAGAGACCCCCTAACTAAAGGAACCCCCCCATACCCCCAAACTAAAGGAACCCCCCACAGAGACCCACTAACTAAAGGAACCCCCCACCCGATACCCCCTAACAAAAGGAACCCTCCACTGACACCCCCTAACTAAAGGAACCCCCCACAGAGACCCCCTAACTAAAGGAACCCCCCACAGAGACCCCCTAACTAAATGAACCCCCCACAGAGACCCCCTAACTAAAGGAACCCCCCACAGAGACCCCCTAACTAAAGGAACTCCCCACAGAGGCCACCTAACTAAAGGAACCCCCCCAATACCCGCTAACTAAAGGAACCCCCCCGATACCCCCTAACTAAAGGAACCCCCCCTCCCGATACCCCCTAACTAAAGGAACCTCCCACAGATACCCCCTAACTAAAGGAACCCCCCCAAATACCCCCTAACTAAAGGACCCCCCCCCCCCCATACCCACTAACTAAAGGAACCTCCCCCGATACCCCCTAACTAAAGGAACCCCCCCAAATACCCCCTAACTAAAGGACCCCCCCCCCATACCCACTAACTAAAGGAACCTCCCCCGATACCCCCTAACTAAAGGAACCCCCCCAAATACCCCCTAACTAAAGGACCCCCCCGATACCCCCTAACTAAAGGAACCTCCCCCGATACCCCCTAACTAAAGGAATCCCCCTCCCGATACCCCCTAACTAAAGGAACCCCCCCGATACCCCTAACTAAAGGAACACCCCCTCCCGATATCCCCTAACTAAAGGAACCCCCCCCGATACCCCCTAACTAAAGGAACCCCCCCCGATACCCTTTAACTAAAGGAAACCCCCACAGAGACCCACTAACTAAAGGAACCCCCCCACAGAGACCCCCTAACTAAAGGAACCCCCCCTCCCGATACCCACAAACTAAAGGAACCCCCCACAGAGACACCCTAACTAAAGGAACCCCCCACAGAGACCCCCTAACTAAAGGAACCCCCCACAGAGACCCCCTAACTAAAGGAACCCCCCCCCGATACCCCCTAACTAATGGAACCTCCCCCCCAGATACCCCCTAACTAAAGGAACCCCCCACACAGAGACCCCATAACTAAAGGACCCCCCCCCCCCCCACAGTGACCCCCTAACTAAATGAACCCCCCACAGAGACCCCCTAACTAAAGGAACCCCCCCATACCCCCAAACTAAAGGAACCCCCCACAGAGAACCCCTAACTAAAGGATCCTCCCACAAAGACCCACTAACTAAAGGAACCCCCCACCCGATACCCCCTAACAAAAGAAACCCTCCACTGACACCCCCTAACTAAAGGAACCCCCCACAGAGACCCCCTAACTAAAGGAACCCCCTACAGAGACCCCCTAACTAAATGAACCCCCCACAGAGACCCCCTAACTAAAGGAACCCCCACAGAGACCCCCTAACTAAAGGAACTCCCCACAGTGACCCCCTAACTAAAGGAACCCCCCACAGAGACCCCCTAACTAAAGGAACCCCCCACCCGATGCCCCCTCACTAATGGACCCCCCCCGATACCCCTAATTAAAAGAACCCCCCCGATACCCCCTAACTAAAGGAACCCCCCCCCACGATACCCCCTAACTAAAGGAACCCCCCCCATATCCCCTAACTAAAGGAACCCCCCACAGAGAACCCCTAACTAAAGGAACCCCCCCCCCCCAGATACCCCCTAACTAAAGGAACCCCCCACAGAGACCCCCTAACTAAAGGAACCCCCCACCCGATACCCCCTAACTAAAGGAACCCCCCACAGATAACCCCTAACTAAAGGATCCTCCCACAGAGACCCACTAACTAAAGGAACCCCCCACAGAGACCCCCTAACAAAAGGAACCCTCCACTGACACCCCCTAACTAAAGGAACCCCCCACAGAGTCCCTCTAACTAAAGGAGCCTCCCCCCGATATCCCTTAACTAAAGGCACCCCCCAGAGAGACCCCCTAACTAACGGAACCTCCCACAAAGACCCCCTAACTAAAGGAACCCTCCACAGACACCCCCTAACTAAAGGAACCCCCCCCCCGATACCCCCTAACTAAAGGTACCCCCCACAGAGACCCCCTAACTAAAGAAGCCCCCCCCAACAGACCCCCTAACTAAAGGAACCCCCGCCGATACCCCCTAACTAAAGGAGCCCCCCCCCAACAGACCCCCTAACTAAAGGAACCTCCCACATAGACCCACTAAATAAAGGAACCCCCACAGAGTCCCCCTACGTAGGGGGACCCCTGCAACCCGCTAAATGGGGATTTCTCCCAGAGACCCCCGAAATAGGGGGACCGCCCAGACATTCCCTAATTAGGGCGACCTCCCAGAGGCCCTCTAAATCAGGTTAACCCCTGATACTCCCTGATTTAAGGGTCACCCCAGAATCTCCCTAAATATGGGACCCCAGAGACCGCCTAAATAGGAAACCCCCACAGAGACCTCCTAAATAGCAGGGACACCCCCAATGATTCCCTTAATTTGGGGATCCCGTAGAGACCTCCTAAATTTGGTGACTCCCCAGAGACCCCCTAAATAAGGGAACCACTTCCACATACGTCACCTAAATAAAGGACCCCCCCCCCCCCCCCCCACACAGAGACTCCCTAACCAAAGGAACCCCTCCCTCAGACCCTCCAGAAAAGAGACCTCTGTCTGGAAGGTGGAGAAAAGTCCAGCCAGGGACAGTGAAAAAAGATTCTTTTGTAACACTTAACTTGGCATACACCTGCTGTCTCAGACAGAGGAAACACCACTTGTCCATTCCTGGAAACAGTAAAGCATTGACCGGTGTTTAAACTCCTCAGTTTCTTGAGCTGCAAGCCATTCATTTATTTCCCTTAGTGGACTGTGATTGACAGCTTCCACAAACACAGCTGAACCTTGTTTCAGTCATCTCCATTCATGGATGAGTAACTCTAATGTTTACAAACATCAACCACTTCAAAGAGAGTTCAGTGCTGTAAATTTCCAGCAGAGCATTTAAAAATCACCCAAGCTTGAAGGGGGTGATTGCAGTCCAAATCAGTTCCAATCCAACTCCGACGGGAGAGCATAATCTCCTGAATGGAGAATGTCGCCCATTATTTCAAATAATTGTGGCAATCGATGGCAGGGCCTCGGAATTGGTGTAAAAGAGAAAGACAATCTGAAGGGAGATTTGTAAAGCTTGAAAGCAAAACCTTGATGGATACAGCGGAGGAAAAGCATGGTTCAAAAGAAGATTTGAAAGTGTGATGTTTGAAAGCGGAATTTGAAAGTGTGGAAGCCGGAGTTTAGTGAGACAAGGTGGATCACGGTATAACAATCATCTGCGGGAATTTTGAGGACGAACCACAGGCATTCACTTAGGTTCAGTTCTTACCACATTCTCTTGTGTGCTGAGAAGGGGCCTTGTGTGTTAATAAGACCATTGTAGCTTAAGATGAACTTTGCAATCCATGTTCATCCAAAAACCTGTGTGTAATTGTTAAATTAAAGCAGAATTAAAGGAGTATTGAATTATGATCTAATTTTTTCATGTTTAATAAATATGTTTTCTTTTTGTTAAAACTAATAGGGGGGTCTTGTAATTCTGTTCCTCCTCATTATTTAGGAAAAGTAAAAGTTACTGGGTGGGATTCTCCATTGACTGATGATGAAATTGCGGAATGCGATTGGTTGGAGAATAGGTTCCGCCACTAGAATCGTGGCGGGGCCGATTTTACGGCAAGTTGCTATACTCCATCACCTAGACAGCGGCATCAATGCAGTCCAGAATGCACGTACAGTAACCATCATTTGCATATCAATAGCGGGCCCAACCCGGTATCCTCCGGGGCCTCCGTGATGCTCCGCCTCCGAAGAACCGAGTTCCCAAAGCCGCGATCCACTTGCGCTTTTAAAAATCATGGAGCTGCCGTCATGGTTGCTGAGGCAGAGAGGGGGTAGGCAAAGTGTCCAACATCGCCATAGTTTGCTGACTGTTCTTCCACTGGCCGGGGGTCTTCTGCCAGGGAAGCAGCGGGGGGTGGCCAGGAGGTGGGCTGTGAGGTCAGGGTGGATGGTAACATAACACCATTGCCGCAGCTGGCAAGACAGCCATGCTGCTGTACACCCCGAAAGCAGCCCACTCTGAACAGAGGTAATTTAGGTGTCCCCCCAGGCCACCCCCAAGGTGTTCTACGGCCGCAGCCAACCCATCAGCTGTATGGGCATGCTCCAGTACAACCAGTGCCATCTTGTTGGCTGGGATGGTGTGTGTGGGGAGTGAGATGCGTATATGTGGCTGCAGCTTGTCAGCCTCCCGAGTCAATCACAGACCCAGCAAATCCCGCACCATTTTTCATTGGAATCGATTGTGTTCCATGCGGTGCCAGTGCTAGCCCCTCCACTGTTGCTGAATCGATTGTGAAAGTCCACAAATTCTGCGTCAGCGTCAAGACTTAGTTTCAGAAACCGAGAATCATGCCCACAGTCTTTTAAGCCAGGATTGCATTCTGGGATTTTCCAGTCCAGTTGTAACATCAACTTGGTACTTTCTGTAACAACAGAAATTAAGAGATATTTTTTCTCTCAAAGGATTGAGTCTGTGGAACTAACTTCCCCAGAGAGTGGTGGAGGCTGGGACTTTGAATATTTTTAAGGCTGAGCTCGGTAGATACTTGGAGAAGGGAGTCAAAAAGTACAGAGAGTAGGAAGGAAAGTGGAATTGAGGCCATAATCAGATCAGTCATGATCTTATTAAATGGCGAAGGGGGTTGAGGGGCCAAATGGCCTCCCCCTGCTCCTAATACATATGTGTATATCTTCAGGTTTTAGATGTTTCATCCCAGTATATTTAACTTCAAACAGCAGAATCTATCACCGTCCACAGACTGTGTGGTTTAACTGAATTTTGATCCCAGCAAATAGAATCTCTGATAAATAAGGTTGCATTATCAGTAGACTGCCGTTTTGTTATGCTTCTTCATGTAGTATCCTTGATGTATACTCTGACAAGGGAAGGTTCAGATTGGAGATAGGTTTAACACATTTATTGAACAGTTAACAATTCTCCTACTTGAGTTCGACTCTCCTGCTAATCTTGCTATCGTAACTCAGTCTAACTAACCAGTCTGCACTAATCCATGCGGTGGGTGTGATGCTTCCTGACCTGCCCCTGTCTCTCTGAGTGTCGCCTATGGAAAGAGAAAGAGCATGTGTGCCCTGTCCTTTTATATGGGTAGCCCCCTTGTGGTAGTGTCACCTCTGGGTGTGTCTTGACTGCCCATGAAATGAAATGAAATGAAAATCGCTTATTGTCACGAGTAGGCTTCAATGACGTTACTGTGAAAAGCCCCTAGTCGCCACATTCCAGCGCCTGTCCGGGGAGGCTGGTACGGGAATCAAACCGTGCTGCTGCTGGCCTGCTTGGTCTGCTTTAAAAGCCAGCAATTTAACTCAGTGAGCTAAATCAGCCCCATTGGCCATGTCCTATCTTACTGACCTATTGGTTAAATGTCTGTGTGTCATGATGTCTCTGGTGCTCCCTCTAGTGTTCACTTAGTTCTAGTGTATCTACATTAACCCCTTGTGTATTTACAGTGATGCATATCACCACAACTGGGCAGCACGGTAGCACAAGTGTACACCACTGTGGCTTCACAGCGCCAGGGTCCCAGGTTCGATTCCCCGCTGGGTCACTGTCTGTGCGCAGTCTGCACGTTCTCCCCATGTCTGTGTGGGTTTCCTCCGGGTGCTCCGGTTTCCTCCCACAGTCCAAAGATGCGCAGGTTAGGTGGATTGGCCATGCGAAATTGCCCTTAGTGTCCAAAAAGGTTAGGAGGGGTTATTGGGTTATGGGGATAGGGTGGAAAGGAGGGCTTAAGTGGGTTGGTGCAGTCTCAATGGTCGAATGGCCTCTTTCTGCACTGTATGTTCTATGTTCTAACTACATTGTACATCAAATGCTTAGTTATTTTGCACTTTCAAGTGAGAATCTCACAGCTGAATTTTCAATTGCTCACAGGCAGGAGCTGGAGTATGGAAGGGCTTCAAAGCTCATGCACTAACTGAAGATAAGAACATAAGAACTAGGAGCAGGAGTTGGCAATTCAGCCCCTCAAGCTTGCTCTGCCATTCAATACGATTTTGGCTTATCTCATCTCGGCCTCGTCTCCATCTTCTTGCCCATTCCCCATAACTCTTTATCCCACCATTATTTCAAAGCCTATCTATCTCCTCCTTAAGTGGGAGGCTAACAAGCTGCAGTTGCTGGCAAGCACTTGTATACAAAGGATCTACTCAGACGAGGAGGAACGTAACAGACATCTACAGACACTGAAAGGTGCCCTCGTAAGAATGGGATATGGCAGTCGACTCATCGATCAACAGTTCCAAAGCGCCACAGCGAAAAACCACACCGACCTCCTCAGAAGACAAACACAGGACACAACGACAGAGCACCCTTCTTCGTCCAGTACTTCTCCGGTGCGGTAATAAAGGCGAACATCTTAACATGGCAATCCCCATACCCCACTACTTGCCTTCAAACATCCATGCAACCTCAAACAGACCATTGTTTGTAGCAAACTACCCAGCCTTCAGGAGAACAGCAATCACGACACCACACAACCCTGCCATGGCAATCTCTGCAAGACCTGCCAGATGATCGACACGGATACCACCATTACACGTGAGAACGCCACCCACCAGGTATGTGGGTGTGCAGCAATACTCGTGCAACTCGGCCAACATTGTCTAGCTCATGCGCTGCAGGAAAGGATGTCCCGAGGCATGGTAGATCCCGATGTATGGTACATTGGCGAGACCATGTAGATGCTGCAATAATGGATGAATGGACATCACGCAGCAATCACCAGGCAGGAATGTTCCCTTCCAGTCAGTGAACAATTCACAACCTCTGATCTTTGGGTAAACGTTCCCCAAGGCGGCCTTCAGGATGCATGACAAAGCAGAGTTGCCGAGTCTAAACTAATAGCCAAGTTCCACATGCATGAGTACGGCCTCAACCGGGATCTTGTCTCACTACTTTTAACCCCCCCCAGCATCTGCCTGGGCTTGTGAAATCCTACTAACTGTCCTGGCTTGAGACAATTCATACCTCTTTGACCTGTGATGATCCTTCTCTCCAGTCACACTGGCTGGACCTGTAAAGGCTTAATTGCCTGCAAAGACTTGCATTCAAAGTATCATCTTGCATCATTGACTTTGTATATATATGCTGTGTTTGTATAACCTACCTCTTCGTTCACCTGATGAAGAATCAATGCTTTGAAAACTTGTGGTTCCAAATTAACCTGTTGGGCTTTAACCTGGTGTTGTAATACTATGCCCACCCTAGTCCAATGCCAGCATCTCCACATCATGGCTCCTTAAACTTGTTTCGTGTTCTGGGGTGGGATTCTCCGACCCCCACCAGGGTCGGAGAATCGCCGGGGGTCGGCTTGAATCCCGCCCCTGGTGTCCACTGGTTCCTGATGCTTCAGTGACACAATGCAAGTTTCAAACGGAAGCCAATGGGTGAGATGGCAAACTGCACACTGCCAATTAATTACTTGTTGAGTTTCTGCTGAGCTCATCAGGAGTCGAGCCAACAACAGTTTGGGCATTCAAATGAGAAGCCTGGGGAAAACGGAAGGTCTCGGATAGATGTGGGAATAACAGTCGCAAACACTGTGGGGAGCTTTTATTGTTCTTAATTGCAGTATGAAAATGTTATTTAAAAGGGGAGATGGAAAAACTCAGTTCTTCATGCAGTGGCAAAAGTTGCCATCGCTAACACTGAGACTTGAGATTTTGAGGAGAGAACCTCGGGAAGACGTACAAGACTGTTTGGCCTAGTTCGCTGGAGTTTTTCTTCCAGATGGATGCCCACCACAACCTCATTCATGGCCTCAAGGAAGGCATCAGAAAAATGCGGGGGGACCAGGGACAGCTGACTAAACTCCTGCAGCCCCACTGCTCTTGCTGCACATCCATTTCCCAAGGCAATGTCAAGCCAAGTCGTGGCTGCCATTAGCTTTAACTTATATCTCCATGCTTAGATCACTCCTGCCCAGGCCTGACACCATTAATTGGGAGCCAAACCCCTCTCCTGGCCAATTAGTGGCTGACATTTTGAAGGTTCCCTTGGTCACTGGCACTGATACGATATGGGTTCAAGACCTGTTAATGCTCCATGCTTCAGGTTCCGGATTCCAGATTGAAAATCCTGCCCCTGTACTCAAACTGGTTCGCTGCTGTTACTGGCTCTCTGTAACAATAAACTAAACCAAAATTTGTGTTTAATCTGAGGAGGCAAATTCTGTGTTACACTGAATGATTAATTCTACCAATTTGGTTAATCTTCCCTGTCTAACGTAATTGGACAGAGTCCATGGACGGATCTTATTGAGCAATAGGTTTCCAGTTGACAAGTTAAATTCTCAGTCCGCCTCGGCAGATTGCGGCTGTGTTTGTTTTTAACCAGCAGGCCTCCTTAAAATGGTGCTGGCTGTTGATCTGCTAACCTTGCACTTTGCCAGAATTTCTACTCTTCGGCTCATCCGAAAAACAATATTTTGAAAGGCACAGCATGCTCCCATAATGCTATCCCACCTTACTGTAGGATGCCCCTGACATATCCAGCAGCCCAATGGTTTTCAATGTAAATTTTGGTTTATATGCGTGCCTCATTGTAGTGATATATAGCACTGCTGATTTTACAAAGTGAATCATGGAAGCTGCCAAATATCCTCATGTTACTCAGCAGAAATCCTTCCACTTTTCCTTGATAATGAGATGCAGTGCAAAGACTGGATGAACAAAGAACAAAATAATTCTGCCAGCTTATTGTATATTCGTAATGTTCCCAGGGAGCGGACAAGTTGATTTTAATGAAAGTTGACCATTCCATGCATCATTGCCACTGCACCAACACAATCTCCAAATGGAAGACCAGAAAATAAACTCTTCTAATTAATCTACAGTATGGAATTTAGACCATTTTCTTCTCACAAGTTGCTTCATGCATAAGGAGGGAGAGACATTTTGCTGTTAGCATTTTAAACATACCCATACAATACAAGGAAGGGAATGGGAGAGTGACATCTTACTAAGGTTATGGAAGACAGGGCTGACAA
Organism: Scyliorhinus canicula; assembly: GCF_902713615.1. Lineage (NCBI taxonomy): Eukaryota > Metazoa > Chordata > Chondrichthyes > Carcharhiniformes > Scyliorhinidae > Scyliorhinus > Scyliorhinus canicula. The sequence continues at coordinate 110,812,819 of NC_052151.1, forward strand.
TTTGACCCAGGTAGGTGGGCCAGCAGTTAAAGTGAAAATGAAATGAAAATCGCTTATTGTCACGAGTAGGCTTCAATGAAGTTACTGTGAAAAGCCCATAGTCACCACATTCCGGCGCCTGTCCGGGGAGGCTGGTACGGGAATCGAACCGTGCTGCTGGCCTGCTTGGTCTGCTTTATAAGCCAGCGATTTAGCCTTGTGAGCTAAACCAGCCCCTGTAGAGTGGGAACAACATTACTGTTCAGTTGTTATTTTAACATGCCTGATTTTCCAGGTGTATGAGGTGCCCACGTGAGTCAAGTGAGAAGCCTTGTAAATTTGTTGTGACTCATTCCAGTCAAAACAACCCCAACAGCATTTCAACAGTTAACAGAGCACTTCTTGAGGCTAGCTAATAGCTGAAGGCTGGTCAGAGGATTGAAAAGCCATTTGCAGCAATGTTTTGGGTCTAGCAGAGCAGGAGTATTCCTCTGCCCAATTGCAAATTGCTGACTGCAACCCCGGTCTTGCAGTTCCCCATCCCACTTGTGCTTTGATCACAAACCTCTGCCACCAGGCCTGACTTTGTGCTGCCTCCCACCAATTTTCCATATATTTTGGCTGGAAAGTCAACATGGGATACCCAAGAACAATGCAACACAGGAACAGGCCCTTCAGCCCTCCAAGCCTGTACCGGTCATACCACCCTTCGCCAAAACCCTAAAGAACAAAGAACAATACAGCACAGGAACAGGCCATCTTAGTCAGGCCTGGCCATTAAACCTGGATGGGCCAGATATTTGTTAAGCCAGAATGCCAGTTAAATTACCTATTAGGAGAGTGACCAATAATGTTCAGTACAGGGTGAGAAGCAAATAAGTGAGCTAGAGCACCATAAATGGCAATGGCTTTCAGATTGAACAGTTTTCCAAGCTGGTCAGTGATTTGTGAAGGAGTCACAGCAGGCCTGCACATTTCTCCTTCTCTTCCAGGCCCACAAAGGAAAGCTTTCAAATTACCTGAAAAACAGTTTAACCCCCCCTCCCCCCACCGCCCCCTTCTAATTACCCAAAATTCTCATCTTATTCATTTTTTAAAAGTTTTTAAATAAACAATTTTATTCAGGTAGTTTTTGGCTTTGTAAACAGTTACAGACATCAACAGAAAGAAAGCAAAAAAAGGCAAAAATGTGCAAACATCCACGTACATTCAATACTTCAATCGTAACATACTGCACAAGCCCGCTCCTCTCCCACCGGTACTACCCGCCATTTTATCCCTCCTACTCTACTCTACCCCCCCCCCCCCCACCCCCTGCTGACGCTCACTCTCCCGCAAAGAATTCAATAAATGGTTGCCACCTTCGGGTGAACGCCTGTACAGATCCCCTCAAGGCGAACTTAATTTTTTCCATACCCAGGAAACTCGACCTGTCCGCAAGCCACAACTCAGTCTTCGGGGGCTTTGAGTCCCTCCACGCCAATAGTATTCATCGCCGGGCTATTGGGGAAGCAAAGGCCAAAACATCGGCCTCTTTCTCCACCTGGACTCCCGGGTCTTCTGAAACCCCAAAAATTGCCACCCCTGGACCCATCGCCACCCTTGTTTTTAGCACCTGGGACATGACGCCCGCAAATCCCTCCCAGTGTCCCCTAAGCTTAGGGCATGCCCAAAACATGTGAACGTGATTCGCTGGTCCTCCTGAGCACCTAGTGCATTTGTCCTCTATCCCAAGAATTTGCTCATCCGAGCCACCGTCATGTGGGCCCGGTGAACGACCTTAAATTGAATCAGGCCGAGCCTGGCACATGTTGCGGTCGAATTTACCCTACTCAGGGCCTCTGCCCACAGCCCGTCCTCCATTTCCCCGCCTAGCTCCTCCTCCCATTTAAGTTTCAGTTCCTCCATCTGGGACCCTTCCTCCCTCATGAGCACCTTATAAATATCAGAGATCTCATCTTATTCTTGAGTATAAATGCCAGATGGACTGGAAACTGAGTATTACCCGACAGGATCCATTCTACACACAAGGACTAGGCCTCCTCTCTTGCCAGAAGATTAAAAGTCATAAATAAAATAATGTTAAGTGCCATTTAAATTGACATAAGTTGAGGACAAATATAACCTAAGGCAAATTAGTCTCTTTGGCATTCTCACTCTATGGCATGGGAAATTTGTGGGAAATTGTGCTCTACATGCTTCTGAATTCCACCATTACTGGATAGAACATCACAAATTGGGGGTGCAACATTTCCAGTTTTGCTGTCCTGACTATAGGATTACAATCCTGGTTGCACATATTTTCTCGAGTTTTAAGTCACATTACCCAAACACCAATCAAAACAGACTCTTTTCTCCATCTCCAGTATCTTACGAAAGTGTTTAAAAAATGAAATGGAATCATAGACCAGTTACAGAATGAGGCCATTCATCCATTGAATCCATGCCAGCTCTCTTGAAGAACTATTCATTTAGAATCATAGAATCTCTACAGCGCAGAAGGAGGGTATTCAGCCCATCAAGTCTCTATCAACCATCCGAAAGAGCACCCTACCTCGGCCCACTCCCCGCCCTATCCCTGTAACCCCACCTCACCTTTGGACACTTAGGGGCAATTTAACATGGCCAATCCACCTAACTGCACATCTTTGGACTGTGGGAGGAAAACGGAGAACATGGAGGAAACCCAAGCAGACACAGGGAGAATGTGAAAACTCGGCAGAGACAGTCCCCAAGATCGGAATTGAACCTGTGTCCCTGATGCTGTGAGGCAGCAGTACTAACCACTGTGCCACCATTCCACCACATTTAGTCCCATTCTTTATCCTTTACCCTGAAGTCCTGCAAATATTCTCTCATTCAAGTGCTTATCAAATTCCCTTTTTGAAAGCCATGATTGAATCTGCCTCCTTCACCCTCGTAGGCAGTGCATACTGGCTCCTAACTAGTTGCAGTGTTTTCCCTCATGTTGCTGTCAGAACTTTTGTCATTTAGCTTAACCAGGTCTCTTCCAGTTCTTGATCCTTCCACCAATGGGAACAGTTTTTTCCCATCTATTCTCTCCTCTCAACCTTTCCTTCTGCAAGAAGAACAGCCTCAGCTTCAATCTATCGACATGTTCCCAGAATCATTCTCACAAATCATTTCAGCATGCTCGCCAACTGCCTACACATCCTTCTTTTAAGGATGGTGCCCAGAATTGGACACAATGCTTCATTTGAGGCTGAACCATTGTGTTATTCAGGTCCACCATATCTTCCTTGCCTTTGCACCCTATGCCTCAATTTTTAAAGCCCAGGATTATGTCTGCCTTATTAAATTCTTCCCAAAATTACCCTGCCACCTTCAACAATTTTTACATATATACGCCAGGTCCTTCTGTTCCTATTATATTCACATTGCCATCTCTTTCTCTTCCCACTGAAACGTATCATTTCACTCTTCTAAAATAAAAAAACACTCCGTTTCTCATGACTTTCATGCAGCAATATCTTGCAGCAATGTCCAGGGGATCAATGCTTAATTTCTGGTGATTCTCAGACAACCCGAGAGGGCTGAGAATCCTAATAACAGCAGGAAACAGAAAGTATTAAACTCCAGCAAGATGACAGATTGACAAGAGAGGTATAAGTGAAGGCCCTCAGTTTGACCTTTCAGGACAAACTCCATCGACAGATATCCATGAAATTCAGTGCCAACATTGAGGAGACAACATTTATAATCAATTTTAGGGAAAACAAAAGAACTGTTAGCTATTACCATGGTTAGGTTAAAATAGCAAAGTATCATCGTTAGTTATACATAGCCAGAATTACCTATCTCGTTTTCATTAAATTTCAACTGATGTCTTTCATGCAGTGGCGTGCAGAGGTCTGGTGATGCCCGGGGCAAATCTTGATTGTATGCCCCTAGGACTCAAGTATAAGGCCTAATATACTGAGAAATATTATGAGAAAGGAAAACATTTTGAATATATAAACACAGATGAAACATGAAATAAACGCTTTATTCGATTTTAATATAAATCAATCAAATTTATTAAGTTCTTTTCCCCAAATGATACCTCCTGTCACAAAACACCTGAACTACTTCACTTTTTACATCAGCTGTGAGAAATTCTTTTTCAATGCTTATTAAAGCCAGGTTGGTCAGTCGCTCCTGTGACATAGAAGACCTCAGATATGTTTTTATTAATTTCAGTTTTGAAAATGACCTTTCACAGCTTGCGACTGAAAATGCGATTGTAAGCAGTAATCTGTATGAAACACACAGCGTCGGAAAGACATCCCTCCCATACTGCAGTAAAGACTCCAGAGCATCTTTAGGATCAGGGGGAACTCTATTCCCTCCAGCTCGAAGGAGCATCACAAAATCAATAATTTTGTCATATAACTGAATTGCAACCACATCATTGTCATAATAATTTGCAAAGTCTGAACATTCCTTTTTTAATTTCTCTCCTTCTTGTTCATCTTCAATCACTCCTGAATTCAAGTTCAGAAGAAAAGAAAATCGGTCACTGAGTCTTTGAAGACGGACACTGCGGTCTTCAATTTCAGTTTTTAATCTGTTCACAATCTCTACCATTACTCTATTCATTTCTTCTTGTGCCGTCAGTCCACTATCTCTTGCTGACTCTCCAGGCATTATTCTTCTTCTCCTTATTCGTGCAATTGGTATTCCCCAATTTTGACAATATTCATTGGCTAAATCTATTGCATTGTGGATAATTTCGTCATTCTTCAAATTCAAGATATGAATAAGTCCTCTCAGATCACAAGAAGCTTCATGGAACCCCATTTTCGGATCCTGCAAACGTTTTGAAATGAAATGAAATGAAATGAAATGAAATGAAAAATGAAATGAATGAAATGAAAATCGCTTATTGTCACGAGTAGGCTTCAAATGAAGTTACTGTGAAAAGCCCCTAGTCGCCACATTCCGGCGCCTGTTCGGGGAGGCTGTTACGGGAAGTTTTGTACGGGAAGTAAAGTTTTGAGACTTTATCCACTGATGATAAAACTGAGTACCAAAAATTTAATAAAGCTATAAACGGGAACTGTTGAATAGAGTTCAGTAGCGATCCTGCATCAGATTTAGTTTCCCTTGAAAATTCTCCTTCCAGCAGGTGTTGAAGGCTTGCAATAACGTTGTCACACTCTTCGTGGATTACTTGCACAGCATCATGGCTGGAACTCCATCTTGTGTCACACTGTCTTTTCACAGTCCGAGTGACAAATGATTTTAACACTTCCCAACGAGAAGTAGATGAAGAAAGAAAAGTAGCGTTTTTCTAGAATGCCAAAAAATGTAACAACAACAGGTTGCACCTCACTTGCATGGACACAGGACAAATTGAGGCTGTGGTTCTCGCAGTTCACAAACACAGCTTTTGGGTTAACTTCAAGAATTTTTTGTTGAACACCTCCTCTCACTCCAGCCATAACTGCTGCGTTATCATATGCTTGACCACGACAGTCATTCATGGAAATTTTGTCTTCTTCCAATTTTTCCTGAATTTTATTTACCAGGCTGACTGCATCTTTCTTGTTGACTTGAAAAAAATCCCAGAAATGTCTCCTTTATTTCTACTTTTCTGTTTTCATCAATATGAACGTAACGCAGAATTTCAGAAACCTGATCTTCATGGGCAATATCTGGAGTTGAATCCAGCATTATGCTAAAATATTTTGCGTCCTTAATTTCGGAAATTATATTTTTCTTGACAGTTTCACCAAGAAGATTGATTATTTCGTTTTGAATTCTGTTGGACAAGTAGGTGACACTTTTTGGTTTCTCTTTCCCTCTCTGCAAGTGTTTTGCTAAGATGTCATCATATTTGGCCAAAAGTCTGATTGTTGCTAGAAAGTTTCCTGTATTTTCACTGACTGTCTCCCCTGGCTCTGATAACCCAGATATTCCTTCTCCTCGATGTCCACGATAGGCCAGATTCTGTTTTGCCAGAAAGGATATAACCTCGACAATCCGTTCAGTTATAGCTTTCCATCTTTCCTTTTCAGCAGACATTTGCTGTTGAAGTTCAGCATCTATCGTAGTTGAATGATGGAGTCGAACTACAAGGTTCAGGTATTCCCTCATGTGAGCTCTATGAGAAGGGCTTTTCTCATGGTCAGGTATTGTTGGATTTAATTTTCTCCAAGTGGAGAAACCGTCTTCCTTTCCAAAGTTTGACACAGACAACAAATGCTCCTTTGAAAACAAAAAGCAAACAAAACAGTAGCATGCTTTCCGATATGGAGAGTATAACAACCATTTTCTCTCCACAATTTCTCCGTTTGTGGAAACTTTATCAAACCACTGTTTGGAAAATGATCTCCCATCCTTCTCAGCAAATGGACCACTTTTATTCTGATATCTTTCAGGGCCATGTTGTAATATTGTCATCTTCAAATGATCTGGAATCGGTTTCTTCAAACAGCCAAAATCGCTTCTTTGCAAAAATATGCAAATATCTTCTTTATTTTCTTCACATGGATCATCATCCTGACAACGAGACTGAGGAGAGAGAGTATTATGTTCTGACCGAGCTGAATCCGTATCAGAAAAATCCTTCTCTGCACCCACATCATCTTTTACTTCTCCAGGTTCTCCTACTTCTTCTTTACCTCCAATTATCCATGCATCTAATGCCCCTCTTTGATGGGACTCTTCTTCGACTCTGGCCCTCTTTTTTTTCCTGTTCTGTGCTCCACTCGGTTGTACACGAAATACTCGTAACATTTCATTTTCTATCTCAAAAACCGTAAGATGCATGAGAAAATGGGAAGAAAATGGTAAACAATCGGTCAGTTACAGACGGATAAACCATATTTAATTTCTTTGTTCCTTCGTATCAAATTATTTCACACTGATTCTCCACTGATAATTTTGTGCAATTTATATCATAGACTTGCAAATTAGTGGTATCTGTATTCGAATATTAGCATGTTAAGGAATAAATGTCTCCTATTCCGAAATTAAATGCCATAGCAGTCCTCTGATCATCCAGGCTTCACTCTTACTACATCCCACGTAAATATTTCATTAAATATCGCCAACAAACCTATAAAAACCGTAGTTGCACCTGTTCTAGAGCTATTCACTGACTTGAGTAGGTAAAAGAACTAATCTAGATGCACAAAAAGCTGAAGAAAAGACGAGTTATGACTCGAGGAAACGCAGGAACGAACAGCCACGTCTGCTTGTTGCTTTTGATGGTTGCACCACGTACATCATGCGCATGCGTGTGGGGGGGATGGGGAGAAGGACCATTTTCTCTAGACAGAAAGGGTACACCATGTTAAAGGAATAAAGGGCTAACAACTGCCTCTGCAGTGTGGTGAGCCTCCAAAAATTGATTTATCACCGCTGAAATTTTAAAATTACTATCTTATTTCCTTCTCTGGGGCAGCACGGTGGCCTAGTGGTTAGCACAACTGCCTCACGGAACTGAGGTCCCAGGTTCGATCCCGGCTCTGGGTCAATGTCCGTGTGGAGTTTCACATTCTCCCCGTGTCTGCGTTGGTTTCGCCCCCACAACCCAAAAAATGTGCAGAGTAGGTGGATTGGCCACGCTAAATTGCCCCTTAATTGAAAAAAATAATTGGGTAATCTAAATTTTAAAAAAAAATTAAAAAAAAAAAAATAAATTTAAAAAAAAAAAAAAAATTTTTTTTTTCCTTCTCTGATTGGATGCCCCCATCCAATGGATGCCCGGGGCCAATGCACCGTCGGCCCCCCCCTCTGCACGCCACTGCTTTCATGTGCCCGATTTCTGTTAGTTAAACACAATTTGTTCCCTTCTGCCTTACATGGGGACAAATTGCTGGAAATAAATAAGTGTGGTGGCCATACCTCTACATGAAGTTAGAATGGTAAGGTGCAGGCAGTTCAATTGTCTGCAATGGCACTCGGCTAAGAAACTGAGTGAAGCTAAACAACTTTCCTTGCAGATGAGCAGGCTGGGGTGCGGAAACTGCATTTGTAGAGTTGTAACGTGGACAACTTTTGCCAAACTCCATGTGGTGTTAGTAAAGGAGCCCTGATTTGGGGACATCAGTATCTGGCCAGAAGCAATGCACAGCGTGAGGAAAAGCCCAGGGGAAAAACCACTGGGAGAAAGAATACAAGAAATATGTTAAGAAGAGAATAAAAATTAACTTGCCTGGGGACTCGAAAATTCCTCATGCATTGAGAAGATTTGCGACTAATATTCTTTACTCATTGGTTGCACATTTATGCTCCATCACTGTGTAGAAGAACTCCGCAGGGTCCACAGAATTCTGCACTGATAGGAAATCAAAGCAAGAGTTATCCAGGTTGGTTGTTGCACATTTATGAACAGCGACTCTCAGACTGGCATTGATGGAATTCTGTAAGCTGCCCACACAGCTGGCACCAGATGGCACATGGGGTGACAAGGTCTAAAAAAGCAGAAGGAGAATTTAAAAAAAAAAGAAAATTCTGTTCCTAAGAGGCTGAATGAGAATTTTCAGTGCAGCCATCAAGAAACAGGATCACCAATTGTGACAGTAATAAGGTTGATATTTTCAGTTTTATTATGAGACAATGGTATTTTTAACTTTAGAACTATGAACAAGGAAAACTTTTTCCTGCAGCAGGCGGCAAGTGTCATTTGGATCTAAGAGAGAGCCAAGAGATGTTAGTTGCTATGCTTGACAGAGAACTTGGTTATGTTCCTCACAAAAGCTCCAGAGGTTGCAGAAAACAATATGCTGCCATTTCTTTATCAAAAGCTCACAATATGTTTAGTGTGTGTAACTGTGTGTAACTATATATACACATGTCTCCAATCTGAGGCAAGGCCATAGTTTTGTAACTTAAAGTTCAAAGCGTTTAATGTTTATGTGGTGTATTATAAATACTAATAATCCACACTGTATTGTACAACATGTGTTGAGTCTGTATATTGTATTGGATCACGTGTAGTTGCGCGGCTCTACCCATAGGGGGAGATGAGGAGCTTGTACTGGGCTCCACCCTAGGCTCCACCCATGGCTCCACCCATGGCTCCTCCCCTTAACCAGATGTATAAAGGTTGACACTGAGAGCCTGCCTGCCAGTTCATCTGGAGTTCATCTCGTCACAGGCAGGCTCTGTTGTAAGACGATTAAAACCACTGTTCACTTCTAACCACGTGTCGCGTGAATTGATGGTCTCATCAATTTAATCGTCTTAAGAAACAGTAAAGAACGACTATGGAATCAGCCCTCAAACCTGATCGACTGGAACTCGACCCACAGGATGCAGAGGCAAAATAAATCTTTTCACACTGGCTCCGATGTTTTAAGGCCTACCTGGCTGAAGCAAGCACCACAGAAACGACGGAGGAGCAGAAACTCAGCCTACTGCACGCAAGGGTGAGCCATCGTATATCTACTCAGTTAAATTGTACCGGCTCATATACAGAGGCCCTGGCCCTACTCGACAGAATGTACGTGAGGCCCGTCAATGAGGTCTATGCGTGCCACGTTTTTACTACTCGCCGCCAGCGCCCCACAGAATCGCTAGAAGAATTTCTAAGAGACTTAAAAGCCTTGTCCCGGGACTGTAATTACCAAGCGGTAAATGCTGCTGAACATAGGGAACTCGCTGTCCGCGATGTATTTGTTGCAGGCCTCAGATCCAATTATGTCCGCCAGCGACTGCTTGAGAAAGGGGCCCAAAATTTAGAAGACACTGTTGAACTCGCTACTGCTATGGAGGTCTCGTTTCGCAGACTCACCTCGTTCTCTGCGGACTCCGCGACCCCGTCATAGGCCCCCGACCAGCGACTGCCCCAGGCCTGCGCCGCGCTGCCACCCAGCCACGATGCTGCCCCAGCCTGCCACTTTTGTGGCCAGCCCCAGCACCCGCGGCAGCACTGCCTAGCCCGCAACGCGACCTACAGCAGCTGCGGGCGCAAAGGACACTATGCCAGAGTGTGTCTGGCGAAGAAAGCCCCATCCTCTAACCCCACCACGGCTCAAAGCACTCGTTCTCTGAATTTGCAGGCCCGCAGGCCCCGTAACGCTGCAGCCTTTACCTCGACTCCGCCCCCCCACCCACGACGTGTGACCCACGGGGGCCACCATCTTGGCGGACCCCCACCACGCGGTCGACCACGTGCGACCCATGGGGGACGCCATTTTGGACGCCATCTTCCTCGTCGCCCGCCACGTGCGATCCACAGGAGCTGCCATCTTGGGTTCCATCCTCTCCAAATTCAGAAAATCTGATCGAAGACTGCGACCTCAGCAGGCATTCACCACGGGGCCACCCCAGCACAGCTGACCGAGCCGCCGACTACCCGCAACGCGGCGCAGTCACGTTGGACCAGTCGCGTCCAAAACATCTCCGCCACTCAATGACGACCGTTCAAGTAAACGGGTACAGTACACCGTGCCTCTTCGACTCCGGGAGCACCGAGAGCTTCGTACACTCAGATCTGGTAAGATGCTGTTCGCTCCCTGTTTTTCCTGTACGGCAAACTATCACCCTCGCTTCGGGCTCCCACTCTGTTCACAACCAAGGGCGCACCTTCGCAACCCTAACGATCCAAGGCGCTAGTTACTCTAATTTTCAACTATACTTCCTGCCCGAACTCTGTGCCCCACTCTTACTGGGACTCGATTTTCAGTGCAACCTCAAGAGTCTCACCCTCAGCTTCGGCGGACCCCTACCCCCACTCACCATTTGCAGCCTAGCCACGCTGCGAATCTCCCCCCCCCCCCCCCCCCCCCGTTTGCCAATCTCACTCCGGACTGTAAACCCTTAGCCACTCGCAGCAGGCGGTACAGCCTACAGGACAGGGTATTTATCCGAACCGAGGTCTGGAGGCTCCTACATGAGGGGATCATAGAGGCCAGTAACAGCCCCTGGAGAGCTCAGGTGGTGGTCGTCAAGACCGGGGAAAAATTCCGCATGGTCGTGGACTATAGTCAGACCATTAATCGTTTTACGCTCCTCGATGCGTACCCCCTCCCCAGGATTGCAAACATGGTGAATCAGATCGCCCAGTATCATATTTTCTCCACGGTGAATCTGAAGTCTGCATACCACCAGCTCCCAATCCGCCCGGAGGACCGCCACTACACGGCGTTCGAGGCCGATGGCCGCCTCTTCCATTTCCTCCGGGTTCCCTTTGGCATCACAAACGGGGTCTCGGTGTTCCAACGAGCAATAGACTGAATGGTGGACCAGTACGGGCTGCGGGCCACGTTTCCGTACTTGGACAATGTCACCATCTGTGGCTATGACCAGCAGGACCACGTTGCCAACCTCCATCGATTTCTCCAGACGGCCCAGAAACTCAACCTCACTTACAACAGGGAGAAATGCGTTTTCCGCACGACCAGGCTAGCCATCCTCGGCTATGTCGTAGAAAACGGAGTCCTGGGCCCCGACCCGGGCCGTATGAACGCCCACTCCCTCATTGTCCCAGGGCCCTCAAACGGTGCCTGGAATTCTTTTCATACTATGCCCAGTGGGTCCTTCAATATGCGGACAGAGCCCGCCCACTATTTAAGGCCACACTTTTCCCCCTGTCGGCTGAGGTTCGCCAGGCCTTCAACTGCATCAAGGAGGACATCGCCAAGGTGGCCATGCGGGCGGTGGATGAATCCGTCCCCTTTCAGGTTGAGAGCGATGCCTCAGAGGTAGCTCTTGCAGCCACATTAAATCAGGCAGGGAGACCAGTCGCCTTTTTCTCCAGAACCCTCTCCGCTTCAGAACTTCGACACTCCTCGGTCGAAAAAGAAGCACAAGCCATTGTGGAGGCTATACATCACTGGAGGCACTACCTCCATCATGAGGTTCACCCTCATCACCGACTAAAAATCGGTTGCCTTCATGTTCGACAACTCGCAAAGGGGCAAAATAAAAAATGATAAAATTCTGAGGTGGAGGATCGAGCTCTCCACCTACAAATACGATATCATGTATCGACCGGGAAGCTCAACGAGCCCCCAGATGCCCTGCCCCGCGGCACGTGTGCCAGCACGCAGAGCGACCGCTTAAAAGCCATCCACAATGACCTCTGCCACCCAGGGGTCACCCGGCTCACCCACCACATTAAAGCCCGAAATCTACCTTTCTCCACCGAGGAGGTAAAAGCCGTCACCAAGCCCGATCTGCGCAGAGTGCAAATCGCACGTCTACAGACCAGGCAGGGCCCACCTGGTCAAGGCTTCTAGGCCCTTTGAACACCTCGCTATCGATTTCAAAGGGCCACTCCCCTCGACTGTACTTCCTGAATGTCATCGACGAGATCTCCCATTTCCCTTTTGCTGTCCCGTGCCCCGATATGACTTCCCACACAGTCATTAGGGCCCTGCATAGTATCTTCACCGTTTGGTTTCCCCAGCTACGTACACAGCGACCGGGGTTCATCCTTCATGAGTGACGAGCTGCGTCAGTACCTGCTCGACAAGGGCATCGGCTCGAGGAGGACTACCAGCTATAACCCCAGGGGGAACGGGCAGGTGGAGAGGGAGAATGCGAAGGTCTGGAAGACCGTCCTACTGACCCTCCGACCCAGGAATCTCCCGATCTCCCATTGGCAGGAAGTCCTCCCAGACGTGCTCCACGCTATTAGTTCCCTCTTATGTACCGCCACCAACCAGACCCCTCACGAGCGGCTCTTTATTTTTTCCAGGGGCACTATCACGGTGGTCTCACTCCCGGCATGGTTGAAGACACCGGGACCAGTATCCTCCGGAAGCACATCAGGGCACACAAAACTGACCCACTCATAGAAACAGTGCTTCTACTACACTCGAACCCCCAATACGCCTTCATAGTGCACCCTGATGGCCGTCAGGACACCGTATCCCTCTGGAACGTAGCGCCTGCAGGATCAAACCCCACCACTACTACCGCCGAGGTACCCCTCACACTACACCCCACACAACTCGCCGCGTCCCACGCCCCTGCGCCTACCAGTTCGCTACACATGTTCCGCGCGCCCGCACCCGCAAGCTTCCAGCGCCCCCACTCACCAGTTGATCCAGACGGGTACGAAGCTCGGACAGAATCACCCACGGAGTCTGCCATCGTCCAACCGACCGTGATCATCCAGCCACCAGAAGGGGCTGCAATCCCGGTGCTCCGCCGATCACAACAGACAACTCGACCACCGGACAGACTAAATCTGAAAACCATCACCCCTGCCGGACTTGATTTTTTTACAGGGGGTGAATGTGGTGAATTATAAATACTAATAATCCACACTGTATTGTACAACATGTGTTGAGCCTGTATATTGTATTGGATCATGTGTAGTTGCGCGGCTCTACCCATAGGGGGAGATGATGAGCTTGTACTGGGCTCCACCCTTGGCTCCGCCCATGGCTCCACCCATGGCTCCTCCCCTTAACTGGATGTATAAAGGTTGACACTGAGAGCCTGCCTGCCAGTTCATCTGGAGTTCATCTCGTCACAGGCAGGCTCTGTTGTAAGACGATTAAAACCACTGTTCATTTCTAACCACGTGTCGCGTGAATTGATGGTCTTATCAGTTTACACTAAAATAACTTTTTGAGGTCATGTTGTGACCTCTGAGGAGGGGTGAAATTACTTCTCTATTCTTCCACTCCAGGCCTGACCGTAACAGGATTCTTTTTTATGAATTTAGAGAGCGTGGCCGGGATTCTCCGACCCCGCACCGGGTCAGGTAATCCCCGGGGGGATGCGAGAATCACGCGCCGTCGCCCCACCGCCCCGACGCCGGCTTACCAATTCTCTGGTGCTGATTCACAGGTGCCCTCGGGATCGCCGCCACACCGGTCAGAGGCCGTTGAAAGCGCCCCCCCCCCCCCACCGGCGATTCTCCAGGGCCTGGCGGGCCGGGTGGCCGTCGCGTTCGGTTGAGTCCCGCCGGCATGGATCACTCAGGTCCCACACGTCAGGACCTGGTAGATGTGCCTGTGGGGGCCTTCATGGAGGGGGAGCAGGGGTATCCAACCTCGGGGAGGGAGGGGTTCCCCCACGGTGGTATGGCCCATGATTAGGGCATAACGATTGGCGGGCGGGCTGGTTTCATGGGGGCCTATGTTTCTCTGCCTCGGGCCTATGTAGGGCTCCGCCATATTTCCTGGGGCTGGCGCGGAGACGGGAACCCTCGCGCATGTGCGGAATCACGACAGCCATTCCGCATATGCATGGAATCACGGCAGCCATTCCATGCATGTGCAGAATCACGCCGCCCGTAGCCCGCATGAGCTACCTTGCGCCGGCTGGAGCTGCAGGGACCACTCCGGCGCCGACCTAGCCTCCTAGAAAGGGGAGCATTCCTCAATATCGGGGACCATGGACGCCGGCGTGGTTGGCGACGTTTTTCACGCCGACTTCTGACGTTGGCCGGGGGATTGAAGAATCCCAGTCCATGTGTTTGCCAAAACTGCAAAACTCCCACTATTTACACTTTCAGATTGTGAAGAATTAAGCACGCAGGTTTTCTGAGTTTAAAAAAAGAACACACTAAAGCAATAGCTTCTTTGTAGCTTTTCAGTACAGCTTTCTTATCTCTGTTGTCTTTGGCTCGGGAAAGAGTAAAGTCCTGCTAGCTATATATTCCAGAGGAAGTTGATTAATCTATGTCTGCTGCCGTCATTGTTTTAGGACAGGTAATTTCAGTTTGGAGTGTCATTTCAGAAACTCTTGAAAAGTTGCAGAATAGTGTAAAAGTCAGATGAGGTGGGATTTTTACACCCTGCAGGTGGTTTGTGTTTCATCCAATTTAGTGGAATGCAGGAATGATCCATCTGGCAGGCCATCCTCCATTGTCGCAATAGTATTTCAGTTTATTAGAAATTGTATCTTTTTAAAAAATCTTCACAACAGTAATGATGCCCACGATGAAAACAACAACTTGTACAGTGGCTTTAACTTTGTAAACTTTCTGAAGGTACTCCACAGAGGTATTTCAAACAACATTTGGCACTGAGCCACAAAAGGAGATGACATGCAGCCCTATTTGGTTCAATTCCCAAACTTAGTCAAAAAAGGTAGGTATTAAAGTACATCTTAAAGGTGAAAAGTGAGCTAGCAAGGTGGAGAGGTGTGTGGAGTGAATGGTCAAGGTAGCGAAAGGCATGGCCACCAATGTTGGAATGATTAAAATTAGAGATGATCAGGAGGCCAGGTTTAATTGTGTAATATCTCAGACAATTGAGGAGATTACAGAATTAGGGAAAGAACATAAGAACTAGGAGCAGGAGTAGGCCATCTGGCCCCTCGAGCCTGCTCCACCATTCAATGAGATCATGGCTGATCTTTTGTGGACTCAGCTCCACTTTCCGCCTGAACACCATAACCCTTAATCCCTTTATTCTTCAAAAAACTACCTGTCTTTGTCTTAAAAACATTTAATAAAGGAGTCTCAACTGCTTCACCGGGCAAGGAATTCCATAGATTCACAACCCTTTGGGTGATGAAGTTCCTCCTAAACTCAGTCCTAAATCTACTTCCCCTTATTTTGAGGCTATGTCCCCTAGTTCTGCTTTCACCCGCCAGTGGAAACAACCTGCCCGCATCTATCCTATCTATTCCCTTCATAATGTTATACTTCTATGAGATCCCACCTCACCCTTCTAAATTCCAACAAGTACAGTCCCAGTCTACTCATCCTCTCCTCGTAATCCAACCCCTTCAGCTCTGGGATTAACCGAGTGAATCTTCTCTACACACCCTCCAGTGCCAGTACGTCCTTTCTCAGGTAAGGAGACCAAAACTGAACACAATAATCCAGGTGTGGCCTCACTAACACCATATACAATTGCAGCATAACCTCCCTAGTCTTAAACTCCATCCCTCTAGCAATGAAGGACAAAATTCCATTTGCCTTCTTAATCACCTGTTGCACCTGTAAACCAACTTTTTGCGACTCATGCACGAGCACGCCCAGGTCTCTCTGCACAGCAGCATGTTTTAATATTTCATCATTTAAATAATAATCCCTTTTGCTGTTATTCCTACCAAAATGAATAACCTCACATTTGTCTACGTTGTATTCCATCTGCCAGACCCAAGCTCATTCACTTAACCTATCCAAATCCCTCTGCAGACTTCCAGTATCTTCTGCACTTTTTGCTTTACCACTCATCTTAGTGTCGTCTGCAAACTTGGACACATTGCCTTTGGTCCACAATTCCAAATCATCTATGAAAGGTAAGGCAAATCGAGAGTATTGTAAGTCAGCAAATGTAAATGGAGTTGGTCTGAATTAGGACATAGGCAGCAAAGTTTTGGAATACTTCAAGTATTTGGAGCATAAAACGAGGGATGCCAGGCAAGAGTGAAGAGTGCTCTGGAATAGTTAAGTTTAGATGAGGCATGAATGAGGGTACCAACAACATATGAGCAGAGGTAGAACAGGGGGCGGGATTCTCTGAACCTGAGGCGAAGTGTTGACGCCATCAGAAACACCATGCATTTCCCGACGGCATCAACATGGCCTCAGGATCAGCACTTCTGGCCACTATAGGAGGCCAGCATGGCACTGGAGCGACCCTCGCCACTCCAGCTACTGATCCCGGCGTCAACTGGGCACTGCGGGATCCGTGCATGCGCAGTGGCACTGGCGCCAATGCGCACATGCGCAGTGGCTCCCTTCATCACGTTAGCCCCGACGCAACATGACGCAGGGCTACAGGGGTCACTGCGGAAGAAAGGAGGCCCCCAGCCCGAGAGGCCGGCCGAGGGGGCGGCGCATAGGGCGGCACCCGACTGGCGCCGTGCCGATCATGCCGGCACCAACGCCGCCAATTCTCTGCTCTGCGGGGAATCGCGTTGGGGCAGCGTGGTGCGATACGCGCCAGTCGCGGCGATTCTCCGGCCCGGTCCCGGGCTGAGAGAATCCCGCCCAGAGTCTTTTGATGTTACAGAGATGGAAATAGGTTGTCTTAGGGATAGCACAAATATGTGGTTGGAAGCACGTCTTGGGGTTAAATATGACACACAGATTGCAAAGAAAATTATTTCAAACATAAGAAATAGAAGTAGCCATTCATTTATTTACACTTGTTTTTATAGAATTTACAGTGCAGAAGGAGGCCATTCGGCCCATTGAGTCTGCACCGGCTCTTGGAAAGAGCACCGTACCCAAAGTCAACACCTCCACCCTATCCCCATAACCCCACACAATAAGGGCAATTTTGGACACTAAGGGCAATTTAGCATGGCCAATCTACCTAACCTGCACATCTTTGGACTGTGGGAGGAAACCAGAGTACCCGGAGGAAACCCACGCACACACGGGGAGGATGTGCAGACTCCACACAGACAGTGACCCAAGCCGGAATCGAACCTGCGACCCTGGAGCTGTGAAGCGATTGCGCTATCCACAATGCTACCGTTCTGTCATTTAATATGGTCAAGGTGAATCTTGGAAGAGAATGGTGTGGTCAACCATGTCAAAGGCTGCACAAAGTTCAAGGAGGATTGAGGGATAGAATATATTTGTTGCATCATCTAAGATGTCAGTTGTGACTTTGATAAGTGCCATTTTCAACTTTGGCAGAGGTGGAAAGGTGATTGGACGGATTCAAATGTGGAGTTCCAGGGAAGATAGGGATAAAATCCGGAGGCAACAACACGTTCAACGACTTTGGAGAAGAGATTGAAGATGGGTAGTAGTTTGCAAGGCCGGAGGGCGGAGGGGGTCAAGGCCTAAAGACTCTGGGGAGTGAGAAACGTTGATAATATCAGCCATCATGGGAGCCAGGAAGGGAAGGTGGGAGGTCAATAGTTAAGTGGGAAGAGGTTGAAGAGAGCAGGAGGTGGGTTTCATGGACAGGATGAAGTTGGAGAGGTTATAAGGAAATCAAAGAAATTAAAGAAAGGTGCACATGCAGGATTAGGTCAGGTGCCATATCACAGAATCATTATGGCGCAGAAGATGGCAATTTGGCACCGGCTCTCCAAATGAGTAAATAAATTCAGCAAACCCAGATTGACAGGGCATTAGCATGGGCATGCCATTTGAGTAATGAAAGCATGCAGAGTGAGAGGATCTTAATGTCAAGCAGCCTTTTGTGCACAATCTGGCATTGTGGTCCATGGCGGTCCCGTTAATATCCTTTCATAATCCATTAGAAGGGCGACACATTAGCACATGGTTAGCACTGTTGTTTCACAGCATCAGAGTCCCAGGTTCGATTCTCGGCTTGGATCACTGTGTGTATGCAGTCTGTACGTTCTCCCGGTATCTGCATAGGTTTCCTCCAGGTGCTCTGGTTCCCTCCCTGTTGTATTATATTGTATATATGGGTGTTACGGTAAGGCCTCTGTGCTACACGTACAGGGGTAGATCCCTGCCTGCTGGCTCCGCCCAGTAGGCAGAGTATAAATGTATGTGCTGTCCGAACAGCAGCCATTTCGTCAGCTGCTGTCGGAGGCCACACATCTCTGTGTAATAAAGCCTCGATTACATTCTACTCTCATCTCATTGTAATTGATAGTGCATCAATTTATTACACAGAGATTTTTCAGAGATGGACCTCCGAATCAAGGCGGATTGCCTGCAGCTGCATCCTCGAGCAGACAATGTAAAAAAAGACTTTGACCATTGGCTCGCTTGCTTTGAAGCATACATCGGGTCTGCGCCAGACCCAATCCCAGAAGCACAGAAGCTCCAGATTCTGTACACGCCGCTGAGCTCCAACGTTTTTCCCCTCGTCCAGGATGTGCTAACCCATGTAGAAGCCATGGCGCTACTGAAGGAGAATTACGCTCAGCGGACCAACAAGATCTACGCCAGGCACATCCTGTCCACGCGGCACCAACCTCCCAGTGAGTCAGTGGAAGATTTCTGCCATGCCCTGCTCGCCCTGGTTAGAGACTGTGACTGCCAGGCCGTTTCGGCTACTGAACATTCGAACCTGCTGATGAGAGACGTGTTCGTTACGGGCATAGAGTTGAACTACATCCGCCAGCGACTCTTAGAAGGGGCCACGCTTGACCTCGCGGCGACAAAGAAACTAGCGCTCTCGCTTACAGTCGCCTCACGCAACGTACAGGCCTATGCCCCCGATCGCATGGCCCACTCCCCTTGTGCATCGTAGACCCCACCGGTGGCCACTCCATCATGGCCCCATCAGCGACCGCCCCCAGCCAACCCCACACCTGCCCTGCGCGGCAGCCAAGCAACCCCGGGGGACCCAAATGCTACTTCTGCGGACAGACAAAACACCCCCGGCAGCGCGGCCTGGCACAGAAAGCGCTCTGCAAGGCCTGTGGCAAGAAGGGACATTTTGCTGCAGTGTGCCAGGCCCGCTCAATTGCCGCTATTGTCCCGGCACCCCCCACGTGCGGCCACAGGGCACCGCCATCTTGCTGTACTCACAACACATGTGGCCCGTGGGTGCCGCCATCTTGCTTGCCTCAGAAACAATGGGCGCCGCCATCTTGCCTGCCCCAGTACACGTGCGGCCCGGGAGCACCGCAACTTGCCTGCCCCAGTTCACGTGCGGCCTGTGGGCGCCGCCATCTTACCCGCCTCAGGAGCCCTGCCTGTAGGGCACCTCATCAGGCCACTCATCGCCTGCAACCACCGCCAACCAGCCGCGTCTCGCCTCGTTCATGATGAACCAGTCTCGACTGCACAACCTCGCGACCGCTTTGACAAAGGTGAAGGTCGACGGGCACGAGATATCCTGCCTTCTGGACTCCGGGAGCACTGAGAGCTTCATCCACTCCGATACGGTAAGGCGCTGTTCCCTCGCGGTACACCCCGCTAAACAAAGAATCTCCCTGGCCTCCGGATCCCATTCCGTGGCGATCCGGGGAGGGTACTGCATCGCCACCCTCACCGTTAGGGCGTAGAGTTCAGCGGCTTCTGGCTCTACGTCCTCCCCAACCTCTGCACTGCCTTGCTACTCGGCCTGGACTTCCAGTTCTAGGGCCTGACCCCGATCGCATGCTCCCCCTCATGGAACTCCCCCTCCCCACTGCCCCAAGGTCCTCAAACGATGCCTGGGGTTCTTTTTGTATTACACCCAGTCGGTCCCAAACTATGCGGACAAGGCCTGCCCACTCATTCAATCCACCACTTTCCCACTGACGGCCGAGGCTCATCAGGCCTTTAACCGTATCAAGGCCAACATTGCCAAGGCCACGATATACGCGGTCGACGAGACGCTCCCCTTCCAAGCTGAAGGCGATGCATCAGGCGTCGTTCTGGCCGCCACCCTCAACCAGGCAGGCAGCCCCGTGGCTTTCTTTTCCAGCACCCTCCATGCCTCCAAAATTCGGCACTCCTCTATCGAAAAGGAGGCCCAAGCATCTTAGAAGCTGTGCGACATTGGAGGCATGACTTGGCCGGCAGGAGATTCACTCTCCTCACTGACCAACGGTTGGTTGCCTTCATGTTTAACAAAACACAGTGGGGTAAGATCAAAAATGATAAAATCTGGAGCTGGAGGATCGAGTTCTCCACCTACAATTACGAGATTTTGTATCGCCCCGGTAAGCTCAACGGACCCCCCGATGCCCTATCCCGAGGTACATGTGCTAGCGCACAAGTGGACCTGCTCCGCACCCTGCACGACAATCTCTGTCACCCAGGAGTCACCTGTTTTTACGACTTCATTAAGGCCCGCAATCTGCTGTACTCCATCGAGGAAGTCAGGGCTATCACCAGAGATTGCCAGGACGGCGCGGAGTGCAAACCACACTACTACTGCCCCTTTGAACGCCTCAGCATGGACTTCAAAGGGCCCCTCCCCTCCACCGACCGCAGCACGTACTTTCTCAGTGTGGTCGACGAATATTTCCGATTCCTCTTTGCCATCCCATGCCCCGATATGATGTCTGCCACCGTCATCAAAGCCCTCAACACCATCTTCGCTCTGTTCGGTTTACCCGCCTACGTCCACAGTGACCGGGGATCCTCATTTATGAGCAATGAGCTGCGTCAGTAGCTGCTCAACAGGGGCATTGCCGTGAGCAGGATGACCAGCCACAACCCCAGAGGATACGGGCAGGTGGAGTGAGAGAATGGGACGGTCTTAAAGGCCGTCCAGGAATCACCCGGACTCCCGCTGGCAGGAGGCCTTCCCCGACGCACTTCACTCCATTCAGTCTCTCCTGTGCTCCTTGACTAGTGAAACCCCCCCCCCCATGAACCTCTCTTTGCCTTCCCCAGGAAGTCCACTTTCGGGGCTTTTCTCCCAACATGGCTGGCAGCTCCAGGACCCATTCTCCTCTGTAAACACGTGCGACTGTAAGGTGGACCCGTTGGTTGAGAGGGTACAGCTACCCCATGCCAACCCGTAGTACGCCTGGCATAGCATACCCCGATGGCCGCCAAAACACAGTCTCCCTCAGGGACCTGGCACCAGCTGGGTCCCCACACACCTCCCATCTGCCCCGGCGCCACCCTCCCTTCCCCCGGCGCACCCCACCGCTTCCCACGCTCCAGGACAATCCGTCCTCCCCTTGCTTCCACCCAGGGATGAAGAGGATTTCGACACGCTCCCGGAGTCACTGAAGACCAAGCCGACGCCTGAGTTGCCACCAGCACTGCGGCGCTCTCGATGACAGATCAAGGCGCCGAATCATCTAAATTTGTAACCTTCTCTGTAATTTTTTAAAAAAGCAATCTTTATGTATATAGTTTTCCACCACCCCCTCTGGACTCATTTTTAACAGGGGGTGAATGTGGTAGTCACCACTGGTGTATTATATTGTATATATGGGTTTTACGGTAAGGCCCCTGTACTACAGGTACGGGGGTAGATCCCTGCCTGCTGGCTCCGCCCAGTAGGCGGAGTATAAATGTGTGTGCTCTCTGTACAGCAGCTATTTTGTCAGCTGCTGTAGGAGGCCACACATCTCTGTGTAATAGGGGCTGTTTAGCACACTGGGCTAAATCGCTGGCTTTGAAAGCAGACCAAGGCAGGCCAGCAGCACGGTTCGATTCCCGTAACAGCCTCCCCGAACAGGCGCCGGAATGTGGCAACTAGGGGCTTGTCACAGTAACTTCATTGAAGCCTACTCATGACAATAAGCGATTTTCATTTTCAATAAAGCCTCCATTACATTCTGCTCTCATCTCATCATAATTGATAGTGCATCACTCACACAGGCCCAAAAGATGTTAGGTAAATTGAACACCCTGAATTCTCCCTCTGTGTACCTGAACAGGCGCCGGAATGTGGCGACTAGAGGCTTTTCAAGTTAACTTCATTGCAGTGTTAATAAAGCCTACTTGTGACAATAAAGATTATTAATATAGAATAAATGAAACACTTAATCCAGCAGAATATGCAGTCATTATAAAACACATTACATTAACCACCATTTTGTATTTTCTATTGGCGACACCACTCCTTTAGTTCGATGAAAAAAGACTAAAGTTCAACGGTTGGACATGAGGCCTTGAAAAGCAATTAACAAATTTTGGACAGAACTTCATACATTTGAAAGCTTTATTGTTTTGGGACCAAAACAGGGTAATTTCTATCCAAGAGATTTGAAGCATTCTCCAGCAGAATGCATAAACATGATGCAGTAAAGCTTCAAATCTGTCAAAAGAATATTTATTGATTCACCTTCAACGTCTCCTGCAAGTTATTGTAGTATTTATAAACTGACAAGTGTTCCAAAGCCTCAACCGGTCCTTCACCCTCAGATGGGCAGCTTTGCAAGAGTCACAAAAGGGTGGGAGGGGAAGTATCATTTAAAATGATACTGGTCTTTTTTTTTAAAGAAGATTTATTACCTTTACATTAGCTTCTCGTTCTTGAAAATCTACAGGAGGAAACAGTGCAGCAAAGGTGAGAACACGTTTCAACTGTTCTCATTTATCTTTGACATTACTGAAGGACAAATTGACAGTCATTTAACCATCCACGTATCAGAAAAACCGAGATATTTTGTGGTCAATGATAGTTGAGTTAGATTAGCCAGTATCCTTCCCAAAGGGCAAATTAATGACTGTCCATCATTTTCTTCAGGACCATGCGATGATTTTCAGCTTTTATGCTGTGAAAGGTTAGAGATCAAACTCCATTCCCAAGCAGTTATCAATTAATGTCATCTATCAACCTCAGCACGTTAGTACAAATAATGGAGCAATAAAAGTTACCCTGAATAATACCATTAATAAATTGATATGTATTTTATGGCTGTAAGTACATTGACTGTAACTCCCATATTTAAAAACTAGATGTGTTAAATATTGATATTACTATTAATGGAGGCATTCACATTTCTTCACTGCTTCACTTAAGATATCACGGGATGGATTCTCCGGTTCCCCAGCCAGGTGTGTGTCTTGGTGGCATGCCGTCCGTTGGTGGCGGGACTGTTTTCCATTGAAACCACCCCACGCCATTGGGAAACCTATGGGTGGGCATGTGCTGCCAGCAGGAAAGATGAATCGCAACGGCCAGAGAATTCTGGTCCATGTCTGTGCTGATTTGTGCTGATTTGATTACTGATTTATGCAGGGCCAATACAATTGGCCTCAGCTTCCATGAAAGGAAGGGGAAAGTTGGCCCTGGTGCAGTACTCGAAGGAATGGCCCATGTGGGGGTTTACTCCCTCTGTAGATGCAGTCATTTCTCTTTCAAACCCCTTAGACAAGAGTGGAATGAATGTGAGGCATGAGGTGTCAGTTTATTTTCTAGTTCTGTTTTGCTGCCAGTTCTTGATTAAACTGTCTAAAAAACCGCAAATTATCCATCTTGCCACTTAGAAGGATTTCAGAAAGAGTTGTACATGCATTGGCAGCCACACTGTGGGCCAATGTGCATGTACAACTGATTTTGAACCTTTTCCAGTCAAGCAGCGGAAGTTAGTGTTCATATTAACTTGGACATGGGAATACAGGAAACAATTCCAAAATTTGCAGGTAACACCAAAGTTTACTGAACAGCGAGGAGGACAGACATCAGAAAATGTGTACATGCCAATGCAATGGACAGATGTTTGACAGATTAAATTTAATGCAAAAAGTGTATGCTGATACAATTTGGTAGGGAAATTGAGGAGATGTAATATAAAATAAAAGATACAATTCTAAAGTGAGTGAGGAACAAGGGGACCTGGGGGTGTATGTGCACAAATCATCGAAGAATGCAGGTCAGCTTGTGAAAGTGGTTAAAAAGTAACAGAAAGTCTTGGGGGTTATGTATTGAGGCATAGGCTAAAATCCCAAAGTCAAGAGACGTTTTGCTGGTCCGTCAAATAATCTGTCCTGCTACGATTCCTGTGGCTGGGAAGTAGGGTCAGGCAGTAGGGGATTTAGGAATGTACACTTGCATCCCTCTTCGATATGGTTCCAAGTTGGCTGTCTTGGCAGCCATGTTGGAAATGAGTCTAATCTATTTATTTTTTTCTCCAATAAATTGACATTAACATTTATTTAAGAAAACTAAATTTGCAGCCCTTTTACATTTAACAAAATGAATACAAATTGCACTGACTGACATCGACATCAGTTGGTAGGGAGGTCAAATGTGTCTGACAGATTATGAGCAGCTCTGACTATCTTCCCTGGGGTTACTTGTCAACTGTTGTGCACAAATCAGTGGCTGAATCATGAACCTGGCAGTCAGAAAGGTGAAAGAAGACAATTTCTTAAGGAAACCCAGGGCTTTCTCTGTACGTTGTGGAGTTGCCAGGCAGAATGCAACTTACAGACTTGAGCTACTGGTTTATCTGTTCGTCTACTTCACACTGATCGAGTCCACAGTTTATTAGAATCAACTAATTACATTGTGAAAATTTAAGTGTTTTCAAAAATAAAATCAAACAAAAAGACAAACATCAGTTTTAGATAAAGAAGCTCACTGGTATTTTTTTAAAAATTCCATTCATGTTGTTACCTTGGACCTTTCAAACTCTGGCATTCAACTCTGGGTCTTTGTTTCCAATGGAGTTTTGAATCCACAGTGTCCGTCTTTCAGTTTGACAGGTCACCGGCCTGAAAGCCATCCTGATTGACAGGTTTGGCAACTCGGCGGCTGGGAGCACGAGTAGTCCACAGCTGTCGGATGTAAATTGCCTGCTGATATGAGTGAAAACATGCTGGATGCTGACCGCAACACCTGGGAGGGGGGAGTGGGGGCGGCACAGCAACACCGTGGGTGGATCCAATTCCAGACAAAAGTAGGATTTGTGCATGGGTAGCTGTTGGGGTTAGTGGTGGGTCTGATGTGTGTGGAGCTCAGAGAGCTTGAGGCAATCACTCTCGTCCTTCCTGGCCCACAAGCTGTGCTGCAAAAGTACTCAGCTTCACCACAAAACTAACCTTGCCTCCAAGCTGCTGGGTTTGCGAGACCTGTGAGACTGGCAGGCCAAGATAAAATCAGATTGCATCAGAGACCGGCAGTGAATTAGATTAAATTATAGGCTGCCAGCCTCTTAATTAGCCTGGTGTGAGAGATTGGCCGGCCACCCTTTGACCCATCTCTGTTATGACTTTATCTAATGTCATAAAGAAGTCCTGAGTTTGAACCAGAAAAAAGCCACATTCATGCAACAGGAAAATGAGCTTGGGCCAGATGAATTCATGAAGAGAGAAGGGGTTAAGGAATGAGAGAGTGATAGTTGGAATTGACCTGTGCAACAGGGACTGGCTCATAGTCTTACAAGTCTTTCCCTGTTCTTCAAAATTCTTGTTTTGTTATGTTCCAGCAGTAAGACGTTTTCATATTGCTGGGCATTAATTAACAGTTCCTCAACACTATTCTTCAAAGGGCAGCTATCAGTATGAGCGGGCAGGCACGCGCAATGCGGCCGCATTTATTTTATATGGTAAAAAGGCCGCTCGCAGCTGGCATAGTTACAAGTCGGCTGCTGAGGCTGTTGCACGCAAATTTGTGCAATCGGGAGCGCCGCGATGGACGGCTCCACGTCCCTTCCCACACACGCCCACGACCCACCGCGGGTCACGTCCCCGACTTTGAAGATCACTGGTCTAACCAGTGTATAGATGATTAGCTTGATCATTTCTGTGATAACCCCCACGAGGGCCATGGGGAGATCTACTATTGATTTCCCCATGGAACTTATGGAATATGAGTTTCCCTGTTAACAGGCAGAGGCCTGCTCAAATGGGACTCGTTAACTCAACCCTTTAAATGCCAGCCATACCTGAACATGCAGGTCTGGTAGCCCTGGGCTGAACTCTATTGCTGCATGGATGATAATGGTTTTTCTTCTGGGTTATAAGTTTAAAAAACATTTTTGGAAATATTTTTATTCCAATTTTAACATTTAATATACAAAACAAAACACCCCAAAATGAAAAGAATAACAGGAAAACCCACCCCCTACCAACCAACACATATATAACTTGAGGAATAACCCTCCGCACCATCCCAACTCTCCTCCCAGACCGCCTCTATCCCTCCGGAGCAGCTAACGGTAACCTTGGGGCGCGATTCTCCGCTGCCCACGACGGGTCGGAGAATAGCGGGAGGGCCTTCCCGACCTCCCGCTATCCCCCCCCCCCCCCCCACGGCCGTCCCACGATACGAATCGCTGCTCGCCGTTTTTTACGGCAAACAGCAATTCTCTCCTGGCCGATGGGCCGAGTTCCCAGGCCTTTACATCCGTTTTCACGAACGCAAACACACGTGCTTTCACCGTTCGTGAAAACGGCAGCAAAGTGCCGTCCCGGACAACCATGGCACCGATTGGCACGGCCGCACCACGGCCGTGGCCGATACCCGCGCACTATTTGTTCCTCCGCCGCCCTGCAGGATCAGTCCGCGGGGCGGCTGAGGGGCATGATGGCCCGCGCATGCTCGGGTTTGACGTGTCTGCGCGATGACGTCATCCGCGCATGCACGGGTTGGAGCCGTCCAACCCGCGCATGCGCGGGTGTCGTCATCGTGCGCGTCAGCCACCATGACGCTTGGCGCGCGGGCTTAGCGACGGTCGCTAAGCCCGCGATGCCGTGCTTCACGGGGCCGCGCTGCTAGCCCCGACCGGCGGGGAGAATCGGTCCCGGGAGGGGGCGCGGAGGCTGCCGTGAAACACGGCCAGTTTCACGGCAGCCTTTACGACTCGCCGTATTTGCGGAGAATCGTGCCCCAATTCTTTAGAGTGAAGAATAAAGAGACACCATCACTTATGGAATGCCTATCGACCCCCCCATGTGAACTTTTCATTCTTAAGGTACAGGAACACCATCAGTCCTCCAGCGAAAACTTCCGTCCCCTCTCCCGTCTGTAGCTTCAGCAGATCTGGCTCCCAGGGGACTGAGCTCCAAGTCCAAGTGCAAGATCACCGACACGGTGATGGAATGCCAGGAAAACCTTCCTTGCAAAATCTCGCACCAGCATTCGACTAAATGTCTCCCTCCGCAGAATCCCAAACTTCTCTGTCAATTCCTCCAAACTCGCAAATCGCCTTTCCAAAAATAAGTCCTTCATTTCCACCAACCTCGCTCCTCCCATTCCTGAAACCTAGCATCCGGTGGGGGGGCCTCCACGGTGGCCGGCCCGCGATCGGGGCTACCGATCAGCGCGCATGCTCATTCCCGGGGGGGGTTATGATCCTCTGCGACTGGCCCCTGTAGGGCTCCATCATGTTGCACGGGGGCCGTCGCGCGCATGCATGGCTGCGCGGGCGTAACTGTAGGTCCTCGCCGGCAGCCGGAGCTGCGGGACGCACACCGGCACTCTGATAGCCCCCTTGAAAAATGGAGAATCACCCCAGACCTTCGAGGAAAAAGTCCGGAGTGATTCTCGCCCGTTTTCCAGCGGGCGTGGGGACTTAGTCCCCAGAAGGGAGAATCCCACCCCCTATGTTCCAACCACCACACTCCACCTCACTATCCCCCTCCACTTGTCTGAGTTCCTCAATGCAATGGCCAATGGCTCTATCGCCTGCGGAAACAATAGGGGCAACATGGGACACCCCTGCCCATTTTTATTGAAACCCCACACAATCGGCAATCACCTTTCCCATCCTCACACATAAACTCGGATCCGCGAGCAACCCTATATCGAACCTCCACTCCAGGCCAACATCCACCAAGTGCAGAGCATGATTCAAATAACGAATTCCAAGTATTCCGCTTTCCTCACCCCTGACAACAAATACCTCTCCATAATAAATCAATCAATCCTTGAATATATATTATGTACTGCCGAGAAAAAGGGATACTCTCTGCCCCCTGGATGTTAAAAGCACCACGGGTCTGCTCCCCCCATCTCCTTCCTAAAAGCTGCCAACATCCTCCTTCCCCCCAGAAGGGGTTCAAGAGTGTGGCTTGGATCGATCCATCTTCGGATGCAACACTGTATTTAAATCTCCCCATATAATTAATTGATGCATGCCCAGGCACGGGATGGTCTCCAACATCCTCGTCATAAACCCTACATCATCCCAATTCAGGGCAGACATGCTAACCAGCCCCACCAATCTCCTCTCTAACCTCACCACCCGATACTATAACGTATCCACCCTTTTGATCTGCCACCACCTTCTCCATCTAAAACCTAACTCTCTTACCCACTAGTACCACTAGCCCCGGGCCTTGCTATCAAAACCCAAGTGAAACACCTGACTCACCCAACTGTTCCAAAGCCTCAACCGGTCCTTCACCCTTAGATGGGCAGCAGCACCACATCGGCTCTCAAGCTCTTTAAATATGAAAGGACTCTTCCCTCTTCACCGGTCCACCCAACCCATGCATGTTCCATATTACCATTCGGACTGGGGGCCTCTCACCTCCCCCCCTCCTATCTGCCATAACTTCCCCGCGGGGCATACCTCCTCCTCCCCCCCCCCCCCCCACCCTCCCACCCCCCCTCACCCACTGTGGGATTACGGTGTTAGTGTGCAGTTTTGGCCTAGGTTTGGTAGCAAGGTGGCCCCCACCAGAGCCCCCTTCCCCCATATACCTAACACAAAAAGCAACAAAAACCGTCCCACAATCTACCCTTCTACACAACCAAACATGCTAAACAGCAAACAAAGGGTAAAACCCCTCACTCTTTATACCACAGTCCCCAAAACATCCCTTCCCAACCACAACATAAGAAATCAAAGTCCTAACTCATTTCAATCCTAGTCCCCCACCATCTCAAAGAAATGGTCCCTGGAGTTGTACGTTAACTCTCAGCTTCACCGGGTAGACCAACCCGAACCACACATGGCTCTTGTAAAGCGCTGCCTTTGCCCTATTAAAGGCCACCGTGGTCTTGCCAGCTCCACTGTGACGTCCTGGTATATATGAATACCACTTCCATCCCACCTCACCTCCCGATTCTGCTTGGCCCATCACGAGACCTTCTCCTTCATCTGATAGCTGTGAAACAGATTATCACAGATCATTCGCCTTTGGCTTTGGCCAGAGCAACTAATGAGCCCTATCCAGCTCAAAGAGGGAGGTGTTTTCCTCCTCCCCCAACAACTTGGTGAATATCCTGGAAAAGTACTCTGACGGCCTTGGGCCCTCCAGCCTCTCAGGCATTCCCACAATCCGAAGATTCTTCTGCGCGACCGTTGCTCCATGTCCTCCACTTTGGTCCTCAGCCCTTTCTTCATTTCTTCCATCTTCTGCAGTTCCTCTGCCAACGAGGGGACATGAGAAGTCTTTGGCAGGTAGGATCAAGGAAAACCCAAAAGCTTTCTATAGGTATGTCAGGAATAAAAGAATGACTAGGGTAAGAGTAGGGCCAGTCAAGGACAGTGGTGGGAAGTTGTGTGTGGAGGCTGAGGAGATAAGCGAGATACTAAATGAATACTTTTCGTCAGTATTCACTCAAGAAAAAGATAATATTGTGGAGGAGAATGCTGAGACCCAGGCTATTAGAATAGATGGCATTGAGGTGCGTAGGGAAGAAGTGTTGGCAATTCTAGACAAGGTGAAAATAGATAAGTCCCCGGGGCCAGATGGGATTTATCCTAGGATTCTCTGGGAAGCCAGGGAAGAGATTGCGGAGCCTTTGGCTTTGATTTTTAGGTCATCATTGGCTACAGGAATAGTGCCAGAGGACTGGAGGATAGCAAATGTGGTCCCTTTGTTCAAGAAGGGGAGTAGAGATAACCCCGGTAACTATAGGCCGGTGAGCCTAACGTCTGTGGTGGGTAAAGTCTTGGAGAGGATTATAAAAGATACAATTTATAATCATCTAGATAGGAATAATATGATTAGGGACAGTCAGCATGGTTTTGTGAAGGGTAGGTCATGCCTCACAAACCTTATCGAGTTCTTTGAGAAGGTGACTGAACAGGTAGACGAGGGTAGAGCAGTTGATGTGGTGTATATGGATTTCAGTAAAGCGTTTGATAAGGTTCCCCACGGTCGTCTATTGCAGAAAATACGGAGGCTGGGGATTGAGGGTGATTTAGAGATGTGGATCAGAAATTGGCTAGTTGAAAGAAGACAGAGAGTGGTAGTTGATGGGAAATGTTCAGAATGGAGTTCAGTTACGAGTGGCGTACCACAAGGATCTGTTCTGGGGCCGTTGCTGTTTGTCATTTTTATAAATGACCTAGAGGAGGGCGCAGAAGGATGGGTGAGTAAATTTGCAGACGACACTAAAGTCGGTGGAGTTGTAGACAGTGCGGAAGGATGTTGCAGGTTACAGAGGGACATAGATAAGCTGCAGAGCTGGGCTGAGAGGTGGCAAATGGAGTTTAATGTGGAGAAGTGTGAGGTGATTCACTTTGGAAAGAATAACAGAAATGCGGAATATTTGGCTAATGGTAAAATTCTTGGTCGTGTGGATGAGCAGAGGGATCTCGGTGTCCATGTACATAGATCCCTGAAAGTTGCCACCCAGGTTGATAGGGTTGTGAAGAAGGCCTATGGTGTGTTGGCCTTTATTGGTAGAGGGATTGAGTTCCGGAGCCATGAGGTCATGTTGCAGTTGTACAAAACTCTAGTACGGCCGCATTTGGAGTATTGCGTACAGTTCTGGTCGCCTCATTATAGGAAGGACGTGGAAGCTTTGGAACGGGTGCAGAGGAGATTTACCAGGATGTTGCCTGGTATGGAGGGAAAATCTTATGAGGAAAGGCTGATGGACTTGAGGTTGTTTTCGTTAGAGAGAAGAAGGTTAAGAGGTGACTTAATAGAGGCATACAAAATGATCAGAGGGTTAGATAGGGTGGACAGCGAGAGCCTTCTCCCGCGGATGGAGGTGGCTAGCACGAGGGGACATAGCCTTAAATTGAGGGGTAATAGATATAGGACAGAGGTCAGAGGTGGTTTTTTTACGCAAAGAGTGGTGAGGCCGTGGAATGCCCTACCTGCAACAGTAGTGAACTCGCCAACATTGAGGGCATTTAAAAATTTATTGGATAAGCATATGGATGATAAGGGCATAGTGTAGGTTAGATGGCCTTTAGATTTTTTCCATGTCGGTGCAACATTGAGGGCCGAAGGGCCTGTACTGCGCTGTATCATTCTATGTTCTATGTTCTATGAGGCGAGGCGGTCACTGTGTCACAGTCATGCATCACCCACCCTCTTCCACACCTCTCCCTGCTCTGCACAGTCTCCACGTCTTTCCAAAAGCCTCCTCTACCGGGGCCAGTGTATCCTGCATCAACTATTTGAACTTTCCCATCATCTCCTTTCCATGCCGCTCAAAATACTTGGCAAATGCCGCTCGATCTCCACCACCATCACCTCAGCCAGCATGTCCACCGTAATGGGTGCAACCCCAGCCGGCGAGCTTGCTCACATGACAATGAAAATCGCTTATTGTCACGAGTAGGCTTCAATGAAGTTACTGTGAAAAGCCCCTAGTCGCCACATTCCGGCGCCTGTTCGGGGAGGCTGGTACGGGAATCGAACCATGCTGCTGGCCTGCTTGGTCTGCTTTAAAAGCCAGCGATTTAGCTGAGTGAGCTAAACTAGCCCCTTTCTGCCACAGAACTCTGCATCAAACTCAGACCCGCAGGCGGACTAGCACCCGTTCCTCTTCGAGCAGAATTCTTTCATTGGGATTTTGACATTCTCTAATTCCCACATCTTCACTGAAGACAGCTCATATAAAAGTTCCTACCAAAACTGGGTGAAAAGGACCAAAAATCAAGAACTCTAGCAGGAGCCACCCAACGTGCAACCTCCACTTACAAGTCACCACTGTAAGTCCTCATAAGTAAACAAAGATAACCTTACAGACCTTGGCCAGGATTCTCCGATCCCACGGCCAAGTTCTGACGCCAGCGTCAAAAGTGGCGCGAGCCACTCCGATGTCAACATGCCTCCAGGCCCAGGTATTCACCCCTTCCTAGGGGGCTAGTACGGCGCCGGAGTGGTGTCCGCTGCTCCGGCACTCGAAAGCCAGTGCGCCACGGCTGGCGCGGGGCCGCCCATGCACGTGGGTTCCCGTCTGCGCGGCGGTCCCCGGACAATATATCGGAGCTCAGCGCAGTGGAACATAGGCCTCCCCACAGAAATAGCCCGCCCGCTGATCAATAGGCCCCGATCATGGGCCGGGCCATCATGGAGGCCCTTTCCTGGAGTCGAATCACCCCTGCCCCCCCACAAGGATGGTCCCCGCAGCCAGAGGTCCCACCGGGTAGGACCATACGTAGCCTGTACCGGCGGTACTCGGCCAAACTTGGCAGGCACTCAGCCCGTTGTGGCGCGGAGAATCTCTGGGGTGGGGCACTTTTAACGGTCCCCAACCGGCGCGTTGGCGATCCGGCGGGCGCCTGAAAATTGGTGCCGGAGAATCGCCTGGCTGGCGTCGGAGCGGCGTGGTGCGATTCTCGTGCCACCCCCCCAGCGATTCTCCGACCCGGCAGGGAATTGGAGAATCCGGCCCTTGTGTCTCCTGGATTAACACTGTTTCAAGTGAGATTTTTTCATTTAAACACTTTATTGTTAAGAAGCCTTTTGATTTACAAGTACACTTAAGAAAAAGTTAGAAATCTTTTCCCTTTCGAGACCTGATTTTGAATCCAGCTGAAATTGGCAGGATGAAATTATTTCTCTAATAACTCAATAAGTGTTCCAATTGATGGTCATGAATCCAACTGTCAGTCTTTTATGCAGAGATCAATATTTCAATGTTTGGGATTGAACGTTAGTTCATATTGACAATTAGATCAATTAGAATGTAAGGCTGGCAGATTTCAAAACTTTTATGATTATTGGGGGCGGAATTTAAAGTTGTTTCAACTAATTGATCAAATATGACTGAATGAAAATTGTGATCCTCCAGGCCCCATAAGGAAAGTCAGTCTCCCATGTTCTGGAATTCCCCTCCTGCCACCATAAGAACTTCCCAAGGTGACTAACCTTTGTATAGCTTGTAGTACCTGGATTTTCCCTCAGCCAATCTCCCTGCCAACCACATTAAATGAAAATCATTCTAGCTTAATGTCAATAAATACTCAAACTAACCTAATTAACTTTATTGCATTGCCTTCTCCCAGACCCTTCCATCAGCAGAAGGTACAGAATTCTCAAGACCCATACATCCAGATATAGGAACAGCTTCTTCCCCACAGCTACAAGACTCCTCAATGACCCCCCCCTTGGACTGATCTGTTCCCTGTAAGAACACTATTCACGACGCCCTATGTTGCTCTTGCTCATGGAATTGCACTGTTTGGACCCTTGTTCTGCACTGTAACCAATCACTGTTTGTCGATGCACCATTTGTCAATGCTCTCTGTTGATTATTCTCTTTGTCTACTATGTACGTACCGAGTACATTCCCTCGGCCACAGAAAAATACATTTCGCTGTACTTCGGTACGTGTGACAATAAATCAAATCAAATCAAAATCAAATTGGGCACTATTTTCCCACCATGTTGCGCCTCGTGCCAATCTGGGAGAGCTGGGTGCATCGCAGGAGCAGCCCAAATCAGGCTTTGCACCGGGGCTAAACCGCAATTTTCAATCTTTCCTAATCCATCTTCGCATCCTCGCGCAATCCTGCAATTATGGCTCCACCTCCAATTCAATGATCCGTGACCAGATCATTTTTGGTGTGCACTCGGACCCCCTACGCCAGCAGCTCCACAAAGTGAAACAGCTCACCCTCAATATAGACATCAAAACCTGTGTTCTGCATGAGCATGCCACGAACCGATACTCGCATATTCAAGCGGCAGAGACTGCGTGGCAAAGCCCCCACGATGCGGAGCGGGTGCAGGCCATAAAACAGCTCCAGGGCCTGAGCCTGGATGAGGGCAGCCATTTTTCACGCTTTTCCCGGGCTCCCGACCAAGAAGACTGCAAGGCCAACGACCGACCTGCGCAGACGCGCACTACGTACGACTGCACCGCGCATGCGCGCTGCTCAAACACCTGCCTCCCGTCACTCCCACCAGCTGCGCAGGGACGTCCGAACTGTACAACAACCGGTTACTGATTCCGACTCCGACATGGTTCCAGACCCTGACACCGAGGATCTCAAATCACCATTCCGGGTGATGGGCATCATCACCAAGCACATGGTGCTTCAAAAGAAAAAGGCCAAGCCCTTCCCAGTGATGAGCATTGATCCAGACGATGAGTGGTCTGCCACACTTACGGTCAACAAATCTCGCATCCGATTTAGTCTGGACACCGGCGCTTCAGCCAACCTCATTTCGCAGTCTGACCTGGACAGCCTCCACGTTAAGCCGACCATCCTTCCATCCGCCTGCCAGATTCTCAACCACAATGGCAATGCCATTGTTGCCAGCGGTTCATGCCAGCTTGTGGTGTTGCACCGTTCCTTAAAGGCCACCCTGCCCTTCGAGATTGTAGGGTCCACCAAGGCTTCCCTGCTCGATGCTCAGGCGCAAGATTCTAAACCTCATCCAAAGGGTTCACTCCATGTCACCCGCTGAGGCTTCAGCATCCCCGAACGCCGACTTTCAGACACAACTGAAGAACATCATTACTCGATACCACAGCATCTTCGAGGGCATGGGCACACTCCTATACACGTACAAAATTATTTTAAAACCAAATGCCACGCCTGTGGTTCATGCACCCCGCCGGGTGCCGGCGCCCCTCAAGCAGCAGCTGTAGGACCTCCAGGACCAACAGAACCAACCGACTGGGTCAGCTCCATGGTGTGTGTTAAGAAACCATCAGGCGAACTACGCATTTGCAGCGACCCCAAAGATCTGAACCGTAACATCATGAGGGAACACTACCCTATCCCAAAGTACGAAGAACTCATCTGCGAGATGGCTCGCGCCAAATTTTTCACAAAGCTGGACGCCTCTAAGGGGTTCTGGCAGATACAACTTGACGCATCCAGTCGGAAGCTCTGCACCTTTAACACCCGATTTGGCCGGTATTGTTACAACCGGATGCCGTTTGGCATCATCTCAGCCTCGAAGGTGCTCCACCGAATAATGGAGCAAATGATGGAGGGCATCGAAGGGGTGCGGGTATACATAGACGACATCATTGTCTGGTCTACCACCCCGCAGGAACACATTGATCATCTCCAACGCGTCTTCCGGAGAATCCACAAGCATGGCCTCTGCCTCAACAGAGCCAAATGCTCCTTTGGTCAAACAGAAATAAAGTTCCTCGGCGACCACATATCACAGTTTGTTGTGCAGCCGGATGCAGATAAGGTGTCAGCAATCAATGCCATGAAGACACCGGAGGACAAAAGGCGGTCCTCCGCTTCCTGGGAATGATCAACTTCCTGGGGAAGTTTATCCCCAACCTCGCATCTCACACCACAGCCCTGCGATCTAGTGAAAAAAACCCACCAAATTCCAATGGCTCCCTGCTCACGAGCAAGAGTGGCGTGAACCCAGGGCGAAACTCACCAAGGCCCCGGTATTGGCATTCTTTGCCCCTGCCAAGGAGACGAAGATCTCCACTGATGC
The DNA here is from genome assembly GCF_902713615.1 of Scyliorhinus canicula. Classification (NCBI taxonomy): domain Eukaryota; kingdom Metazoa; phylum Chordata; class Chondrichthyes; order Carcharhiniformes; family Scyliorhinidae; genus Scyliorhinus; species Scyliorhinus canicula. The sequence continues at coordinate 110,848,571 of NC_052151.1, forward strand.
GAGCCAGTCTGGCATTGGAGCAGTGCTCCTCCAACGCGATGTCTCCTCCTCATGGGCTCCAGTCACATATGCATTGCGTGGAATGACGCCCACCGAGCAACGCTATGCTCAAATCGAAAAAGAGTGCCTGGGCCTCCTCACGGGAATTGTCAAATTCCATGACTAAGTATATGGACTCCCCAAATTTATGGTCGAAACGGACCACAGGCCACTGATCAACAGAAGGACCTCAATGATATGACACCGCACTTGCAATGCATCCTCCTTAAACTCAGGCGGTATGACTTCGAACTGGTCTACACCGGGGTAAGGAGCTCATCGTCGCCGATGCACTCTCCCGTTCCGTCACTATGCCCTGTGAACCGTCGGGCTTCGTGTGCCAAATTGATGCTCATGTTGAGTTCTGCGCTTTTAACTTGCCCGCCACGGACGAACGACTCATCCAGATTCGTAGTGAACAGCCAATGATCCTTTGCTCCAACGCGTCATGCGCCATCTTACAGACGGATGGCTCAAGGGCCAAAACCCGCAATTCTACAACATCAAAGATGACCTGGCAGTGGTAGATGGAATTCTGTTAAAGTTGGACAGGATCGTCATTCCGCACAGCATGAGGGAGCTCGTCCTTGAACAGCTCCATGAGGGTCACCGGGGGGTGGAAAAGTGCCGCCGGCGGGCCTGTGAGGCAGTGTACTGGCCTGGCATCAACTAGGACATTGCCAACGCTGTTCTCAACTGCCCGACATGCAGCTTAGGGGCAGCACGGTAGCATGGTGGTTAGCATAAATGCTTCACAGCTCCAGGGTCCCAGGTTCGGTTCCCGGCTGGGTCACTGTCTGTGCGGAGTCTGCACGTCCTCCCCGTGTGTGCGTGGGTTTCCTCCGGGTGCTCCGGTTTCCTCCCACAGTCCAAAGATGTGCGGGTTAGGTGGATTGGCCATGCTAAATTGCCCGTAGTGTCCTAAAAAGTAAGGTTAAGGGGGGGGTTGTTGGGTTACGGGTATAGGGTGGATAAGTGGGGTTGAGTAGGGTGATCATTGATCGGCACAACATTGAGGGGCGAAGGGCCTGTTCTGTGCTGTACTGTTCTATGTTCTATGCCAACGGTTCCAGTCAGCTCAGCCAAAAGAGACCTTGCAGCCACATGAACTGGTGTCTCCATGGACCAAGGTTGGCATTGATCTTTTCCATGCACTAGGCCAGGACTATGTCCTCATTGTGGATTACTTCTCTAACTACCCAGAGGTAGTTAGGCTGCATGACCTCACATCGACAGCGGTCATCCATGCATGTAAGGAGACTTTTGCTCGCCATGGCATTCCACTCACGGTCATGTCTGATAATGGCCCGTGTTTTGCTAGTCAAGAGTGGTCCAACTTTGCCCGGCGGTATAATTTCACGCACATCACCTCAAGACCCCACTGCCCCCAGTCGAATGGCAAAGCTGAAAAGGGGGTACACATTGTCAAACAACTCCTGTGGAAAGTGGCTGATGCGGGAGCCAACTTTTACCTCGCACTACTTGCCTACAGGTCAGCTCCATTGTCCACTGGCCTGTCACCAGCACAATTGTTAATGAACCGCACATTAAGAATGACGGTGCCCGCCATACACGTCCCAGACCGGGACAACTTTCCAGTCCTGCGAAGAATGCAACTGTCTCGGGCTCAACACAAGTTTGCGTATGACACCCGTGCCACAAATCTCCCTGCTCTCGCTCCTGATGACCAGGTTCGTGTTCAGCTTCCTGAAGGTGGCTGGTCTGCCGCCGCTGTGGTAATCAAGCAAGTGGCCCCCAGATCATTTCTGGTTCGTATGCAGGATGGCTCTTTTCTTCACCATAATAGGCAGGCACTGCGGCTGCTTCCACGCTCGCCGCCAGATCGTGATGCCCTGCCTCGCCCTCAGGACAGGCCCGTCCAAGAGCTCGTAGATCTACCTCTTCTGTTGCCACCCTCTGTGACTGACACAGTCCCGCCCGTTCCAGAACAGGCGGCCCCCGACCCACCCTTGAGACGGTCAACCGGAATTCGTCACCCACCACAGAGACTGAATTTATGAACTGCCTGAATTTATGAACTGCCTGAATTTATGAACTGACTGAATTCATGGACTGATTGTTTCATTACCCTGGTTCTTTGTTCGCTCGTTTATACATACTGTTATTTATATCCTGTGTTTTGTTACATACAATTTATCTGCACTAGACACCTTCCTATGTAAATATGTTAGAATTTTTGTATGTAGTCATGTAAATATGCTCACATGCTCTCCACATAGTCAGGCAAATTCACATACCACACTATTTATTGCCACGTACACATAGATTTTTTTTCAAAAAGGGGGAGATGTCATAATATACACACAAGTATATGATGGTGCATAGACAGACACTGACTGACACACTGAACGACCAATCAACACACAGAACACAGCAGCCAATCACCAGACAGGACAAGGCCACATAAAGCCAGAGGGCACTAGTTTTCCCGCTCTCTCAGGATGCATCCTCTGAGGCAGCCAGAGCCCGTGATCAGTAACACGAACATCTACCATGTGCTGGTAGTATAGTCTGGTCAGGTTAGTCTCAGGTCTGCAGTCAACCTAACATAGTGTTGACCCACAGTGTAAGTATGCTTAACAGCTCATAGTTAAATAAAATAGAGTTGTGCTTCTACAAGTGCTCGCAGACCCAGCATACCCAACACATCAAATCCAGGTCTGGATCTCATCCAAAAAGCCAATGGAAAACACTCGCCAAACTCGCCCAAAATGACACTTAATCATTTTTTGGGTCAATGCTGCCCGTTGTCGCCCCACAACCCAAAGATGTGCAGTATAGGTGGATTGGCCACGCTAAATTGCCCCTTAATTGGAAAAAATGAATTGGGTACTCTAAATTTTTTAAAAAATACTGCCCGTTGTCTCAAAGTTAATGGAGTATGTAAAAGAAACAGCCTGATATCACATTGCTCTGCACAAGGGCTGCCTTGCTTTCTACATTAAAGCAGTTACTACAGTTCAAAATCACCTCACTGGCTGGGAAGTGCTTTGACATGTCCTGGGGTACAATATAAATTCAAGTTCTTTTCTCTAGACAGATGCCCAACTGCAAACCACCATAATACTAGGGTACAAAATGTTCCCTCATTAACATTTGAAATAGTGCCTGCAATGTTGGCTGATTACTGATAGCAAATTGCTACACCTGATACATAAGAAATATTATAAATTGAAACATTTCTACTTGGGCAATGCCAATAAATCTTCAAATGCTACAGTAACTAACTGTACAGAAAGCAAACATATTTATTTCACTCAGTGCCTGGATGAACTGAATGCAAAGTTAAGTTTGTTCCAATAAATTGTGTAATGTTCAAACCACTGCCTGTGGTCGACCTGTGCCCAAATTATATTCAATCAACAATACTGATTTGATCTACCCCATTGTGCTCAGCACTCTACTTCATCATGACAACAAAAGGCGGTGGGGGGGGGGGGGGGGGGGAGATCATGGTTAATGGCAGGCCAAAAATATATAGAGCCACAATACCCTGTCAGAATAAACATTAAACCAATAGTTCTAGTCAAGTGTTAAAATCAGTTAGCTCAGCTGACGTGTTGTTCCTGCAAGTATTCTTGAATTATTCTCATTTTTTTCCTCTCTTGACCCATATAAGATTTATTCATTAAAACTCACATGATCTTCAGAGTCAATCAAGTTTGTTCAGAATTGCTTAGTAAAGATGTAGAATCTTGATAATCATGTCTGAACATGAGAGATTGCATCTGGAGAGCACAATTATAAAAGAGGCTTTTAAATTCTACTTCCTTTCCCTTCGAGTTCAGCAACCTGTTAATTATTCAGTCTTTGGACATTGTGACCAGGGCACGGTCAGCGTGAACACAATTCAACCCTCCCTCAATTTGTTTTCTCCAGTCAATGCAATAGTCATGTCAGAGAATGGGGTGTAGAGTTCAGATGTCGACAGATTGAATGCTGATGCTTTGAATCTTAAATCAGCTACTTGAAAACTCATTGGATCAATACTTATAAATGGGGCCTTTTCTTGTTAACTGTGATTTCATGGCTTTGTTTTCAACCGCACTCTGCATCGAATGTTCTGTTCTGTAATAGCCTCTGATGTTAAATCAACAGAGCTTTCATAAACAGCATTCTTTTAAATTTCTATTTAATCTTTTCATAATATATTTTTTAAATCCCATGTTGATGGACATTACTTCTTTAGTTTACCTTTATTCTATCTGTCATTATTTTGTATTATACCACTTTGTCACACTATTTCTATTATTTTTCTGTCATGCTTTTCTGTTTTGCTTCAATTTTTCCACTACTTACTGCATTTTGATTCAGTGGTCTTGTTCCTCCCCGCTGAGTCTTCAAGCTAGGAGACATTGTGGCATTAATGTTTTCCTTATCGTTATCTATACATGATGAACTCCATCATATTTGCTGGCATTCTGGGCTTCAACCTATCCATCTGTTCCCACATCAACTTCTGCCAACCCCTGCTAATGTTATGGGGCTCCAGCTACCTGTCCTGGAAACCACACTGCAGTACTCCAACCACTCAAACCAGCCACTAGCCATCCCTGCTTGGGTCTTGGGCCAACTGTCAGTGCATTCAATCCTGAAAAATCATCTGGATATGGTGCAACTTGAATGGTGAAAGCAAGAGTGCAGAAACGAGGTTATGAATTTGGGGTGAGTAATTAAAGTGGAGGGATGGATGCAAGTTCCAGAAGAAAATTTGCAGCAGAGTGTTTGAATGATGAGGCTTTGGCTCAAGGGGCTTCGGCAAGTGGCGTCTCAACAGAGTACAGGTAATCTCAGGTAACATCCTCTTAAAGTCCTCCTTTAGTCTTGGTGCAGTTGGGATGACAATGAGGGCAGCGATATGCTCCTCCTGCAGAATGTGAGAGCTCAGGGAGAATTCCGTTGTGCCTGATGACTACACCTGTGGAAGTGCACCCAGCTGCAGCTCCTGGGAGACCGAGTTAGGGATCTGGATGTGCTCAGGATTATCCGGGTGCTGAGCACTTTACAGATAAGAGTTTTAGTCAGGCAGTCACACCTAAGGTGCAGACAGAGGGTAGCTGGGTGACCACCAGGAAAGGCAAACCTTTTGGATTAAATTGCATCTATTTCAATGCAAGAGGGCTGATAGGTAAGGTTGAGGAACTCAGGGCAAGGATAGGTAGGTGGGATTGGGATATTATAGCCACAACTGAAACATGGCTAAGGGAGGGACAGGACTGGCAGGTTAATGTTCCAGGGTACAGGTGCTTTCAGCAGGACCGAGGTGGAGGAAAGAGAGGAGGGACGTTTGCATTTTTGATTAAAGGGAGCATCACGGCAGTAGTCAGAGATGAAATAACCGAGAAATTACCCAGCGATGCTTTGTGGGTGGAACTAAGAAAAAAGAAGGGGACAGTGACATTATTGGGGTTGTACTATAGGCCCCCAAATAGTCAATGGGAAGTAGAAGAACAAATATGCAGGGGGATTGGGGAGACATGCAGGAGTAATAGGGTTGTCATTGTAGGGAATTTTCAATTTCTTAACATAGACTGGGACTGCCATAGTGTTAAGGGCTTAGATGTGGTGGAATTTGTTAAGTGTATTCAGGAACATTTCCTCAGGCAGAATGTGGAGGGTCTTACTTGGGAAAGGGCAAAACTTGACATACTCTTAGTAAATAGGGCAGAGCGAGTAACTGAGATGACAGTGGGGGTCATTTTGGGAACTGTGATCACAGTTCTATTCATTTTAAAATAGTTATGGAAAGGGACAAAACTGGTCCACAGGTGCAAGTTCTAAATTGGGGCAAGGTGAATTTTGATGGAATTAGACAGGATTTTGCAAGGGTTGATTGAAGTAGCTGTTTGAGGGCAAAGGGGCGTCTGGCAAGTGGAAGGCCTTTACAAGTAAAATAGCTAGAGTTCATAAATTTCATAGAATTTACAGTGCGATTGGAGGCCATTCGGCCCATCCAGTCTGCACCGGCTCTTGGAAAGAACACCCTACCCAAGCCCATACCTCCACCCTATCCCCATAACCCAGTAAACCCACCTAACACTAAGGGCAATTTGGACCCTGAGAGCAATTTTAGCCTGGCCAATCCACCCAACCTGCACATCTTTGGACTGTGGGAGGAAACCGGAGCACCCGGAGGAAACCCACGCACACATGGGAAGAACGTGCAGACTCCACACAGACAGTGACCCAAGCCGGATTCGAACCTGGGACCCTGGAGCTGTGAAGCATTTGTGCTAACCATTATGCTACCGTGCTGCCCCAGTTCAGGGTCTATATGTTCCTGTTAGGGTGAAAGGCACGACTGGCAGGAGTAGGGAACCCTGGATAACAAATCATATTGAATTTTGGCCAGGAAAAAGAAGGAAGCATGGTTCAGGTTCAAGCATCTAAATCAAGGGATTCCTTGGAGGTGCACAAGGGATACAGGAGTATACTCAAGAAGGAAATTAGGATGGCAAAAAGAGGGCATGAGGTAGCTTTGGCTGAGAGGATTAAGGTGAATCCAAATGAATTCTCAAAGTATATTAAAAGAAAAAGAATAACTAGAGAGAGAATAGGACACCCGCAAGGACTAAAGTGGACACATATGTGTGGAACCGCAGGAGATGAGCGAGGTTCTCAATGAATATTTCTCCTCTGTGTTTACCGTGGAGAAAGACATGAAGATTTGGGAACTTAGGAATGTTAGTGACGATATATTCGTGACAGTTCGCATTACAGTAGAGGAGGTGATGGACGATTTAAAATGTATGAAGGTGGATAAATAACCTGGTCCTGATCACATATATCCAAGAATACTGCTTGAGGCTAGAGAACAAATTGCGGGAGCCCTGGCTGAGATATTTGCATCATTGTTAGCCACGGGTGAGGTACCAGAAGACTGGAGGGTAGCAAATGTTGTGCCCTTGTTTAAGAAGGGCTGCAAAGAACAACCTGAGAATTATGGACCGGTAAGCCAACATCTGTGGTGGGCAAGTTACCAGAGAGGATTCTGAGGGATAAGATATAGAGGTATTTGGAAAGACAGGGTTTGATTAGGAGTAGTCAGCACGGCTTTCTGCATGGGAGATTACACCGTACAAATTTGTTAGAGTACTTTGATGAAGTGACAAGGAAGTTTGATGAGGGCAGGGCGGTAGACGTAGTCTATGGACTTCAGTAAGGTCTTTGATAAGTTCCACATGGTAGGCTGCTCTAGAAGAGTAGATAACATGGAATCCAGGAAGAGCTGGCAAATTGGATATGCAATTGGCTTGATGGTAGGAAGCAGAGGGTAATGGTGGAAGGATGCTTGTCAGACTGAAGGCCTGTGCCTAGTGGTGTGCCTCAGGGGTCAGTGTTGGGCCCATTGCTGTTTGTTATCCATATCAATGAAGTGGTTGAAAATGTACAAGGCATAATCAGTAAATTCGCAGATTACACTAAAATAGGTGGTATTGTAGACAGTGAGGAAGGTTATCAAAAATTGCAACAGGATCTAGATCAACTGGGGAAGTGGGCCGAGAAATGGCAAATGGAATTCAATAAAGATGAGTGTGTGGTGTTGCATTTTGGAAAGTCAAATCAAGGTACGACTTTTATGGTGAATGGTAGGACCTTAGGGAGTATCATGGAGCAGAGGGACGTTGGAGTTCAGGTGCACGGTTCTCAAAAGTTGCAGTCACAGGTAGATAAGGCAGTGAAGAAGGCTTTTGGCATGCTGGCCTTCATCTGTCAGGGCTTTGAGTACAGAAGTTGGGAAGTTATGTTGCAGTTGTACAGAACATTGGTGATGCCGCACCTGGAGTATTGTGTTCAGTTGTTGAGCCTTGCTATAGGAAAGATGTTATTAAGCTGGAGAGAGTGTAGAAGAGATTTACAAGGATGTTGCCAGGACTCAAGTGACTGAGTTATAGGGAGAGATTGGACAGGCGTGGACTTTTTTATTTGAAACGGAAGAGACTGAGGGGTGATCTTATGGAGGTGTATAAGATCATGAGAGGCATGGATAGGATGAATGCACTGAGTCTTTTTCCCTGGGTTGGAGAATCGAGAATTAGAGGGCATAGGTTTAAATGACGAGGAGAAAGAATTAATGGGAACCTGAGGAGCAACTTTTTTACACAAAGATTGGTACGTATATGGAATGAGCTGCCAGAGGAAGTGCTTGATGCAGGGACATTGACAACATTAGAACATAGAACATACAGTGCAGAAGGAGGCCATTCGGCCGATTGAGTCTGCACCGACCCACTTAAGCCCTCGCTTCGTCCTTATCCCTGTAACCCAATAACTCCTCCTACCCTTTTTTTGACACTAAGGGCAATTTAGAATGACCAATGCACCTAACCTGCATGTCTTTGGTCTGTGGGAGGAAACCGGAGCACCCGGAGGAAACCCACACAGACACGGGCAGAACGTGCACACTCCGCACAGACAGTGTCCCAGAGGGGAATCGAACCTGGGACCCTGGTGCTGTGAAGCCACAGTGCTAGCCACTTGTGCTACCGTGCTGCCCAAAGGCATTGAAAAGGCATTTGGATAGACATATGGATAGGAAAGGTTTCGAGGGATATGGGCCAAATGCAGGCAAATGGGGTTAGCTTAGAACATAGAACATAGAACATAGAACAGTACAGCACAGAACAGGCCCTTCGGCCCTCAATGTTGTGCCGAGCCATGATCACCCTACTCAAACCCACGTATCCACCCTATACCCGTAACCCAACAACCCCACCCTTAACCTTACTTTAATTAGGACACTACGGGCAATTTAGCATGGCCAATCCACCTAACCCGCACATCTTTGGACTGTGGGAGGAAATCGGAGCACCCGGAGGAAACCCACGCACACAGGGGGAGGACGTGCAGACTCCACACAGACAGTGACCCAGCCGGGAATCGAACCTGGGACCCTGGAGCTGTGAAGCATTTATGCTAACCACCATGCTACCCTGCTGCCCTTAGATGGGCTTTTTGGTTGGCCTGGACTAGTTTTGACCGAAGGGCCTGTCTCTGTGCCGTAGATTCTATGATTCTATAGTAAGTCATGGAGAAGGTTGAAGTATGATTATGGTTGGAATGCAATTGGGTAAAGTCTCCTTGTGCCCAATAGCGATCAGGAATTTGTTTCTCTTACACTCCCATTCCAATTCTCCACATTTCTTTGTGTCCTTCCCCTGTCATTTTGTGGTGGGGTTTCAGTCTTGTTTCCTCCATAAGCAAATATTGAGAGCATTGGTCAACTGTTATCTTACTTTTATGCTGTCATGAATGCATTGCACAGTTTAATTAAAGATTATTATAACGGTCAAATTGATAGAAACCTTTAATGATAAATTTCAGCACTAGAAGTAAAAATTTCAACTGCTCACTCACTCCGAAGGAATGTACAAAAATGAAGATGTTGACAGCTTTGGAGTCCCCAGTACATGAAGGTGACATTCAAGGATGCCACACAGCAATAATTATCTGTTTCTTGGTCACCTGACTGATTTAGCAATAATGGTAAAGGGGAAGAGAAGAAAAAGTCTCCAAAATATTTATTGTTCAGAATACGGGTGATTTTCCAGAATTGTTATTCTTGTGTACATTTTCCAGCAAAGAGAAAAGTGTAATTCCCAAAAGACTACAATGAATATAATTCAAGCCTTTTAATGAAAATCTATTTGAAGACAAATCTTGCAGCTGTAAGTGCACTCAATATCATAGTACAAATTGACCTCCAAGAATATATTGAATGCTATAGCATTTGTAAGGTCATACGAGTATCAGCTCTTTTTGTTTATTAGTTGAAACTGTACAATCTCATTTAACTAAAGGGAGATAAATAGTAGACAGAATGGATACACTTTATAGAAAATATATCTGATCATATCAGTTCATGTCAGTATTTCGTCTGGCATTAATGACAATGAGCCTAAGAGTGAAAGCAGCTTTGGAATCGGTCGATGGGTGAAATTGGTCATTGGCTGCCGTGCAAGAGGGGTGACAGTGAATCAACAGATTGTTTACTTTTCTGTGGGATGTGAAAAAGACGGCTGATCTCTTGTCACCTTTTCTACTGCAGCCAAAGACCAATTTTGCCCCAGTACTTTAGATTTCACTCCCTATTTCAAAGATCAGGAGACATTCAATGTCCCACCTGGGGCTGGTTTAGCACAGTGGGCTAAACAGCTGGCTTGCAATGCAGAACAAGGCCAGCAGCGCGGGTTCAATTCCCGTACCGGCCTCTCCGAACAGACGCCGGAATTTGGCGACTTGGGCCTTTTCACAGTAACTTCATTGAAGCCTACTTTTGACAATAAGTGATTATTATTATTATTAATATTATTATTTCTCATTATTATTATAACTACCTCAGAGTGGCAATCTGGTGAATTGCCACTCGTGCAGGGCTTACCCAGGCTGGGATTCCAAAGCCTCTGTCTCGCCTTACGTCCCTCCGTCAAGCTGGGTGAGACAGGAGTAGCGAAGTGCGCCCCCAACTGCATTGGCTTGGAGTGACTAGGGCATAAAGAGGGAAGAAACAGCCCCTTTTCATGGGACTAGCTGCCTTAAAGAAGGTGTTTAAAGGGAAACTTAAAAGTGGTCAAGTGGTCAGACAATGGGGGGAGGAGGTCGGGTCAGATAGAGATGAGGTTCGCGTCGGACCAGAGAGGGGGAAGGCGATGTTCGGACTGGAGGTGGAAGAGGGGAGCGGTCGGTGGTGAGGGAAAAGAATGGTGAGGGGTGGTCGGACCGCCAGGGGTGGGGGGGGGGGGGGGTCAGGAGATCAGACCGGAGATGGGCATTGGGTCGGATCCGAGGTGGGGGCGGGGAAATATCAGGCTGGAGAGTGGGGCGGAGATCTAACCAGAGGGGGGGGGGGGGGGGGGCAGTGGCATCAGTCCAGGTGGGAGGGTCAGGCTGGTCTGAGGGGGAGATATCAGGTTTCGTGGGGGTTAATGTCAGAAGGCAGGTGGTCTGGTCTGGTCTGGGGTACAGATTGAGTTGGGCGGACTTCTGGGCAGGGGGTGGCGGTCGGATCGTGGGGGGGGGTTGGATCAGGAGGGGAGGGGTGGTGCCGGATGGGTTGGGTCAGGATGGGGGTATTGGGTTGGTGTGGGAGGAGTGGGGTCGGCTTAGGGGGTGGGGTTGGGTCAGGAGGGTATTTGAAACATAGCAAATAGGGGCAGGAGGCCATTTGGCCCTTCAAGCCTGCTCCACCATTTATTATGAACATGGCTGATCATCTAACTCAATAGTCTCAACCCGGTTTCCCCCACCCCATTTATTCTTTGTATCCTCTTCGCCCCATGTGCTATAGCCAAAATAGTATTGACAATATACAATGTGTTGGCCTCAACTACTTCCTGTGCCAGTGAATTCCACAGGGCCACCACTCTCTGAGTGAAGTAATTTCACCTCAGCTCAGTCGTAAATGATTTACCCTGTATCCTCAGAACACCTTGTTCTGGACACCCCCACGATCCCGAACATCCTTCCTGCATCACCCCTTTCTTGTCCTGTTGGAATTTTAAAGGCTTACCTCCGCATCCCCCCCCCACCTCCACCCCAGCCCCCCCCCCCCCCCCCCCACCCCCATTCCTTTCTCTCGCCCCCGACCTCCTCCATCCCACTCCTCCAATCTGAACCTCTCCACCTCCCCTCTGGTCCCACCAACCCTTCTCTTTGTCAAACCCCACCCCCACACCCTCTCCGGTCAGACACCCCTCCACCCCCTCCTCCAGTCTGAACATCGCTTCCCCCTCTTGGTCCGAACCAAATCCCTCTCATTCTTCTGAACTCAAACAAATACAATCCTAACCATCTCAATCTCTCCTTGTACGTCAGTCCACCCATCCCAGGAATCAAGGCCCTGTATAATTGCAGCGAGATATCCTTACTCCTGTACCCAAATCTTCTTGTCATGAACGCCAAACACACCTTCTTTACCGCCTGCTGCATCTGCATACTTACCTTCAGCGACTGGTGTACAAGGGCACACAGGTCTCATTGCACATTCCCCTTTCTTAATTCTTGGCCATTCAGATAATAGTCTGCCTTTCTGTTTTTGTTACCAAAGTGGATAACCTCACATTTGTCCAAATTATACTGCATCCATCATTCATTTTCTCACTCACACAACTTGTCCAAATCCCACTGAAGGACCTCGGCATCCTCCTCACAGCTCATTCTCCCACCAGCTTTGTGTCATCTGCAAATCTGGAGATATAACATTTTGGTCCTTCATCTAAATCATTAATATATATTGTGAATAGCTGGGGTTCTAGCACCGATCCCTACAGTACCCCACTAGTCACTGCGTGCCATTTGGAAAAAGATCCATTTGTTTCTACTCTTTCCTGTCTGCTAATCAGTCTTCTCTCCATCTCAATACACTACCCCTAATCCCATGTACTTTAATTTTACATGCTGATCTTTTATGTGGGAACTTGTCGAAAGTCTTCTGAATGTCCAAATAAACCATATAAACTGGCTCCTCTTCATCAATTCTACCAGTTATATCCTCGAGGAATTCCAGTAGATTTGTCAAGCATGACAAATCAAGCATGATTTCCCTTTCATAAATCCATCTTTCTGAGCCTGCCACTGTTTTCTGAGTAATCTGCTACAGAATCTTTGACAATGAATTCTAACTCCACCAGCCTTCCTGGTCTATAATTCCTTATTTTCTCTGTATCACCCTTTTCAAATAATGGGGTTATTTCAGTTACCCTCCAACCTGATGGAAGTGTTCCAGACTTTATAGGATGTTGGAAGATGACCACAAATGCATCCACTATTTCTCGGGCCACTTCCATAAGTAGTCTGGAATGTAGATTATCAGGCCATGAGGATTTATCAGCCTTCAAACCCATCAATTTCCCCAATACTATTTCTCTACCAATGCTGATCTTTTTTAGTAAGAAGTCTTACAACACCAGGTTAAAGTCCAACAGGTTTGTTTCAAACACGAGCTTTCGGAGCACGGCTCCTTCTTCAGGTGAATGGAAAGGCTTGTTCCAGAAATGTTTATATAGACACAGTCAGAGATGCCCCGGAATGCGAGCACCTGCAGGCAATCAAATCATCAAAGATGCAGAGAGAGAGGTAACTCCAGGTTAAAGAGGTGTGAATTGTCCCAAGCCTTTTTTAGTTCCTCCCTCTCACTAAACCCTATGTTCCCCAACATTTCTGGGATGTTATTTGTGTCCTCCTTTGTGAAGGCAGAGCCAAGGTGTGTACTTAGTTTGTCAGCTATTTCATTGTTCTCCATTATAAATTCCACTGTTTCTGACTGTAAGGGACCTTCATTTGTCTTCACCAATTTTTTTCTCTTCACATGTCTGCAGAAACTCTTACAGTCAGTTTCTGCCAGGCCTACACTCTACTCTGTTTTCCCCTTCATAATCCCTTGGTCCTCCTTTACCCAGGGTAGGGGGTGTTGTGGTGGGTCCAATTGGGGCCATGTGTGTGGAAGGTGTACATGGAGGGAGGGGGGGGGGGCGGAGGGGCAGGGAGGATGTACCTTGCAAGGCTGGCTCTAGAGTTAGAAGTGATTTTTCTCCTCTACTTCTTTCAGTGTAACCATCAGGCTAAAACAGGTAGAACCATCCAAAGTTAGCAATTTAAATACCCAGCCTAGTGCAATTGTCCAGAGGAAGTTAGCACTTCTGGACAATTGCTGGGTAAACCCTTACATGGGAACTTCCTAGATGGATTCCCTAGTGCATCATTGGGTTAACCCCCAAATTGAACACTGAGGAACCACAAGGTTATGCAGCATTGAATAAAAATTCATATTCTACATTGAAAATGTGTCAAACAACAATGAGGTCACTTTTATTTTCATTGTATTGATGGTAATATAGCAAAGTGAATTGTTTACCCATTATAGAATCCACCTGATTTCATTCCATTGATTTCTTTAACGTGTGAGTGATCCACTCAGCCAGATTGCCACCCAAGCAATCCAGTTGATTAGTTACCCCAGAAATTCTGCCAGAAGCTTTTCAGCATCATAATTCTGAACTAATTGTCAAAAAGCACTTTGAGTTGAAATGTTAAATGTTTCTGACAGCCTCGTATATGAATATTGCAGGCAACTGATTTGGCTAACCATCGCCAGGATGGTTGGACCACAGACCATCAAGCCCTGCATTATCCAGGGTCATTCTAGAATGCACAGATAACCCCTGAATTCCTTTCTTTACTGCAAACTCTATACCCGCTGACTCCTCAACCTCACCTCCAGCTATAAATTTGAAAAGCTCATGGATCACCATTTCACTGAGATCCAATCTATCCAACCTCCTGCCTTTGCCATTTCCATTTCTTCCACTTGGGCCAAACCTCCACTTTGTTCCTTAGCCAGTGACTCATCTCTCCTTGACAATAAGGAGACTAAACCAGTTTGTTGTGATCTCGATTTCATACTTGAACCCAGGTGAGCTTCTGACCACATATTGTGCCATCACAAAGACTGACTATTTCTACCTTTGTCACATTGCCTGACTTCACCCCTATTTCAGCTCATCTGTTGCGGAACCTCTCATTCAGCTCTTTGTTACTTTGAGGTTTTACTATTCCACTGCTGTAATAATTTTCACTTTAACAGCATGATTAATAAGTAAGGACCATGTGGTCAGAGCAACCAAGCTCTAGGGGGTGGGGTTTTCCGAGTTGGAAAGAGTGTGCTATGGACGAGCTCGAAACATGCAGATAATCAAGCAATATTGTAAATAAAGTTTGTTTGTTAAAAAGCATCTGGGAGTACATGTTCATAAATGCATTACTGGCTGACTCCACATTCTACTCTCTATAAACAAGATCATCCAAAATCCTGATGTCTATGTCTTAATTTGCACTATGTTCTGTTCCCTTTCACCCGTGTACTTACGGATCTCAAGCAACATTTCAAACTCTCAAACCTGAAACCAGAACAGTGGAAAATGTCAACTTTTACAACACTTGCAAAGTTACATCATGGGCACCATTTAATGAAAAAAAGAGTCCCATTTTGGACTCATTTAGTGGGGTGTTTCCCGGCACTTGCAGCACCGAGAATGACCCCGATATTAAATGGGATTGTTTCCTTCTCGGGCCTTGGTGAGAAAGCCCTTTCAGACACCCCTGGACCCGAACGCCAGCATGGGCAAGATATGACCCAGGCACCTTGGCACTTCCAGCCTGGCACCCCGGCAGTGCCTCTTCCACCCCAGCAGTGCAACCTGGGCACCCTGGAATTTCCAGGGTGACACCGGGGTGGCAGTACCAGGGTGCCTGGTTGGCATCAAAGGTGCTACAGTCCTACCCTGCCCAGTAACCCTCCACCGGGGGACTCCCAATCACCTGGGAAACCCTCCCCTCCAATGTGTTATTATGCCTGATCCACATAAGAACATAAGAACATAAGAACTAGGTGCAGGAGTAGGCCATCTGGTCCCTCGAGCCTGCTCCACCATTCAATGAGATCATGGGTGATCTTTTGTGGACTCAGCTCCACTTTCCGGCCCGAACACCATAACCCTTAATCCCTTTATACTTCAAAAAACTATCTACCTTTACCTTAAAAACATTTAATGAAGGAGCCTCAACTGCTTCACTGGGCAAGGAATTCCATAGATTCACAACCCTTTGGGTGAAGAAGTTCCTCCTAAACGCAGTCCTAAATCTACTTCCCCTTATTTTGAGGCTATGCCCCCTAGTTCTGCTTTCACCCGCCAGTGGAAACAACCTGCCCACATCTATCCTATCTATCCCCTTCATAATTTTATATGTTTCTATAAGATCCCCCCTCATCCTTCTAAATTCCATCGAGTACAGTCCCAGTCTACTCAACCTCTCCTCGTAATCCAACCCCTTCAGCTCTGGGATTAACCTAGTGAATCTCCTCTGCACACCCTCCAGTGCCAGTACGTCCTTTCTCAAGTAAGGAGACCAAAACTGAACACAATACTCCAGGTGTGGCCTCACTAACACCTTATACAATTGCAGCATAACCTCCCTAGTATTAAACTCCATCCCTCTAGCAATGAAGGACAAAATTCAATTTGCCTTCTTAATCACCTGTTGCATCTGTAAACCAACTTTCTGTGACTCATGCACTAGCACACCCAGGTCTCTCTGCACAGCAGCATGCTTTAATATTTTATCGTTTAAATAATAATCCCGTTTGCTGTTATTCCTACCAAAATGGATAACCTCACATTTGTCAACATTGTATTCCATCTGCCAGACCCTAGCCCATTCACTTGACCTATTCAAATCCCTCTGCAGACTTTCAGTACCCTCTGCACTTTTCCCTTTACCACTCATCTTAGTGTCATCTGCAAAGTTGGACACATTGCCCTTTGTCCCCAATTCCAAATCATCTATGTAAATTGTGAACAATTGTGGGCCCAACACGGATCCCTGAGGGACACCACTAGCTACTGATTGCCAACCAGAGAAACACCCATTAATCCCCACTCTTTGCTTTCTATTAATTAACCAATCCTCTATCCATGCTACTACTTTACCGTTAATGCCATGCACCTTTATCTGATGCAGCAACTTTTTGTGTGGCACCTTGTCAAAGGCTTTCTGGAAATCCAGATATACCACATCCATTGGCTCCCCGTTATCTACTGCACTGGTAATGTCCTCAAACAATTCCACTAAAATTAGTTAGGCACGACCTGCCCTTTATGAACCCATGCTGCGTCTGCCCAATGGGACAATTTCTATCCAGATGCCTCGCTATTTCTTCCTTGATGATAGATTCCAGCACCTACCAAAGTTAAGCTCACTGGCCTATAATTTCCTGCTCTCTGCCTACCTCCTTTTTTAAACAGTGGTATCACGTTTGCTAATTTCCAATCCACCGGGACCACCCCAGAGTCTAGTGAAATTTGGTAAATCATCATTAGTGCATCTGCAATTTCCCTAGCCATCTCTTTTAGCACTCTGGGATGCATTCCATCAGGGCCAGGAGACTTGTCTACCTTTAGCCCCATTAGCGTGCCCATCACTACCTCCTTAGTGATTGCAATCCTCTCAAAGTCCTCACCTGTCATAGCCTCATTTCTAACAGTCACTTGCATGTTATTTGTGTCTTCCACTGTGAAGACCGACCCAAAAAACCTGTTCAGTTCCTAAGGCAATATTCTGAAACATATTTATATAAAGGTGCAGGACACACACCCCTTAGAGACCACAAGGCCACTTTCTTCACTCCTGGCTATTTTAGCACCAGCCTTGGACAGATGCAGAGTTCACACCGAGCAAGCCTTGTCCAGTTACCAGAATCATTGGATAGCATGCCAAGAAAGCTCACTTACGTATTTCAGTGGCTCACAAGCTTTATTCAAAATCATTCCAAATTATTACTAACAAATATCTGTCTGCCCGTTGATATTGTTTTGTCAATAACTAAAAGCTATCATGTAGATTATTTTCTCAGAAGCCGTCAAAATCTATTTACGTCAACTGTCTAGCTTTGATTTAAATGATTTGACAAACAAGAAACATTATTGATAATAGTCATGGTAGGAGAAACATTTAGAGGAGTAATGTAACATTTTATTTTTATGACATTTGTTTATCTTTTTATGTGCATATTCAACAACAGAGTTTTATATAATAAGATCACAGTAAAAACATTTGCAATAATTAACTTTATCCTCTGAAGAGTACTATGCATCAATGTTCTGTAGTGCGCTGGTAGTAATTGCCAGCACAAAACTAAATAAAACCACAATTGTGCTGCAAAATTGAAAGTATATATCAGGATACTATTGTATTAAGATTTCAAGGCTCTAATCTAATCTCAAGGCTCAACTGATGGTTATACAGTCCTTCGAAATTGTTCCTACGGTTGATCCTGGATTGAATTATTGCCTTGTAATCATTGCCAGGTATCATCTTTTTCCCTAAAATCGACAATGAAAATGTTCTAAACAATATTTATTGAGCTATTTATTTTGCTGGTGAAGTAAGTTAATGAAGAAAACTAATTTATTTGCATTAATTCAGTTGTATTTGAAATGTATATGATCAGCAGTCATTTTATTTTCAGTGTGTCATTTTTCACTGACAATTTGCTTTTAAATACGCTGCTTGATGCCATGGATTTGTTTCCCACTGTCCTGTTCTCTCTGTGCCTCAACTCTCACTGTACCTTGAGTTGCCTGCTTCAGACAATTGCAAAGGCTATCACTCATTTTAGGTATGAATAAACACAACCATTTGAAGATGACAAAACAACTATTATCTAATAATTGGAACAAGTTCCGCCTGCAAAATGTAGTGTCATTTCTTCAAGTTAAAGTCAGGTTTTTGCACATATGATAGAATGTTGTGGTCAGAAAAGCAGCAATCATTAGAATAAACCAAAGACAGAAGACATATATTAAATAGATTGTGTGCAACCAAGTTATAAACCCTTCCCTTACCATTCACAGGGCAAAGGCAAAAGCGAATGACCACTTTTTGAACAATCAAAGTTTATAAAAAGATCAATGTACCCAGCTTGGTAGTGCTGCATTTTTTGGAACTAAGCACAGCAGAAACACTGGTCCACATTCACATGCATTGAATCTCTAGTAATTAGAGTTTAAGGTTGGAATATAATACATATAATACTCTTATCCTAGGTGGGTTCCAAGGAGAGGGGGCATTTAATAGGGGGTGGGGGGTGGGGGGAGGGGCGGTGGCGGGTGGAAACCCGGCTGCCTTCTTAACTCTGCCCCAAGTAGGTCCATGGAGAAGGCTCATGGACAGCCTTCCTCATCGCCAACTGAGGCCCAATTAAGAGCCTCATCCTGTCACTGCTATTTTTCAAGCAGAGTGCATGGTTGGGGAGGTCTTGTTTGCTTGTGGGATCCCAGGCTGGTGGGCGTATCCCTTGTTCAAAGCCGCTCAGTACCTGATTGAGGAAAGATGGGGCTCACTGAGTGTCACCCCCGACCTTGATGAGGACGCCTTTACCCCAGCGATCCTCACTCTTCTTTGACGTGGAGTCACTTGCCAATCCGGGGTTTTTGATGAGTGCAATGCCTGCAGTTGAAAACATTTCTGCTGGCACTGCCTTCAAGGAAGAGCCTCCAGGCTCTGATTGATTGGCGCTTCTCGGTGGCCAGGTTTTCCACACGTGGCGGCCCTCTACTATTTATTTTAATGCCTGCAGGGCACTTAATTCATGGCCTTCGGCAGGTCTCCAGCTGCCTAGAAGGGGAAAACCAGTAAAAAGGGGAAATAAGGTCATTGGTCTGAACTGTTAATTCCTTCTGTGTGGTGGGTTAGACCTCCATCATTGAGATAAATACTGCCCTAAGTGAGATTTTTACCTTCAAAAACCAATGGATTGGCAACTCATCGCCTTAGGAGTGAAAGAGATGATGCAGTGACTTCATAGTCCCAGCACATTTGGCTGGTTCACCTCACAGCTTATTTCTGGAATTTCTGGAACGTGCCAGAATATTTAAGTTAGAAAATTGAAGTGTCTTCTGTTGTTACTTAAATTCACTTTGAACTGAGTAAAATAAGATGTACAGCTATCAAATGACTGGCCAAGAAATTAATTTGTGTGTCAGACTGGCCAGATTTGGTAAAGGGAACCATCCCTTTGAGTGATTCCATTCCAAAAGCGGAAACTTCAACTGCTGGAACATATCCAGGAAAGTCTCCACCTCCGCACCCCATTGGACCAGCAAGTCACTGGACCTTTTCAGGTACCGCCCCCTAAAGGTGCCACGGAGTACAGTATCATAAAAGTAAAGCATGATGGGATGTTTGGAGGTCAGAATAGGACTATTTAAATACAAGTTTGTTCCTTCTTCATTCTTTTGTGATGTTAATTCATTCTCTTGAAGTTACCAATTCATTCACCAATAGGAATGTTTCTCCCTATGTATGTTAACAAAAACCCTTACCATTTTGAATGCCTCTGTCAACTTTGCTCTGTTCCCTGTAGCCACCTGAGGGCCACTTCCCAAGTTCAAAATGGAGAAACACAAGGAACGCAGGGAAAATTGGACAATCCTAGAGAAACAAGCAGTTTGCAGACTTTTCCTGTGTATTCTGCCTGCAAAGAAAGCAGACAGCACTGAAACCAGCAGCCATGCATATTAATGAGCGATTCCCGGGCACAATAGTAACAATCAAGGGTGATCGAAGTAAAGCTAACCTCCTCGGCGCCAGCAGGAGTCCAAGACAAAAGAAGCAAACGGGCACCCAAGGACCGCCCAGCGATCGGGAAACAGCCCCAGTATTGGGGAATTCAAACCAATCGATTGGTATGGGATCCAATCGATTGGAAGTAAGCTCGGGGTCTGCCCAAAAGGGCGCAAAACCCCTGAGGACTATAAAATAGAGTCCCCAAGGTCAGTTCGCTCTCTTAGCTGGCCCTCCCAGCAGAACATCTTAGCAGCTCTCGAAGAACTTGACCATAAGAAGGAGAGGCCTGGCCAACTGCTGCACCATCAAGTAAGTGTCCAGTCAACGCACGCTATGAGATAGAAGCTCCTGACCCCTTAGTCCGTACCAGCTGGAAGCCTGCAGACTCAGGATCGAGTAAGAGGCCATTGTTCCCTGACCCAGCGGGGTCCCTTATCCAGATAAGTATTGGTCTGTTAGTGGTAGGAATAGCCTAGTCTTTTAGTATTGTATACATGAGTAGCGATTAACTGTGTATTAATAAACGTGTTTTGATTTGAACTTTACTAATTGGTGTATTGAGTAGTTGATCTGAACTTGAACTTGAACCTCGTGGTGGTATCATAAGGATACCTGGCGACTCTAGAGCTAAGTAATAAAACAGAGCCAATTGAGTGTAAAGCACACTAACCAGAACGAGCAACATCCCTTGAATAAAGGAATCAAGTTTTCATCCACGGTACCTTTTTAGGGAATCACTTCTCTCCCGAATATTTGGCTTTGACCAATCTCTTGACCCCCCCCCCCCCCCCCCCCCCCCCCCACCGCAGCCACCGGACCTCCCAATGACCTAACTCACCAATAAGGGATCATTGAGCCATCCCTGTACCCCACCTCATAAAGGCAGGCACCTCCGTCCACAGCACAGTCATGATGTCACCAGGGCACATTGGCACTACCAGCCTAGCACCCTGACAGTACCATACAGGCACCCTACCCTGGCAGTGCCATCTGGGTTCCAGGGACACTGCCAGGGTGCCTGGCTGGCAGTACCAAGGTGCCCTGTTAGCATAAACCTGTGCCAGGGATTGGGCCCTGGGGGTGCCCTGCCTTTATAATGTGGGGTGCCAGGGGGACTCAATGACCCACATACTGGTGAGTTGGGGCATTGGTGGGTCCAGAGGCCACAGTGGCGAGTCTATTTAAAAGGCCACCATTTAAAAATTGCAACCCGATCTCTTTCTGCATTAGCAAATAGAGTTAGTTAGTGCAGGAAATGGGACTAAGTGCAGCCTTGGAAGGGCGTTCCTCGCCAAGGCCCAGAAATGAAGCAGTGCCCCGTATAAAAGCAGGGTTGGTCTCAACGCTGCTAGCATCGGGAAAAATCCAGCGCACCACACTCGACACAGGACACGTTTCATTTCCCTTAAATCGCGGCAATTATATTGTGTCTATTTTTACAAGTTATAAAGAGAATAAATCGCCTGTGCCATCTGGGCAGCATGGTAGCATAGTGGTTAGCACAATTGCTTCACAATCCAGGGTCCCAGGTTCGATTCCTGGCTTGGGTCACTGTCTGTGCAGAGTCTGCACGTTGTCCCTGTGTGTGCGTAGGTTTCCTCCAGGTGACCCAGTTTCCTCCTGCAGTTCAAAGATGTGCAGGTTAGGTGGATTGGCCATGATAAATTGCCCTTAGTGTCCAAAATTGCCCTTAGTATTGGGTGGGGTTACTGGGTGATGGGGATAGGGTGGAGGTGTGGGCTTGGATAGGGTGCTCTTTCCAAGAGCCGGTGCGGATTCGATAGGCCAAATGGCCTTCTTCTGTAAATTCCATGATTCACTCATGCTTTTTCATTTTTATTTTCCCATGTCTGGGGGCAACCCTGACATCAGCAGCTGAGGTGGAGACAGACTGTCAGTATCATGCCCTGTAACCTTGGATGACCATGGCTGGCATGCTATGAAACTATGGGGTCTTAAGGGTCTTAGCATACTTGGGGTGTCCTGGACTGGGTCAGGGGCATTTCCCTCAATCTCTTCTGCTGGAGGTGTTGAGGTCAATGATGGACAAGGAGAGGAGATATCGTTTACTCTGCAGCGGTCCTGAGACAAACGTTCCAGGGCAGCTGGCACATGCTCCTCTTTCATCTGGATACATGAGGGCAGCTCCCTGTCTCACAGAGGGGAAGGGGGTTCCTAGATGTTCAGGTGACTTATCTCCCTTTTGCCTCGTCACTAATGCACTGAGCCAATGGCTGGGGTGATGGAATGCAGGTTTGAGCGCATATGGAGCAAATGCAGGACCTGGCTGTGCAAGGAAATTACCATTCTCTTCATGGATGGAACTCTGTACTCAAATGCCTGAGGCATGACAGAACGTCTGGCTTCCATGGATTGGGCAAAGCAACGCTCAATGCTTGGCATTTCTGACATTTTATCCCTCACCTCTGCTGCATGTCCAACAGGTATCTTGTGGCCATGACCAGAAGCCCATCATCAGCATTGGGCTCATCAAGCAGCTTAATCCCTCACAGCCCTCCAATCATCTGTTGATTCAGTTATCGCATCCACCCCTCAGAAGCTGGACTGTGTCTGTGTCGTACTCACCAGTTTGCGCTTCCCAATCTACATGTGAATCCTCCATGGATCATGCAGATGTGACTGTGCTGATGGAGCTGGATGATGAGGCAGATGCCGATACAGCTGCTGGGTACATCCTCTGGCCACTGACACCTTTGTCCCGAGGTGGAGTCATTTCATGGGGTTGTAGTCTGGCCCTTGGATGGAGATAACCTACAGTAGAGAACAAAAAGAATCATATTAAGAATCATCACAGTTTGAAGACTTCACATATGATTGCAACGATCCTGTGTGCCCATTAGCACTAGCAGGATGATTATCTCTTCCTCCTTATCCCTAGGCAGTCCAAACTTACCATCTGCAACACATCACATTCCATCCTCCCAAGTAATCTCTATCGCCTCCTCCTCTGAGGCTGTGAGGGAATTGTGGATCACGTTGTCCAGCATAACAAAGTGCAGTTAGTGACATGTCAAGTGACATATAAGTCCCCTTGTCTGCATGCTGGACTATCAGTCACATGTTGCATCCAAGGACACACAAAAGGTAATCCTGAGGCCATTGCAATGGCGTGCGGCATACTCGCCGATGATGCCATTTTGGAAGGGGCGGAGCATCTGAAAACATGCACCGCCCCAAATACGGTCGTAAAAACGGGTTCTCCGCCCGATCGCCAATTACGATATCAGAGTCGTGCAACAGAGAATCCCGTCCATCATCTTAAAATCAGAGCTATGCTTGTAATGATATGTATAGGGGCAAGCAAGTGAAGGGTTAATTATTACATCCCATTGTAATTCAAACACGAGAGGGCACTACCAGTTCTCAGGATATAAATCAGACCTCAGGGAATGCTGGGTAGATAGAAAAGGAGAAAGCCTGAGAACAGCACGCGGAGTAGAGTAGATTAGAGAGAGTTCACACGAGGATATTATTAGTGACTACTAGATTATTGATTACTGCAGGACAGATTCAATATTACTTTATTATTAACTATAGCTCAGTGGTGTGTGCAAACTTCATTTAATTAATCGTTGTACAATAAATTAGTTTTATTTCAATCTAATGATTAGTGCATTCGTTGTCATCAACTCAACGGACCATTCTGGATTAAAAGACTAAGACACAATGTACGCCTCCTCAACAACCCTATCAACCTGAGTGGCAACTTTCAGGGATCTATGTACATGGACACCGAGATCTCTCTGTTCATCCACACTACCAAGAATCTTACCATTAGCCCAGTACTCTGTATTCCTGTTACTTCTTCCAAAATGAATCACCTCACACTATTCTGCATTAAACTCCATTTGCCACTTCTCAGCCCAGCTCTGCAGCTTATCTATGTCCCTCTGTAACCTGCAACATCCTTCCGCACTGTCCACAACTCCACCGACTTTTGTGTCATCCGTAAATTTACTCACCCATCCTTCTACACCCTCCTCCAGGTCATTTATAAAAATAACAAATAGCAGTGGTCTCAAAACAGATCCTTGTGGTACACCACTAGTAACTGAACTCCAGGCTGAACATTTCCCATCGACCACCACCCTCTGTCTTCTTACAGCTAGCCAATTTCTGATCCAAACCGCTAAATCACCCTCAATCCCATGCCTCTGCATTTTCTGCAATAGCCTACCGTGGGGAACCTTATCAAATGCTTTACTGAAATCTATATACACCACATCAACTGCTTTACCTTCATCCACCTGTTTGGTCACCTTCTCAAAGAACTCAATAAGGTTTGTGAGGTACGACCTACCCTTCACAAAACCGTGTTGACTATCCCTAATCAAATTTTTCCTTTCTAGATGATTATAAATCCTATCTCTTACAATCCTTTCCAAGACTTTGCCCACAACAGAAGTAAGGCTCACTAGTCAATAGTTACCGGGGTTGTCTCTACTCCCCTTCTTGAACAAGGGGACAACATTTGCTATCCTCCAGTCTTCTGGCACTATTCCTGTAGACGATGACGACATAAAGATCAAAGCCAAAGGCTCTGCAATCTCCTCCCTCACTTCCCGGAAAATCCTAGTATAAATCCCATCCAGCCAGGGGACTTATCTATTTTCACACTTTCCAGAATTGCTAACACCTCCTCCTTATGAACCTCAATCCCATCTAGTCTAGTAGCCTGTATCACAGTATTCTCCTCGACAAGATTGTATTTTTCCTGTGTGAATACTGACGAAAAATATTCATTTAGCGCCTCTCCTATCTCCTCGGACTCCACGCACAACTTCCCACTACTGTCCTTGACTGTCCCTACTCTTACCCTAGTCATTCTTTTCTTCCTGACATACCTATAGAAAGCTTTAGGGTTTTCCTTGATCCTACCTGCCAATGACTTCTCATGTCCCCTCCTGGCTCTTCTTAGCTCTCTCTTTCGGTCCTTCCTGGCTAACTTGTAACTCTCAAACGCCCTAACTAAACCTTCATGTCCCATCTTTACATAAGCCTCCTTTTTTCTCTTGACAAGTGATTCAACTACTTTAGTAAACCACGGTTCCCTCGCTCGACCACTCGACCTCGACCACTGGTAAGTCATTCCCTCCACCAGTATCCAAAGCGGTATACTTGTTACTAAGG
This sequence comes from Scyliorhinus canicula, assembly GCF_902713615.1. Lineage (NCBI taxonomy): Eukaryota > Metazoa > Chordata > Chondrichthyes > Carcharhiniformes > Scyliorhinidae > Scyliorhinus > Scyliorhinus canicula. The sequence continues at coordinate 110,873,903 of NC_052151.1, forward strand.
GGAACAACCACACGGGATCCCTGTACTGACCACTTCCTCCCAGCCCCTCTCACTGTCACCAACCTACCTTCATTCTTCGGAGTAACTACATCCCTGAAGCTTCTGTCCTGAATGATCTGAAGTTCATCCAGCTCCAGCTCCAGTTCCTTAACACGGTTTCTGAGGAGCTGGAGATGGGTGCACTTCCCACAGGTAAAATCAGCAGGGACACTGATATTGCACTGCCTTCCCTGCCATCCCTTCCAGATAACTTGCGGATAAAACAAGAAAAAGAAAGAAAGAAAGAGCTTACCTGATATTCACTTAACCCCTTAGGTTCGAGGAGGTGGCTCCTCTCCCGCGCTTTTAAATCTCCGACTCCTCTCCCGCTTTTAAATCTCCGGCTCCAATGCCATTCATGAGTAAAATCAGGAAGCACTTTTTGAAACAAAAGAAGAGCAGAAGTCTGGAATCCTGTCCCCAAAAGGCTGCGGGTGTTTGGGCAATTGATATTTTTATGACTGAGTTTGATAGATTTCTGTTCCATAAGGGAGAGATGTAGATTAATGACACATAAGCCAGATAGAGGCAGTGATCAGCCATGATCTAAATGAAAAGCGGATTAAGCTTGATGAGCTAAATGTCAAACTCATGTTCCTATATGTGTATAATGTTTGATATGTTTGATGTTCCTATCCCAAGTTGGTCCAGAGACATGAATATTGATGCTTACCCATTACAATTTGTTTTATGACACCTTCAGGGAACTTTTCCCTGAATACAGAAGAGAAGAAATGGGAGGCATGAGTTTGAATAGAGATGAAGAATAATTGTCTGAGTTGCAGCAATAATAGAGGCTCTTTGCCGGTAGTGGAAGTTTGCTATATTATCCCTTAAAATACATTCGTTCCCACGGAGTGCAATAAATATTTCTAAAAATGTATAGTATCCTCAGGCTTTAAAATAATAAGATCATAGATTCACAAATGTAACATTAGCATTCCAATATTTTATTTGAAACTCTCCCTTCCTTGCCGAAGGTCTGGTGATATTTCTATGAGTAATGGTTATAGAGCTATAAGTATCTGAATCAGATGGTCATTCTTCAGATGTAAGCAAGGGTTTTGAATAACAGCAAATCATTAGACTGCTAAGGGAACTATAACTGAGCCAACTATACCAATGGCCACACAAGCATTCTTCCATCAGTGTTTTGGATAGCAATTAGGAGCAGGAATCCGGATGACAGCCGCATCTCTAACACAGGACCTCTCAAGGCAACTGTAGCATTCCTTCCACCATATCAGATGGATTAGTCAAGTAAGTATCGGCATTGGATCAAAATTAAAGTCTTCTTTGTCTGTGTGGCTCAGCTACATGCTGCATAAATCTGCCCAGCCACACCTGCTTTTGGGTGTTTTTAGGTGGATCGTGTGTTTTTGCTCATCATTAATTTATATATAATATTTATTGCCCTGCTTGTGGGAATCTGAAGAAACATTCCTGCTCCTCCTATCCCATAAAACAAGAAGGAGAGCCTGATTTGCATTTATTTAGCATCCTTTATGACCAAAGATTATTCCACCTCTGATCAAAGCTCCTCTGATTCCTTCCCGAAATTATTTCCTGTGCTTTAGGCACATCCTGGCAACTGTTCCTGTGCTGCCAACCCGCAGTCTCCTGTCATCTGGAGCTCTAATCACATCCACCCCTCCTGAACAATGCCATTTTCCAGCGTGTTTTAATCAGGTCCCTGCCAAATAGCGAGAAGATGAGATCTGGGTATTCAATCAGGGTCTCATGCTGCAACGGTAAGATAGGTTTTGCACTCACCTGCCAGCCTGATTCTTGCTCCTGGTTAAAATTGGAGCTCAAGGTTTTCTTACCATTTGAAATGCGACCTGTCCATTGGAACAATGAAGCATTTTGCATTTACTCAGATAATTTTTAGGCCCTTAATCAAAATCTCATCATTTCATGCAATAACACTTTATAACAAACTAAAAACTGTGACAGAAGATGAGCCTGGTATGAACCAGACATGGACCTCATGCAAAAGAGGTTCAATGCATGATTTTCAGGACTTCTGGACCCAATCCACCAGCTAGAATGTCTCGCCCTGTGGTGGTTGCTACTTTATCTATGTGGTGGCGTGGCCGAGCGGTCTCAGGCGCTGGATTAAGGCTCCAGTCTCTGCGGGGGCGTGGGTTCGAATCCCACTGCTGCCAATTGTATAGGGGCTGGTTTAGCACAGGGCTAAATAGCTGGTTTGCCAAGCAGTGCGGGTTGAATTCCCGTACCAGTCTCCCCGAACAGGGGCTGGAATGTGGCGACTAGGGGCTTTTCACAGTAACTTCATTTGAAGCCTACTACAATAAGTTATTATTAGCTACAGTATTTAAATGTATGTGTTGATGGGACCAGTGATGCTAGGGCAGCACAGTAGCATTGTGGATAGCACAATCGCTTCACAGCTCCAGGGTCCCAGGTTCAATTCCGGCTTGCGTCACTGTCTGTGCGGAGTCTGCACATCCTCCCCGTGTGTGCGTGGGTTTCCTCTGGGTGCTCTGGTTTCCGCCCACAGTCCAAAGATGTGCAGGTTAGGTGGATTGGCCAGGCTAAATTGCCCTTAGTGTCCAAAATTGTTCTTAGTGTTGGGTGGGGTCACTGGGTTATGGGGATAGGGTGGAGTGGTTGACCTTGGGTAGGGTGCTCTTTCCAAGAGCCGGTGCAGACTCGATGGGCCGAATGGCCTCCTTCTGCACTGTAAATTCTATGTAAATGAGTCAGGTGTGACGTTGAAAACAAATTGGACTTTAGGAGCATGTTTCGAAAAGTTTTGAAGCTTGTCCGCAGGTTGGTATTTCAGGTAAGTTAAGGGCAGTACTCTATCAGGTTAGAATTTGCTCTGCAAATAATTTTGCGAATACTTTTCATTGCTTGGTCTTTGTAATCTTCCATTTGAACCTTTTGGCTATTGTTACATCGTATTGTGGACTCAAGCCAATGTTTAGCTGCTTGGATGGGATAATGTTGTTTCCAAGAATTCCCATAATTAGGCTTAATCCCGAGCGTTTGATCCAATGTTTACTTGGCTGCTTTGTCCTATTCGCCCTTTTAGGACCAAAAGATGCAGTGAGAGGAATGAGACAGTGACAACCCTAATTAGGTACAATGCAGAGTAGGCCAGATCCTGGGAACCATTCCAATTGACTGACAGAAGCATATTGCTATTTTAGTCAGTCTGGACATCGCAGCTCCTGACTAAACCCTGCAGTGGTGTATTCATTGTAACTGCTTTGCTTCAAAGTGCTCCTCCATTATATTGTTAAATAAAATATTCATTCTTTTTCCTTTTACCCTTCTTGTTAAATCTCTCTTGAAGTGAGCACAGAAGACTAACAAATGTTGATGCAGTTAGTTTATGCTGCAGGGCAAGTTCCCAGCTTTGCCCTTCTTATGGGGATGTTGTCCACCAAGCAAACAATTTGAAAACACTGGAACGGTCAGTTGAGCTCAAGTTTCAATTTCAAAGCCAAAAAATTGAAAAAGTAAGTCAGTCTGTTCTTTCTTTTCATGTATCAGATACCGTTTACATAGTTTACTGTTTGTAGTTTTCAGGACAGCATTTCTGGGTGATTAAGGGAGATCACAATCAATTGAAATAACATATAATAATATAGAATTTTTCATTTACACCTGAGTCAACCTCCTATTGTAGTTGATAAGTTGATACAATCCCAACATTGCAATTTATTCAGTTACAGCACCACCTGTATTATCCTTGTTGGTTTTGGCTAGTTATCTCTTGCTGAAAAGGATGTATCTGGATTGGTGATCCATAATGCAGAAAACACCCATGATCATCAACCATGGAATTTTTGGTCTGCTCAGTCCTGAAAGAGGAAAGAAATATAAGCAAGACTTGGCAATAATTCAATTGAATGTACTGACTACTCTGCAACCCATATGAAAAATTAGCATATATAGAGGGAAAATTAATTCCTGGGGCTTGGCTTCTGGCATTGAGTTCCACAGCTACCTGCACCCACTGCCTGTACATGTGTCTGAAGGGTGGCTGATCCTCTCTGTATGCAGAACATCTCTCCTCCTATACATCCCTGCCACTAATGCCTCCAGTGATATACCCTGACAAGATGGAGCCCACCCTCTCCCACAATCTGCCATTCTTCACCTTTTCCCAGGTCACAATAATTAGCTGCACAACTGCCAGCAGTTTCTCCATCCAGAATGCACCTCTGTTTCAGAGGTGTATAAGCTTTAAGCAGTGCAGCTTTAGGTGGTGCTAGCCAGCCGTAATATCGACTCACGGTTGATGTCTCCTGTCAATCCATGTTGTAATTCAAACTAATAAAAGCAAGTTAAAGTCCAACATGTTTGTTTCAAACACTAGCTTTCGGAGCACTGCTCCTTCCTCAGGTGAATGAAGAGGTCCTCTCATTCCATACCTCTTCATTCATCTGAGGAAGGAGCAGTGCTCTGAAAGCTAGTGTTTGAAACAAACATGTTGGACTTTAACCTGGTGTTGTAAGACTTCTTACTGTGCTCACCCCAGTCCAATGCCGGCACCTCCACATCAATAATAAAAGAAAATTACTGCGGATGCCGGAATCTGAAAAGAAAGAGAATATGCTGGAAAATCTCAGCAAGTCTGGCAGCATCTGTAGGGAGAGAAAAGAGCTAACGTTTCGAGTCCGATGACTCTTTGTCAAAGCTAACAGACAGAGAAAGTGGGAAGTATTTATACTGTGGAGTGAGAATGAAAGATGAGTCATAGCCACCGAAACCCAGGGAAACCGGGTGCTAATGGCCACAGATACTAAGGGGAAAGAGTGCTAATGGCAGTCCTTAGAGAGGACAAAAGATGTGAAAGGTCAAACAGCAGGGAAACTAACATCAGAGGTTGAACTGTAGATGTGGGGGGAGGGGAAGGGGGAAGCAAAGAGGAGAAAGATGAAGGAAAGATGGATAAGATTGGGGAGGGAATTAAATATATATTAAGAAAGAAATGGTAAAAGACAGATAAAATGAAATGAAAACAAATGGATCGAGGTGGGGCTGATCATCTGAAGTTGTTGAATTCGATGTTCAGGCCGGAAGGCTGTAGTGTGCCTAACCGGAAGATGAGATGTTGTTCCTCCAGTTTGCGTTGCGCTTCACTGGAACATTGCAGCAGGCCAAGAACAGACACAAGGGCATTTGTAATTCAAACTGTTTAGATACGGAAATCATTGAAATAAACAGGCAGCATGAAGTTGACACATTGCCTTCATCACAATCAATAGATGTTGATATTTATTGGAAACATATTTTGGTGGATAAAACAGTGGATACAAAATGGGAAACTTTCAAAGGAGGGATGAATAAGGTGCAAGCTAGGTATGTACCCATAAGAAATAAAGACAGGGGGCGGGATTCTCCCAAAATGGGACTATGTCCCCACACTGGCTTAAAAACGCTGGCATTTTACTCTAGACTTTCCAATAAAAAAGATTAGTCGATTCGCTCACCTGCAGGGGGCTAGCAGGTACCCAAAGTGATTCACGCAGCTTTGGCTGCGGATATGGCCCCCGGCACTTCCGGTTGCGAGTCCGTGCATGTGCACGGCGGCAGGCTCCAGCGGCTGTACCGAGCGCCATGGCAGATTCGGACCATGGAATCAGCTGGAAAATTTAGCCCTCCCCCCCACCGATCGGCTGCGCACCCAAAGATCCGACTGGCTCAATCTGTCACCAGCCGCTCATAAGGCCCCCCCGGTGCCCGATCCCCCCTGCCCCCCCCCCCCAACCAGGGCGGCCACGGACTGAGTCCGCAACCGCCATGCGAGGTTCCGGAACGGCAATAGGTGGTTAGAACGACGCCGTCGGGAACTCAGCCGGTTGGGAGCGGAGGATCGCTGGGCGGTCCTCTGGCAATGGCCCCCCAACTGCACGGAGTACTACGTGAACACGCTGATTCTCGGGTCCCGGAGAATCGGCGGATGGCGCGGGCCCGATTTCGGCGTGAAAATTAATGCTTCACCACCGCGCCAAATGCAATTTCAGTGCAGGGCTGCGAAGAATCCAGCCGAGGATTCTGATGACTAAGGTTATTGAGGAGAAAATAAGGACGAAATAAGGCATATAATACATGCCAGAACAAGAATAGCAATAGAGGACTTCCGGTGGCGGCAATGCGGAGCTAAGCCGCACGTTCGGCAGCTCCTACTTTTTTTGGATTTTCGGGCTCTTTTAAGAGCCCGCAACGGCGCTGTTTCAATTTTTCCCCCGGGGGGGGAAAACACAGCCAGTGTGCCCAGCAGCCGGTGGATGGACTGGACTCGCAGCGGAGCGGTCCAAAAATCGGTTTTACCTCAGAGAAACGGCGAGAGGCAGAAATGGCAAGATGGCGGCGGGCGAGGAAGCAGCGTGGCAGCTGTGGGAGCGGGAGCAGCAGGAGCTGCTTCAGTGCTCCTTCATGGAGCTCAAAGCCGAGATTCTGGAGCCGTTTAAGGCCTTACTGGACAAACTGGTGGCGACGCAGACGGCTCAGGCCGGGGAGATTCGGGAGCTGCGGCACAAGGCCTCGGAGAATGAGGATGAGCTTTTGGGCCTGGCAGTGAAAGTGGAGTCGCACGAGGCACTGCACAAGAAATGGCAGGCGAGGCTGGAGGAGATGGAGAACCGCTCCCGCCGGAAGAATCTATGGATTGTGGGACTCTTGGAGGGACTGGAAGGTTCGGATTTGGCAGCCTATGTGGTCCTAATGTTAAACTCGCTGATGGGTGCAGGGTCGTTTCGTGGTCCCCTGGAGTTGGAAGGCTCCCATCGAGTGCTGCAGCGGACCCCAGGCTGAACGAACCGCCCAGGGTGGTGCTGGTCCGTTTTCACCGCTTGGTTGACCGGGAGTGCGTGTTGAGGTGGGCGAAGAAGGAGAGGAGCAGCAGGTGGGAGAATACGGACGTTTGGATTTTTCAGGACTGGAGCGCGGAGGTGGCGAGGAGAATGGCTGGCTTCAATCGAGCAAAGGGAGTGCTCCACAGGAAAGGGGTGAAGTTTGGCCTTCTATAGCCGGCTCGCCTCTGGGTCACGTACAAGGACCGCCAGCTCTACTTTGACTCTCCTGAGGAGGCCTGTGCTTTTGTCCAGGCTGAGAACTTGGATTCGGACTGAGGACTGGGGGGCTGGGGGGAAATGTACTTTGCTTGGAGGCTTTGTCCTCTTGGGTATCCTTTCGCCCATAGTGGCTGTATTTGCTGATGGTTGTTTCCTCTTTGTTTTCGCCGTTTTTGCTATTTGAGTTATGGTTATTTGGGTTCTTTCGGGGTTTCTTTGGGGCTGTTGGTTATTTATTGTGGTGGTTTTTTTCTTGTTTTTTTCACTGGTGTGTTGGGGAGTAGTTTGGGGTCCCGATGGGTCATGTGTCCGTCTTTTTCCCGCGTGTTGGTTCGAGGGGCGGGACTCGGGTTGGAAGCGCGGGCTTTCTTCCCGCGCCAGAGGAACTGGGGGCGGGGCCGGCGCTGGGAGGGAGGGATTGGCGGCTGTGTTGCATCCGGGTGGGGGGGTCGTGGTTATGGCGGGAGTAGCCGGGGTCAGCAGAAGTCACCTGGCTCACGGAAGTATAATGTTGGGGGTAACGCAGCTAGGGGGGGCCCTAGCTTGGGGGGGGGTATGGGGGTTTGGGGGGGAGGAGGAGAGGGGAGTGTGCCGGGTTGTTGCTGCAGGGACTGTGAGGGAATGGATGGTGAAGGGGGGGGGGGGTTGGGAGGGAGGTTTGCCACCGTGAGGAGTGGGCTTGGGGGGTTCCCTGGGCACTTAGTGGGTTGAGGAAGGGCTATGGCTGATCGGCGTAGAGGGAAGGGGACGGCCCCTCGGGTTCGGTTGGTCACATGGAACGTGAGGGGGCTGAATGGTCTTGTGAAGCGATCCCGGGTCTTGGCTCACTTGAGGGGGCTGGGAGTGGATGTGGCTATGCTCCAGGAGACGCACCTCAATGTTACGGATCAGGTGAGGCTAAGAAAGAGTTGGGTGGGACAGGTGTTTCACTCGGGGCTTGATGCAAAGAACCGTGTGGTGGCAATTTTGGTGGGTAACAGCATGTCGTTCCAAAGTGGTGGCGGATAGTGTAGGTCGATATGTGATGGTGAGTGGGAGACTTCAGGGTGAGCGGGTGGTCTTGGTTAATGTTTATGCCCCCAACTGGGATGATGCGGGCTTCATGCGGCGAATGCTGGGCCTGATCCCGGACCTGGAGACAGGGAGATTGATTCTGGGTGGGGACTTTAACACGGTGCTGGATATGGCTCTGGATCGCTCGAAGTCTAGGACAGGCAGGAAGCCGGCAGCGGCCTCGGTGCTGAGGGGGTTCATGGATCAGATGGGAGGGGTGGACCCTTGGAGATTTTTGAAGCCGGGGGGTAGGGAGTTCTCCTTTTTCTCCCATATTCATAAGGCGCACTCCCGGATTGACTTTTTCGTTCTTAGCAGGGCGCTGATCCCGAGAGTGGTGGGGGCGGAGTATTCGGCGATAGTCATTTCTGATCATGCTCCACATTTGGTGGACCTGGAGCTGGGGGAGGGGAAGGATCAACGCCCGCTGTGGAGGTTGGATGTGGGGCTTTTGGCAGACGAGGAAGTGTGCGGTCGGATCCGTAGGGATATCGAGGGGTATCTGGAAACCAATGACAACGGGGAGGTGCAGGTTGGGATGGTTTGGGAAGCGTTAAAGGCAGTAGTTAGAGGGGAGCAGAGCAGAGCTACTGATCAGCTGTTCTGGGGAAATTTGCATACGTGCAGTGCGGTCAGCCTAATTTGAAGGTGGTTTGTGGAGGGGCTGTTGTCAAGTGACAGTTAAACCCGAAACACTTCGTCAGTGTTTCCCACCCTACCTCCTCCTCTAACCAAAAAAAAAAAACCCCACGGTCGTTGGGAAGTGGGAGCAGGGGCCTGTCGTGAAGGTGAGTGAGTGCCTTTAAATTTGCTTACCTTTCAGCGGGAGCAGGGTTTGAGGGAATATCAGGTAAGCTCTTCCTTTATTTTTCTTTTTCTTGTTTTTTTTAAATCTAGAGGTGATGTCAGGGAAGGCAGTACAATGCTCCTCCTGCAGAATGTTTGAGGTGAGGGACACCGTCAGTGTCCCTGCTGATTTCATCTGTGGGAAGTGCACCCAACTCCAGCTCCTCAAAAACCGTGTTAGGGACCTGGAGCTTGAGCTGGATGAACTTCGGTTCATTCGGGAGGCAGAGGGGGTCATAGATAGGAGCTTCAGGGAAGTAGTTACACCAAAGACTGGAGATAGATGGGTAACTGTAAGAGGGACTGGGAAGACGCAGTCAGTGCAGGGACCCCCTGCGGTCGTTCCCCTGAGTAACAAGTATACCGTTTTGGATACTTGTGGGGGGGACGACTTACCAGGGGTAAGCCATGGGGTACGGGCCTCTGGCACGGAGTCTGTCCCTGTTGCTCAGAAGGGAAGGGGGGGAAAGGAGTAGAACATTAGTAATTGGGGACTCAATAGTCAGGGGCACAGATAGGAGATTTTGTGGGAGCGAGAGAGACTCACGTTTGGTATGTTGCCTCCCAGGTGCAAGGGTACGTGATGTCTCGGATCGTGTTTTCCGGGTCCTTAAGGGGGAGGGGGAGCAGCCCCAAGTCGTAGTCCACATTGGCACTAACGACATAGGTAGGAAAGGTGACAAGGGTGTCAGGCAGGCCTTTAGGGAGCTAGGATGGAAGCTCAGAGCGAGAACAAACAGAGTTGTTATCTCTGGGTTTTTGCCCGTGCCACGTGATAGTGAGATGAGGAATAGGGAGAGAGAGCAATTAAACACGTGGCTACAGGGATGGTGCAGGCGGGAGGGATTCAGATTTCTGGATAACTGGGGCTCTTTCTGGGGAAGGTGGGACCTCTATAGACAGGATGGTCTACATCTGAACCTGAGGGGCACCAATATCCTGGGGGGGAGATTTGTTAGTGCTCTTTGGAGGGGTTTAAACTAATTCAGCAGGGGCATGGGAACCTGGATTGTAGTTTTGGGGTACGGGAGATTGAGAGTATAAAGGTCAGGAGCACAGATTTGACTTCGCAGGAGGGTGCCAGTGTTCAGGTAGTTGGTTTGAAGTGTGTCTACTTCAATGCCAGGAGTATACGAAATAAGGTAGGGGAACTGGCAGCATGGGTTGGTACCTGGGACTTCGATGTTGTGGCCATTTCAGAGACATGGATAGAGCAGGGACAGGAATGGTTGTTGCAGGTTCCGGGGTTTAGGTGTTTTAGTAAGCTCAGAGAAGGGGGCAAAAGAGGGGGAGGTGTGGCGCTGCTAGTCAAGGACAGTATTACGGTGGCGGAAAGGATGCTAGATGGGGACTCTTCTTCCGAGGTAGTATGGGCTGAGGTTAGAAACAGGAAAGGAGAGGTCACCCTGTTGGGAGTTTTCTATAGGCCATCTAATAGTTCTAGGGATGTAGAGGAAAGGATGGCGAAGATGATTCTGGAAAAGAGCGAAAGTAACAGGGTAGTTGTTATGGGAGACTTTAACTTTCCAAATATTGACTGGAAAAGATATAGTTTGAGTACATTAGATGGGTCGTTCTTTGTACAATGTGTGCAGGAGGGTTTCCTGACACAATATGTTGACAGGCCAACAAGAGGCGAGGCCACATTGGATTTGGTTTTGGGTAATGAACCAGGCCAGGTGTTAGATCTGGAGGTAGGTGAGCACTTTGGAAACAGTGACCACAATTCGGTGACCTTTACGTTAGTGATGGAAAGGGATAAGTATACCCCGCAGGGCAAGAGTTATAGCTGGGGGAAGGGCAATTATGATGCCATTAGACATGACTTAGGATGTGTAGGTTGGAGAAGTAGGCTGCAAGGGTTGGGCACACTGGATATGTGGAGCTTGTTCAAGGAACAGCTATTGCATGTTCTTGATAAGTACATACCAGTCAGGCAGGGAGGAAGGGGTCGAGCGAGGGAACTGTGGTTTACCAAAGAAGTGGAATCTCTTGTTAAGAGGAAAAAAGAGGCCTATGTGAAGATGAGGCGTGAAGTTTCAGTTGGGGTGCTTGATAGTTACAAGGAAGCGAGGAAGGATCTAAAGAGAGAGCTAAGACGAGCAAGGAGGGGACATGAGAAGTCTTTGGCAGGTAGGATCAAGGAAAACCCAAAAGCTTTCTATAGGTATGTCAGGAATAAAAGAATGACTAGGGTAAGAGTAGGGCCAGTCAAGGACAGTGGTGGGAAGTTGTGTGTGGAGGCTGAGGAGATAAGCGAGATACTAAATGAATACTTTTCGTCAGTATTCACTCAGGAAAAAGATAATGTTGTGGAGGAGAATGCTGAGACCCAGGCTATTAGAATAGATGGCATTGAGGTGCGTAGGGAAGAAGTGTTGGCAATTCTGGACAAGGTGAAAATAGATAAGTCCCCGGGGCCTGATGGGATTTATCCTAGGATTCTCTGGGAAGCCAGGGAAGAGATTGCTGAGCCTTTGGCTTTGATTTTTATGTCATCATTGGCTACAGGAATAGTGCCAGAGGACTGGAGGATAGCAAATGTGGTCCCTTTGTTCAAGAAGGGGAGTAGAGATAACCCCGGTAACTATAGGCTGGTGAGCCTCACGTCTGTTGTGGGTAAAGTCTTGGAGAGGATTATAAGAGATACGATTTATAATCATCTAGATAGGAATAATATGATTAGGGACAGTCAGCATGGTTTTGTGAATGGTAGGTCATGCCTCACAAACCTTATCGAATTCTTTGAGAAGGTGACTGAACAGGTAGACGAGGGTAGAGCAGTTGATGTGGTGTATATGGATTTCAGTAAAGCGTTTGATAAGGTTCCCCACGGTCGTCTATTGCAGAAAATACGGATGCTGGTGATTGAGGGTGATTTAGAGATGTGGATCAAAAATTGGCTAGTTGAAAGAAGACAGAGGGTGGTGGTTGATGGCAAATGTTCAGAATGGAGTTCAGTTACGAGTGGCGTACCACAAGGATCTGTTCTGGGGCCGTTGCTGTTTGCCATTTTTATAAATGACCTAGAGGAGGGCACAGAAGGTTGGGTGAGTAAATTTGCAGACGACACTAAAGTCGGTGGAGTTGTAGACAGTGTGGAAGGATGTTGCAGGTTACAGAGGGACATCGATAAGCTGCAGAGCTGGGCTGAGAGGTGGCAAATGGAGTTTAATGTAGAGAAGTGTGAGGTGATTCACTTTGGAAAGAATAACAGGAATGCGGACTATTTGGCTAATGGTAAAATTCTTAGCAGTGTGGATGAGCAGAGGGATCTCGGTGTCCATGTACATAGATCCCTGAAAGTTGCCACCCAGGTTGATAGGGTTGTGAAGAAGGCCTATGGTGTGTTGGCCTTTATTGGTAGAGGGATTGAGTTCCGGAGCCATGAGGTCATGTTGCAGCTGTACAAAACTCTGGTACGGCCGCATTTGGAGTATTGCGTACATTTCTGGTCGCCTCATTATAGGAAGGACGTGGAAGCTTTGGAACGGGTGCAGAGGAGATTTACCAGGATGTTGCCTGGTATGGAGGGAAAATCTTATGAGGAAAGGCTGATGGACTTGAGGTTGTTTTCGTTAGAGAGAAGAAGGTTAAGAGGTGACTTAATAGAGGCATACAAGATGATCAGAGGGTTAGATAGGGTGGACAGTGAGAGCCTTCTCCCGCGGATGGAGGTGGCTAGCACGAGGGGACATAGCCTTAAATTGAGGGGTAATAGATATAGGACAGACGTCAGAGGTAGGTTTTTTACGCAAAGAGTGGTGAGGCCGTGGAATGCCCTACCTGCAACAGTAGTGAACTCTCCAACATTGAGGGCATTTAAAAGTTTATTGGATAAGCATATGGATGATAATGGCATAGTGTAGGTTAGATGGCCTTTAGTTTTTGACTTCCCATGTCGGTGCAACATCGTGGGCCGAAGGGCCTGTACTGCGCTGTATCGTTCTTTGTTCTATGTTCTATGTTCTATTCGGGCGCACAGGGAGAGGGGGGAGAGGGTCGAGAGGGAGAGGCTTGTGGAGGAGATGGTCAGGGTGGATAGGAGATATGCAGACACCCCGGAGGAGGGGGTTCTGAGGGAGTGGCGCCGTCTCCAAGCGGAGTTTGACATTTTAACCACCTGTAAGGCGGAGGTGCAGTGGAGGAGGGCACAGGGGGCGGTGTATGCGTACGGGGAGAAGGCAAGTCGGATGTTGGCTCACCAGCTCCGGAAGCGGGAGGCAGCTAGAGAAATTGGGGAAGCCACGGATGCAGGAGGGAGCTTGGTGCGGGGTGGAAAGGACATCAATGGGGTGTTCAGATCCTTTTATGAGGGGCTATATCGGGCGATACCCCCCGGGGAAGCAGGCGGGATGGACCGCTTTTTTGGATAAGCTGGAGTTCCCGAGAGTAGGGGACGAGCGGGTGGAGGGTTTGGGGGCCCCAATTGAGCTGGAGGAGTTGGTGGAGGTGCTGGGAAGCATGCAGACAGGGAAAGCGGGTTCCCGGTGGAATTTTATAAGTAATTTCCAGATTTGCTGGGCCCGCTGCTGGTGAGGACCCTGAATGAGGCCAGGGAGGGGGAGGGGTGCTTTGCCCCTGACGATGTCCAGGGCAATTATCTCTTTGCTCCTGAAGCGGGATAAGGACCCCCTTCAGTGTGGGTCTTATAGGCTGATCCCGCTCCTTAACGTAGATGTTAAGTTGTTGGCAAAGGTGCTGTCCAGGAGGGTGGAGGATGTGGTCCCGACGGTGATTCATGAGGACCAAATAGGGTTTGTAAAGGGGAGACAATTGAATGCCAACGTGCGGAGGCTCCTGAATGTTATGATGATGGCGCCGGTGGTTGGGGAGTCAGAAATAGTGGCGTCCATGGATGCGGAGAAAGCTTTTGATAGGGTGGAGTTGAGTTACCTGTGGGAGGTGTTGCTGAGGTTTGGGTTTGGTGAGGGATTCATTAGCTGGGTGAGGCTGCTGTGCAGTTTCCCGGTGGCGAGTGTGATGACGAATGGGAGGAGGTCAGAGGACTTTTGGCTTTCCAGAGGGACGAGGCAGGGGTGCCCCTTGTCTCCCCTGCTCTTCGCGTTGGCAATTGAGCCCATGGCGCTGAGGGACTCGAAGGGTTGGAGGGGGATTGTGCGGGGGGGGGAGCACCGGTTGTCTTTTCGGGATATAAGCTAAATGTGGGGAATCCTGTTTGTCCTGCACCCGCGGTGTCAGGAGAGGGGGATAGGGGAACTCCCGTTGAGGAGGGCTGAGGGGAGCTTTAGGTATCTTGGGGTCCACGTAGCTAGGACCTGGGGGGCTATGCATAGGCTTAACTTTTCGAGGCTGGTGGGGCAGATGGAGGAGGAGTTCAGGAGGTGGGATGCGCTTCCGCTCTCGTTGGTGGGCAGGGTCCAGTCGGTTAAAATGACGGTGCTCCCGAGGTTTTTGTTTCTTTTCCAGTGCCTCCCCATGTTGATCCCGAAGGCTTTTTTTAGAAGGGTGAATAAGTCGATTCTGGGGTTTGTGTGGGCGCGGAAGGCACCGAGAGTAAGGAGGGTATTTTTGGAGCAAAGAAGGGAGATAGGGGGCCTGGCGTTGCCCAACTTGTGTGGATATTATTGGGCGGCGAACGTGGCGATGATTCGCAGGTGGGTGATGGAAGGGGAGGGTGACGCATGGAAGAGGCTGGAGGTGGCATCCTGTGCGGGTGCGAGTCTGGACGCCTTGGTGATGGCGCCACTTCCACTCCCCCCGGCAAATTACTCCACGAGTCCGATGGTGGTTGCGTCCCTCAAAATCTGGGGACAGTGGAGGCGGCATAGGGGGGAAGTGAAGGCCTCAGTTTGGGCCCCGATACGGGGCAATTACCGTTTTGCGCCAGGGAGAACGGGAGGGGGATTTGGGAGCTGGCACAGGGCAGGCATCAGACAGTTTGGGGACCTCTTCTTGGATGGGAAGTTCGCGACTCTGGAGGAGCTGGTGGGGAAGTGGAACCTCCTCCCTGGGAACGCTTTTAGGTATATGCAGGTCAGGGACTTTGTTAAGAGGCAGGTGGAGGAGTTTCTGCGGCTGCCGCCAAGGGGGGTGCAGGACAGTGTGCTTTCGGGGACGTGGGTCGGGGAAGGGAAGATCTCGGCTATCTACCAACTGATGCAGGAGGAGGAGGAGGCCTCAGTAGATGAGCTCAAAGCGAAATGGGAGGAAGAGCTAGGGGAAGAGATTGAGGATGGGACGTGGTCGGAAGCCCTGGAGAGGGTGAATTCTTCCTCCTCTTGCGCACGGCTCAGCCTAATTCAGCTGAAGGTGCTGCACAGGGCTCACATGATGGGGGCAAGGATGAGCCGGTTTTTCGGAGGAGAAGACAGGTGCGGGAGGTGTTCGGGTGGCTTGGCAAACCACACCCATATGTTTTGGGCATGTCCGGCTCTGGAGGGGTTTTGGAAGGGGGTGGCAGGGATTTTGTCGGAAGTGGTTGGGTCTAGGGTCAGGCCGGGCTGGGGGCTCGCGATCTTTAGGGTAGCTTCGGAGCCGGGAGTGCAGGAGGCGAGAGAGGCCGGCATTCTGGCCTTTGCGTCTCTAGTAGCCCGGTGCAGGATTCTGTTACAGTGGAGGGATACGCAGCCCCTGAGTTCGGAGACCTGGGTCAACGACATGGCTGGGTTCATCAAGTTGGAGAGGATGAAATTTGCCCTGAGGGGGTCGGTACAGGGGTTCTTCCGGCAGTGGCAGCCCTTTCTCGATTTCCTGGCGAAGGGGTAGAGAGTGGTCGGTCTCTGCAGCAACCGGGGGGGGGGGGGGGGGGGGGGGGGGGGGGGGGGGGGCGCGGGGGTGGGGGGGGGGGGGGGGGGGGGTTTGGGGTTTGGGGATGGTTGGGGGGGGGGGTTTGCAGCGGTGGGTTTGTTATGTTATTTTCTTCTTTCTTGTATTGCTATTTGTTATTATTTATTTTGGGGGGGAGAGTTCTTTTCTTGTTCTGTTTTGGCTTGGAAACACGCCTTGTTTGTTTTAAATTGCGGGGAGAAAATTTGTTATTGTTATTAAAAAACTTGAATAAAAATTATTTTTAAAAAAAGAATAGCAATAGAAATCAGAAAGAGTATCTCAAATGCAGAAGACATGATAAGGCAGGAAATAAGGAAAGCTAAGAGGAAGCATAAGGATAGGTCGGCAGGCTGTGCTAAACCGAATAGTAAAATGTTCTTCAAACAGTTAATCGAAGGATAGAGTGGGCCTTATAAGGAACAAGCAGGGTAAGCTGCTCACTGAAGCAGAAGTATTAAATAAGTACTTTGCTTCTGTTTTTACCAAAATAGAAGATGGTGACAATGGCCTAGATGAAAATGTGGGTGTTGAGCAACTGAGCAGTATAGTGATGGATGAAGAAGAGGTGCTGAAATGGCTGGCAGCAATCCAGGTAGAGAAGTCACCAGGGCCGGATGGGATACATCGTACATTGCCGAAAGAGGTAAATTGCGGAACCATTGACAGAATATAGGAAACAGAGTGTAGGTATAGATGGGCATTTCTCAGACTAAAGATAAAGTCGCCATCGTCCCAGATAACCATAGGCTGCTTTCCTCTTTGAGGGGTGAGCTGACTGGTGGTGCGTTAAGCTGAGGATCACCACATGTCAGACATGGGGCAAGGTTGAGAATGCGGGAATTCATGGATAAGATGGGCATTTTTCAGACTGGAGATGAGTTGAAAGTGGTGTTCCCCAGGGCTCAGTGTTGGGACTCTTATTTTTTCTGATTTATATAAACGATTTAGAGATGCGTGTTGAGGGTACCATCACTAAATTTGCAGATGATACTAAGCTAGGGAGAATAGTGAATTGCGAGCGTGACGCTAAGTGAGATTGACAAGTTGGCCAAATGGGAAGACACCTGATGGATGAAATTCAATGCAGAGAAATGTGAGGTAATGCATTTTGGGAGAAGAAACATGCGGAGACAATGCAGGCCCAATGGTACAACTTTGAGGGAGTACAGGAGCAGAGGGACCTTGAGGTGTGTAATTCTCTGAGGGTGGCCAGGCAAGTTGAAACAGTTGGTAAGAAGGCTCAGAGAATCCTTGGCTTTATAGATAAATGCATAAAGTATAACGACAAGGCAGTGATGCTACAAATCATTGGTCAGACCACATTTGGAATCTTGTATTCAATTCTGGGCACCTTATTGAAGGAAAGATGTTAAAACACTAGAGAGAGTGCAGAGGAGATTTACTGGAATTAAACCAGGATAGATACGAGGAAAGATTTGAGAAATTGGGCTTGTTTTCCTAGACCAGAGAAGGTTAAGAGGTGACCTTACTGAGATGTTCAAAATTATGAACAATTTTGACAGGGTAAAGAAGGATGTAGGGCAGGATTCTCCATTTCAGAAACTAAGGGCGGATTCTCCACTTGCCGACGCCGAAATCAGGAAACGCGATTAAGCGGATAATAGCCTCTTTCGCCAAAATCGCGGTAGGCACCGATTTGAAGCCTCCGGATAGGTTTCACCAGCCATGACCGCAACGGATAATCCCTGTGGTGATATGCATCACTGTAAATACACAAGGGGTTAATGTAAATACACATAGACTAGCTAGACACTAGAGGGAGCACCAGAGACATGACACACAGACATTCAACCAAAAGGCCAGTAAGATAGGACACGACCAATGGGCATTCACGACACACACAAAGGTGACACTACCACAGGGGGGGCATTACACCAACCCATATATAAGGACACAGCACACATGATCTTCCTCTTCCCAGTGGAGACACTTAGTGAGTAGACAGGGTTGATTTGGAACATATCACACCCACCACGTGGATTGTAGCAGACTGGTTCGTCAGTCTGAGTAGCTATAGCAGGATTAACAGGAGAGTCGAATCCAAGTAGGAGAATCGTTAACAGTTTAATAAATGTGTTAAAGCTATCTCCAAGTCTGAACCTTCCTTTGTCAGAGTGCACATCAAGGAAGCAGCTTATGCTACGTCAAGAGCATATTAAAACAATCCCTGTCACTCAAGAGCCAACCCCTGACCTGGGAGTGCACCTCCAAGGTGTCAGGTATCGTCAAGTGTGCCAGGATGAAGGCGTCGTGTACACTGCCCAGGAATCGGGCAAGACGTGCATGATGTTCATCTCGTGGTCACAGACTAGCTGCACGTTCATTGAGTGGAACCCCTTTCTGTTTGTGAAGACCAGCCCATCATGAGCCGGTGCTCATAGGAGGACATGCATCCCATCGATCAACCCCTGGACCTGGGGCATCCCGCAACTGCGACGAGTCCTGCTGCCCAGAAATCCTGGTGGGCTCGGTCCACATTGAATTTAATATATTGTGCCAGGCGGGCAGATAGTTACGATATGAATGCGCATGTGTACTGAGGCCAGTGAGATTCTGAACAGGTCCCCACTCGGCAGCTGGAAGGACCCTGTGGCATAAAAGTTCAGGGCGCCCAGCACCGTGACGGCCACAGAGAGTTGGTGTCCTCACCTATATCCCCAAGTTCCAGGTTCCAGGTGCGTCATGTTCCGGCAGATATGTCGCACTGTCCCTCTGCTCAGCTGGAGTCTTTGATGGTATGCCCGGTCGGGCAGGTCCTCGAAAGACAGGCGCTGCTGCTACACATAAGGCCTAATCCGGCGCCTCCTTCCCACCTCCTCCTTGGCCTGTTTGGCAGCTGGCTCTTCATCCTCACTGGCTGCTTCCTGTACCACAGGGCAGGCTGTGCTGCTGCAGAGTCCTCCCTGAATAGCTCCAGCTCATACAGGCTCAATGCATCCGCCAGGGCCGTGGCGGCCAGGGTGAAGGCTATCATTCTGGTTGGATTCTGAAGTCCATTGTCTGCAGGGGGTGAAAGGCCCAGCGACAGTGAAGGAACCTTGGTGATTTACTGCAGTGCATCTTGTAGATGGTACACACAGCTGCCACAGTTCGTTGGTGGTGGAGCATTTGAACGTTTGTGGAAGGGGGAGCAATCAAGTGGGCTGCTTTGTCCTGGATGGTGTCAAGTTTCTTGAGTGTTATTGGAGCTGCACTCATCCAAGCAAGTGAGGAGTATTCCTTACACTTCTGACTTGTGTCTTGCAGAGGGTGGACGGACTTTGGGGGTCAGAAGATGAGTTACTCGCTGTAGGATTCCTAGTCTTTGACTTGCCCTGGTAAGCACAGTATTAATGTGGCTAGTCCAGTTCAGTTTCTGATCAATGGTAACCCCATAATGTTTTTGACAGTATGTGTTTTGTAAGAATAATGATTGGTGAACAATTTACTGTAACTACATCAAACCACTAGATGGCGATCAAGCGCATACACGTAAATCACGTGATACTCTTGATTCGGGGAGTAGGTTGTTAGGTTAGGCGAGATAGTGAAAAGTAGTGTTATCAGGAACTCTGTAGTTAGCATCATAGTTTTTGTCAATCTGTAATCTTTTATATCTTAACAAGCAAGAGAAATCTTGCAGTGTAAATAAATTAACTTTGTTCAAAACATAGCTTGATGTTCTTTGTGAGACACTACACTTCGTAGCCATCCTCACCAAGAAATCAAAGAACACCACAATGTTGATTGTGGAAGATTCAGCGATGGTAATGCCATTGAATGCTAAGGGGCGATGGTTAAATTCCCTCTAGTAGGAGATGGTCATTGCCCGGCACTTGTGTGGCGCGAATGTAACTTGCCACTTGTCAGCCCAAGCCTGGATATTGTCCATGTCTTGCTTCATTTGGACTTGGACTGCTTCATTATCTGAGGAGTTGTGAATGGTGCTGAATATTGTGCAGTCATCCGCAAACATCCCCACTTCTGACCTTATGGTGGCAGGCAGGTCATTGATAAAGCAACTGAAGATGTTTGGGCCTAGGATACTACCCTGAGGAACTCCTACAGTGATGTCCTGGAGCTGAGATGATTGACCTCCAACCACCACAACCATCTTCCTTTGTGCCAGGTATGACTACAGGCAGCGGAGAGTTTTCCCCTGATTCTCATTGACTCCAGTTTAGCTAAGGCTCCTTGAAGCCATACTCGGTCTATTGCTGCCTTGCTGTCAAGGACAGTCACTCTCACCTCCCTTGTGGCATTCAACTCTTTTGTCCATGTTAGAACCAAGGCTGGAATGAGTTCAGGCACTGAGTGACCCTGGCAGAACCCAAATTGAGCGTCCGTGAGCAGGTTATTGCTGAGTAAATGCCGCTTGATAGCACTGTTCATGACATCATTTTGCTGATGGTGGAGAGGAGACTGATAGGGTGGCAATTGGCTGGGTTGCATTTGGCCTGTTCATTGTGTTCAGGACACAGCTGGGCAATTTTCCACATTGCCGGGTAGATGCCAGTGTTGTAGCTGTACTGGAACAGCTTGGCTAGGGGGTGCAGCAAGCTCTGGAGCACAAGTCTTCAGTACTATTTCCGGAATATTGTCAGAGCCCAGAGCCTTTGCAGTATCCAGTGCCTTCAGACATTTCTTGATATCATGAGTAGTGAATCGTACTGGCTGAAGACTGACAATTGTGATGCTGGGGACCTCTTGAGGAGACCGAGATGGATCATCTACTTCTGGCTGGAGATTGTTCCAAATTCCTCAGCCTTGTCTTTTGCACATATGTGCTGGGCTCCTCCATCAATGAGGATGGGCACAGTAAGAAGTCTTACAACACCAGGTTAAAGTCCAACAGGTTTGTTTCAAACACTAGCTTTCAGAGCACTGCTCCTTCCTCAGGTGAATCAGGTGAAATGAGGATGGGAATATTTGTGGAGCCTCCTCCTCCAGTGAGTTGTTTAATAGTCCATCATAATTCATGGCTGGATGTGGCAGGACTGCAGAGCATAGATCTGATGCATTGGTTGCGGAATCCCTTAGCACTGTCTATTACTTGCTGCATATGCTGTTTGGCACACAAGTAGTCCTGTGTTTTAGCTTCACCAGGTTAACACCTCATTTTCATGCAAGTCTGATTTTGCTCCTGGCATGCTCTCCTACATTCTTCATTGAACCAGGGTTGATCCCCTGGCTTGATGGTAATGGTAGAGTGGGGGCTATACAGGGCCATGAGGTAGTAGATTGTGGTTGAATGCAATTCTGCTGCTGCTGATGGCCCACAGTGCCTCAGGGATGCCCAGTCTTGAGTTGCTAGAGCTGTTCGAAGTCTATCCCATTTGGCATGATAGTAGTCCCACACAACACGATGGAGGGTATCCTCATTAGAGGCTGGTTTAGCACAGTGGGCTAAACAGCTGGCTTGTAATGCAGAAAATTGCCAACAACGTGGGTTCAATTTCTGTACCGGCCTCCCCGAACAGGCACTGGAATGTGGCAACTAGGGGCTTTTCACAGTAACTTTATTGAAGCCTACTTGTGACAATAAGTGATTATTATTATTATGTGAAGACGAGTCTTTGTCTCCACAAGGACTATGAGGTGATCACTTCTACCGATACTGTCATGGACAGCTGCATCTGCAGCAGGCAGACTGGTGAGGATAAGGTCAAGTATGTTTTTCCTTCTTGTTGGTTCCCTCACTATCTGCTGCAATCCCAGTCTAGCAGTTATGTCGTTTAGGACCCGACCAGATATGTCCCTTAGTAATTGACTCTTCCACCCTTGTAAAAAGCTTCTGATTATCCAGTGGTGCGTGCACAAAGATGGCTGCCTGCAGACTGAGCCAATGGTGGTCCTGGACACCACCCCGGTCCCGTCGCCCCCACTCCACCCCAATGCCCCTGGCAGATGACCGCCCCCCCCCAACAGCTCTGCCAGCGGCAGAATCGGCAGCCTGTGATTGCGCCTCTGGGAACATGTCCTCCCTCTCCCTCAGCAGCTACGGTGCCTTTTTCCCGATTTGCAAAGCCACAAGTGAAATACACCATCGGTAATTATCCTGGCAGAGGTGGAGCATTTTTTAAAATAATATTTTATTGAGGTATTTGAAAATTTTTATAACAGTAACAAAAACAATAACATCTACATGGTAAAATAAACATTTCCCCCCAGCCCAAACATCACACACCTCATCCATACAACAACAACCCCCCCCCCTTCCCCCCCCCCCCCCCCCCCCACCGTCCCCCGTCCCCCACCTTGGAATATTGCACCTGCTGACATTTTTAATTTTCCCCGAGAAAGTTGACCAACGGCTGCCACCTCTGGGAGAACCCTAGCATTGACCCTCTTAAGGTGAACTTTATTTTCTCGAGACTGAGAAACACAGCCATGTCACTAACCCAGGTTTCTACACTCGGGGGCTTTGAGTCCCTCCATAATAATAAGGCCCATCTCCGGGCTACCAGGGAGGCAAAGGCCAGGACGTCAGCCTCTTTCGCTCCCTGAACTCCCGGATCTTCCTACATTCCAAAGATCGCTACCTCCGGACTCGGCACCACCCGTGTTTTTAGCACCGTGGACATTGTCTTAGCAAAACCCTGCCAAAACCCTCTAAGCTTCGGGCATGCCCAAACCATGTGGACATGATTTGCTGGGCTTCCTGCGCACCTCGCACACCTATCCTCTACCCCAAAAAACTTGCTCATCCTAGCCACTGTCATGTGTGCCTGGTGGACTACCTTAAATTGTATCAGGCTAAACCTGGCACATGATGAGGAGGTATTAACACTGCTTAGGGCATTCGCTCATAGCCCCGCCTCTATCTCTCCTCCTAGCTCATCCTCCCACTTGCCCTTAAGCTCCTCCACCGGAGTTTCCTCCGCCTCCGAAAGCTCCTGGTAAATATCCAATACCTTCCCCTCTCCCACCCAGGTACTGGAAACTACTCTACCCTGTATCCCCTATGGCGGCAGCAGCAGAAAGGCCGGCACCTGTTTTCTCAGGAAGTCACGCACTTGCTAATACCTAAAACCGTTCCCTGCAGCCAATTTAAATTTATCCTCCAAAGCTTTCAAGCTGGGAAAGCTCCCATCTATAAATAGATCCCCCATCCTTCTAGTTCCTGCCCTTTGGCAACTCCGGAACCCGCCATCTAGTCTACCCGGTACAAACCTATGGTTATTATATGTCGGGGTCCAAATCGATGCTCCCTCCACTCTCTTATATCTCCTCCATTGTCCCCAGATTCTCAGAGCCACCACTACCACTGGATTTGTGGAGAATCGGGCCAGCGAGAACGGCAGAGATGCTTTCATGTTCGATAATGCACAGCGGGGCAAGTTCAAGAACGACAAGATCTTGTGGTGGCGGATCGAGTTGTCCACGTACAACTACGATATCTTGTATCATCCTGGGAAGCTCAACGAGCCTCCCGATGCCCTATCCCGCGGTACCTGCGCCAGCTCGCAGATTGACCGCCTCCGCTCCCTCCACATGGACCTCTGCCATCCAGGGGTCACCTGTTTTTACCATTTTATTAAGGCCCGCAACCTGCCCTACTCCGTTGTGGAGGTCAGGACCGTCACTAGGGACTGCCACGTCTGCGCCGAGTGAAAACCGCACTTCTACCGCCCTGAACGAGCGCATCTGATCAAGGCATCCCGCCCCTTTGAACATCTCAGTGTAGACTTCAAGGGTCCCCTCCCCTCCAAAAACCGTAACACATATTTCTTGAGTGTTATCGACGAATACTCTCGCTTCCCTTTCGCAATTCCCTGTCCTGACATGACCACAACAACCGTCATAAAGGCCCTCCTATCCATCTTCTCCCTGCTCGGTTACCCCGCGTACATCCACAGCGACCGGGAGTCCTCCTTTATGAGTGACGAACTGCGTCAATTCCTGCTCAGCAGGGGCATAGCCTCTAGCAGGACGACCAGTTATAACCCCCGGGGTAACGGTCAGGTCGAGCGGGAGAATGGCACCATTTGGAAGACCATCCTGCTGGCCCTACGGTCCAGAGATCTCCCTATCTCCCGTTGGCAAGAAGTCATTCCCGATGCCCTGCATTCAATCCGGTCTCTCCTCTGTACTACCACTAATCAAACACCTCATGAACGTCTTCTTGTTTTCCCCAGGAAGTTGTCCTCGGGATCCCCTCTCCCGACCTGGCTGGCCACCCCCGGGCCCATCTTGTTCCGGAAGCATGTGCGGGTGCACAAGTCCGACCCGTTGGTTGAGCAAGTCCAGTTACTCCACGCCAACCTGCAATATGCGTACGTGGAGTATCCTGACGGTCGGCAGGATACGGTCTCGCTTCGGGACCTGGCACCCGCCGGCGTGCGGCCTTCTTCCCCTACATCAACACCTCCCCCCCAACCCCAATTCCCGCCAGCGCCCCCGTGCCCCCACGACCCAGCGCACATGCCCCCTCTCCCCCGATTACAGCGTCTCCACCACCGGCCCGGGGTACGGAGACACATCTACGACCGACGCTCCCGGAGGCAAGGACGACCATCGGCCCGACGTTACCGGCTCCACTCCGACGGTCCTCCAGAACCCCACGGGCACCCGACAGGCTGATCGTGTCCATCTGATGCGACCATGAGACATTTCTTTGGGACTTCGTTGTTATTCTGTTGCACCTTAAGTTAGTAGTAGTAGTATTGCGTTTTTTGCCACAAGCCAGTGGGCAGCCCACCTTTCTCGATTTTCGCTGCTCATATCACCAGTCCTCAGACCCTCCCCCCTCCCCTCCTCCCCCCTCTCTCTTCCACTTACACACCCCTCCCCCACCGCCTTCTTTCTCCACAAGGGGTGAATGTGGTGGTATGAATGTGAGCACTGCCATTGGTGCAGAGCATTGGTTTCCCATTGGCTCTGGCTGGTCATGTGCCTCTCGTCCGATTGGCTGGGACTAATCATGTGACTGCTCACCAATTGGTCGAGAGGCAAGTAGACCCCGCCTCCGAGGCGGGGGATAAGTACCCAGAGTTCCCGGCGGTCGGCCTTTCTCTGTAGTCGACCACCGGGCTAACAACGAGCTGATTAAAGCCACAGTTTGGATATTCATCGTGTCTCGAGTCCAATTGATGGTACATCAGTGCACTCACTACTGGTGCCTAATAGAGCAACCGCATCCAGTTAATAAAGCCCTCTCGAAACCCAAACCTTCCCAGCGCCTCCCACAGGTAATTCCACTCCACCCGATCAAAAGTCTTCTCCGCATCCATCGCTACCATCACCCCTGCCTCCTCTCCTTCTGAGGGCATCATAATAACATTTAGAAGCCTTTGAACATTGGTCTTGAATTGCCTGCCCTTAACAAATCCTGTTTGGTCTTCCCCTATCACCCCCGGGACACAGTCCTCTATCCTTGTGGCCAGTATCTTTGCCAGCAGTTTGGCGTCCACATTTAGTCGAGAAATTGGCCTGTATGACCCGCATTGCTCCGGATTCTTCTCCTGTTTCAGGATCAATTTAATCAAGGCCTACGACATTGTTGGTGGGGGGGAGGACTCCCTTCTCTCTTGCTTCGTTAAATGTCCTCACCAGCAGTGGGTTCAATATCTCTGAAAACTTCTCATAGAATTCCACCAGGTAGCCGTCAGACCCCGGGCCTTGCTGCATGCCCTCCGGCCCCTTGATTATTTCCTCAATCTCAATTGGGGCTCCCAGCCCCTCCACCAGGTCCTCCTCCACCCTTGGGAACCTCATCTGATCCAGAAATTGCCTCATACCCTCCACCCCAGCTGGGGGTTCCGACTCATGTAATTTACTATAAAAGTCCTTAAACACCTCGTTCACCCCGCTGAGTCCAGGACAGTATTACCGTCTTTACTCTTTACTTTACCTATCTCCCTGACCGCCTCTCTTTCCTGAGCAGGTGCGCCAACATTCTGCTTGCCTTTTCCCCGTACTCATAAATCGCTCTACTTGCCTTCCTCAACTGTTCCACTGCTTTCCCTGTGGTCAACAGCCAAACCTACACCTGTAACCTCCGCCGCTCCCTCAGTAGCCCTGCCTCCAGGGCTCCCGAGTATCTCCTCCACTAATCTATCCTTCTCAGCCCATTCCACCGTTTCTCTGTGGGCCCATATCGAGATCAATGCCCCTCTGACTACTGCCTTCAAAGCTTCCCAGACCGTCATTGCAGAGATCTCCCCCATATTATTTGTTTGCAGGTAGTTTTGGATGGACATGTTAACCCGCCCACAGACCGGCTCGTCCGCTAGCAACCCCACATCCAGTCTCCACAGCGGGCATTGCCCTCTCTCCACACTAACCCGTAGATCCACCGAGTGCGGGGCATGATCCGACACTGCAATTGATGAGTACTCAGTATCTTCGGTAATAGCGCTCTGCTCAGAACAAAAAAGTCGATGCGAGAGTGTACCTTGTGGACATGTGAAAAAAGTGAAAGCTCCTTCATCCTCGGCCGTGCAAACCTCCATGGGTCTATTCCCATCTGTTCGATAGAACTCTTCAATTCCTTTGCCGCAGCCGACCTCCTCCCTGTCCTGGATTTTGACCAGTCCAATTCCAGATCAATGACTGTGTTGAAGTCTCCTCCCATGATCAGGTTATGTGACTCTAAGTCTGGTATCTTACCTAACACCCGCCTCATAAATTCCACGGCATCCCAATTCAGAGCATTTATGTTCACAAGTACCACGCGCACCCCCTCCAGCTTCCCACTCACCATTATGTACCTACCCTCCTTGTCTGCCATGATTCTCCCTGCCTCGAATGCCACTCTTTTGCTGATCAAGATCGCTACCCCCTGGTCTTTGAGTCAAGCCCTGAGTGGAACACTTGGCTAACCCAACCCCTTCCTCAATATCGTCTGGTCTGTAACCTTTAGGTTCGTCTCTTGTAGCATTGCCACGTCCGCCTTCAGTTCCCTCAAATGCACGAACACGCGAGCTCTCTTGACCGGCCCATTCAGTCCTCTCACATTCCATGTGATCAGCCTGGACGGGGGGGGGGGGGGGGGCTGGCAGAGGTGGAGCATTGTGGGAGCCCCGGAGAATAAAGGGTTGGGCCCGTTAATGATATGCCAATGGCGTTTACTGTATGTGTTGAGTTGAATGCATTGACGCTGCTGTTGAGGCACCAAAGCATGGCATTCCATCAGGCACCCGCCCGCCACCGGCCATGATTTTCGGCTCACACACGATTCTCCGCCCAATCGGATTTCGCACTTCCGGCGTTGCTGGACAGAGAATCCACTCGTTGGTTAGTCAGTGACCGGTGTCACCATTTCAAGATGGTCAGCAAGAGAGCTCGAAGTGAGATGAGGAGAAACGTCTTTACTCAGAGTTGTTGGGGTTTGGAATTCGCTGCCTGGGAGAGTGGTGGAGTTGGATTCCATAGGAGGTTTCGAACGTGTATATTTCAAAATAATGGGCTGGATTCTCTATTGCACCGGCAGTGCACACATGCTCAGGGATTTCCCAACGACGTGGGGCTGCACACAATGGGAATACCCCAAGACGGAGAATCCCGGTGCTGGCGGGGGCGGCATGACGGAAAATCCCTCCCAATGAATTTAGAGGGCTACAGAGATAGGACTGGGTAATGGGACAAGCTAAGTTGCTTTTTCAGCAGCCAGAGTTGACACGGTGGGCCAAAAGGCCTCCTTCTGTACTGTAAAATTCTATGAGCCTATATCCTGCGTCGTGACCCCCACATCCATTTCTGGGGGCTTTCGATTTTAATCCCGCAGTATTCAGTGCGCTGTGGGAAAAGAGCACGGGTATTAGAATGATTTGGTTAGATCTTTCAAAGATCCAAATGGCCTTCTTCTGTACGGTTCTATAATTCTATGAACTTAATAATTCACAGCGTGATGATGCAATAAATGTCAAATTGAATATGAATGTCTAAACAACATTCAGCAACTCAATCTCTCCGGCATCTTCCATCTTGTCAACTTGCCCGGTTCTAGTTGGATACGCTGAATTCAAATGAAGGGGAGGCACCAATAGATTATCACACTTCAGTTAACTCCTTATACATTTAATGATCCTGAGAATCGAAAATGAACCGTCATATCCAATCTGCTGAAATATTAAATATACAGTGCCTATTTTCCAGATTTTGTGCGTGGGATGATTGAAGAGGCTCTTGTGAGAAGTTCAAACTGTAAAATTCCACTCCAGTCGCATTAATTCTAACAATAAAGCAATTGGCTAAGATGATAATAATAGTTCTGACTGAAACCATAAGTATGTGAAAAATTTAATTACATTTACATTTTTGACTTGATGATATCTGAAGTATTGCAGTCAGATTTAGAATTCTTCACACTGCTTTTGTCTTTTCCCACTGGTCAAAGGTAAAGTTGTGAATGAGTTATTTATCACTTACATGGACTTCATTCAATATGACAGTTCCTGGCAGCTCAGGAGAATAGACTCTGCCTTGCCTCATTGCACCATGAATAGCATAGCCTCGCACTATACTGATGTAATTCATTGAAAGGCAAATTGGCAGTTTGGTCACAGAGTCAATAAGTAGCGACAGAATAACACAAAATTTCTGAATGTGATTAAGCAGATGTCGGGCTACAATTTCTGACCAGTAATTTTAACATTCTGCAATTTAAAAAAATATTTAATCATGGGTTGCGGACATCGCTGGTTGGCCCAGTATCTATTGCCCATCCCTACATTTCAGGGGGCATATGAGAGTCAACAACATTGCTGTGAACTTGGAGTCACAAGCAGGCCAGCAGAGTTCCTTCCCTAAAGGACATTAGTGAACCAGATGGGTTTTTACAACAATGGTTTCATGGTCATAATTAGACTTTTATTTCCTTATTCTTTTGTTGAATTCAAATTTCACCATCTGCCATGGTGGGACTTGAACCCAGATATCAAAAGTATTACAATAGGTCTCGAGATTAATAGTCCAAAGCCAATGCCACCGACTCCACAGATAGTACTCAATCCCTGCTTGAAGTCTGCTTTGTACTTGTCACATGTGGGGTGGGATTCTCCGTCCCGCCCCACCAGATTTTGCTGGCTGGTCAATGGGGTTTCCCATTGTGGCGCAGCCCCACGTCATCAGGAAACCCCCAGGCTGCCAGCAAAACAGAGAATCCCGATGGTGGAGAATTCAGCCCGTGATTTCTCAGATGGTCCTTGGGCGGTATTTTCTGGCCCCTCCACAGCATGTTTTCCAAGAGCAGAGGCAGCTTGCCTTTGCAGCTGGCAGGATCATCCAGTCCCACCGTGTCTATGGCGCCTTACACCTTCCATTGCCAGGGAATCCGCTGTGAGGAGGTCATCTTCAGCAGGACCAGAAGATCCTGCCAGCAGGAAGGACCAGAAAATTCCCCCCCTTTATACTTAGTGGCGTGAAAGCACAGCCAAGGAAGACTACCACAACTTTGCAGTATAACACATCACACATTTCAATCCATAGACAGCAAGTCGGCAAAACCCAACAGAATGGGTGATATCCTGGGAATGAAATAGACCCCCCATCTTCTCTCCCATCAGCAAGCCACTAAAAAAAAGAATCATCTGAGGTATTCAACTGTTGGCGATGGGCCATTTAGATGAATTACTTGGACAAGTGATCCTGGCTAATATATGTTTCCAGATATGAGCTAATCAAGTTATTCTTGGATTAAACAGACAGTGGCCTTATTTTGATCACCCTGGCAGTTAGAGAAGGAAGGTCAGATGAAGGTCAACTCTATGTTTAAGCACATATTTTACATAAGAACTTTGGGGAAGCACCTCAGAAGCTGAGGGAGAACTGAGGTCTCTCCATCCTTCTGTCGCCAACCTATGTGGCAAGTTTCAATCTCTGTTTACTGACTTTGAACGTTCTGGGAGTGCTGCTGCTGCAGATAGAGATTTCTTACAAGACTTTAACCCAACACGGTCGTCAAATACAACCAATGCAGTTATCTACATAATTAAATCAGAAGCATCAAGACCACCAATTCAACCTGAAGCAACGCGAGTCACCAAACTACAGACTGGATATTCTTTTTACTTTTTAAGGATCCTAATTTGGCCAACATATCGGGTGTTTACTGTGTTCAAGCCAGCATCAACCAGTTTCCATATGGGTGTTTACTGTGTTCAAGCCAGCATCAACCAGTTTCCATATGGGTGTTTACTGTGTTCAAGCCAGTATCAACCAGTTTCCATATGGATGTTTACTGTGTTCAAGCCAGTATCAACCAGTTTCCATATGGGTGTTTACTGTGTTCAAGCCAGTATCAACCAGTTTCCATATGGGTGTTTACTGTGTTCAAGCCAGCATGAACCAGTTTCCATATGGGTGTTTACTGTGTTCAAGCCAGCATCAACCAGTTTCCATATGGGTGTTTACTGTGTTCAAGCCAGTATCAACCAGTTTCCATATGGCTGTTTACTGTGTTCAAGCCAGCATCAACCAGTTTCCATATGGGTGTTTACTGTGTTCAAGCCAGCATCAACCAGTTTCCATATGGGTGTTTACTGTGTTCAAGCCAGCATCAACCAGTTTCCATATGGGTGTTTACTGTGTTCAAGCCAGCATCAACCAGTTTCCATATGGGTGTTTACTGTGTTCAAGCCAGCATCAACCAGTTTCCATATGGCTTTTTTCTGTGTTCAAGCCAGTATCAACCAGTTTTCATATGGGTGTTTGCTGTGTTCAAGCCAGAATGAACCAGTTTCCATATGGGTGTTTACTGTGTTCAAGCCAGCATCAACCAGTTTCCATATGGCTTTTTTCTGTGTTCAAGCTAGCATCAACCAGTTTCCATATGGGTGTTTAATGTGTTCAAGCCAGCATCAACCAGTTTCCATATGGCTTTTTTCTGTGTTCAAGCCAGCATGAACCAGTTTCCATATGGGTGTTTACTGTGTTCAAGCCAGCATCAACCAGTTTCCATATGGGCGTTTACTGTGTTCAAGCCAGCATGAACCAGTTTCCATATGGGTGTTTACTGTGTTCAAGTCAGAATGAACCAGTTTCCATATGGGTGTTTACTGTGTTCAAGCCAGCATCAACCAGTTTCCTTATGGGTGTTTACTGTGTTCAAATCAGCATGGACCAGTTTCGAAGAAGGGAAGTCCCGAGAAACCTGGATTTTCTTCATTCATTCGAAGTTTATGGGCTTTGCTGGCTGGGCCAACATTTATTGCCCACCCCTAATTGACCTTCAGAATGTGGTGGTGATCTGCCTTCTTGAAACGCTGCATTCCATGTGGTGTAGGTGCACCCACAGTGCTGTTGGATGGCAGTGGTTTGTTGGAGAAATTTCAGGAGCTGGTGTTCCCATGTATCCACTGTCCTTGTCTTTCAAGATTATAGCTATTGTGTATTTGGAAGGAGCATTGGTTATTTCCTGCACCACATTACTGGACCATTACTGGACCTCTCTTATCATACACTCCTTCATAAGCACAGTAACTTACCTTGAAGCTGACTCATAAAGTCAAACAACCCATCCATGCCGACAATATGTTTAGTAACCTCTGCTCCAGGGCATTGGCACAGGTAAGTGACAGAGGAATGGCAGCGATGCCATAGCTTCCTCATAGAGTTTATTGCTTTCTCTCCATGGACTGTTCTGCATCTTCCCGTGACTTATGATGTGTGGGTGCTGCGCTGGACGACATGTGGTTCTGCTGACTAAACAAAGTGATCATATTCCTCGGATAATGGGAAGTGGTATTGTGAGTGACTGTGGGCATGTAAATGTGCGCACTTGGTTACTGCGGATCTCTTCTACCACCACAATGCCATTTCTAGGGGCTGTTTAGCACACTGGGCTAAATCGCTGGCTTTGAAAGCAGACCAAGCAGGCCAGCAGCACGGTTCAATTCCCGTAACAGCCTCCCCGAACAGGCGCCGGAATGTGGTGACTAGGGGCTTTTCACAGTAACTTCATTGAAGTCTACTCGTGACAATAAGCGATTTTCATCTCAATTTTATTTCATTTCTATCTGTGAAGAGAGCATCAGATGAGAGGTGGAGGGTTGTTGAGGGGAGAGGGAATTCGATCTGGCATGCACAGTGCAATACCAGATATCATCCTGGTGAGCTGTCAATCAACCTTCTCAAATGCCAATATAACCTTCCTAACATGTAGTGCCCAAAAACTGAAAACATTGAAATTGTGTCAATAGCCTTTAAAATGACAATGTTCTAACTGAGGGAAACTGTCACAGTTTCTTGTTCATTTGGCATTTGCTGTAGAAGCCCCCACAACCAAAGTGTTCCATAACACAATATTGAAAACAATTTTACATCATTAAATAAATAGAGATTTTGATAGCTAAATAAGATATTAGAAATAATTTATTGGGTATAATTGCATCATCTTGAATTACCATATAGCTTGTTGCAAGATATTATTTTCATATATATTCCCTTTCTGCTATTCTGTTATGTAATTACGATTTTTTTGCTAATTTAAGCACTGAATCTAATCTATTTGACATGAATTACTTTTATTACCATACATAAAAGAAGGAAGTGTTTTTTTCTGCATCATTAGCCATTCTAAGCTACACAAATCAGAAGAAAGTGCTGTAATTCCTGGAATTAGGTGAGTTGAAATGAATAGTGAATGAAAGAAGTAAAGCGCCCAAAGGGAGGTGAAATTGCTTTTGTGAAGTTCCATTAGCTTCAAGAAATAATCCAATTTTTGTTCTGTTTAGTGATATAGCTAATAATGTAACAATGATTGCCTACACAATAAATTTGCAAAATACTTCTTTGTAGATGCAAAAATCACCAACATAGAGTATTACTTATAGCTAAACAAAATACTTTACTTGAATCATGGCAGTTCTATACAATTCATGTAATCTATAAATTGTTCCATTTTTGCCCATTTTAAACTCAAATGCACCTGATTATTTTTCTAACACAATGGGATGGATGCAGAAGGAGAACAATTTTGTCCATTACTTGAAAATGTTTTTTTTGGCCATTTCTTTGGTGCCTTTAGATTTCTTTGTGCATGTGCAACACCCAGAATATATCTTCTGAGATAATTTTACAAACCTCCACTCTGGTACAGAATCTTGAAGCCAGAATAAAAATCATATTGAAATAATATTGAGAGATAATCCGACAACATATGTTCCCACCTCGTAATTCTTCATGTCAGGATCTGTTGTCAAGATTACCTTGATCATGTGTTACACATCTGCTTCATAATGGCTGTCATCTTTTTCAGAAGCTGTAACAATATATTTTTAACTTCATCTTAAAATGTTTAATTTCAATTTTCACTTCTTATGCCACTGTTCAACATTGAGTTTCAATGATTTGCAAGTGAATATGCAACTGTATTCCGTGATCAATCCCTCCAGATTGAATATATACCTGAACAATATTTACTGGGTGATATTGATCACTGTCCGGAAGTCCCCAGACATTGGGATTCTTTGTTCCCACCAGCAGCGCTGTGGGTTTCCCGGCAACATGGAGTGGCTTCAATGGAAAATCCCATTGACAAGTGGCGGGAAAAGCGATTTC
This sequence comes from Scyliorhinus canicula, assembly GCF_902713615.1. Classification (NCBI taxonomy): domain Eukaryota; kingdom Metazoa; phylum Chordata; class Chondrichthyes; order Carcharhiniformes; family Scyliorhinidae; genus Scyliorhinus; species Scyliorhinus canicula. Next base: position 110,907,190 of record NC_052151.1, read on the forward strand.
TGCCACCAGTGAACAGCACGCCTCCGAAAAACACGTAACTGGGGAACCGGAGAATCCAGCCTTCTATCTCTGGGTCTGTCTATATCAGACCATTCTCCATTGATAGGTACGTGCAGGGCAGCACGGTAGCATAGTGGTTAGCACAGTTGTTTCTCAGCTCCAGGGTCCCAGGTTCGATTCCTGGCTTGGGTCACTGTCTGTTAGGTGTCTGTTCGTCCTCCCCATCTGTGCGTGGGTTTCCTCCGGGTGCTCCGGTTTCCTCCCACAGTCCAAAGATGTGCAGATTAGGTGGACTGACCATGCTAAATTGCCCTTGGTGTCCAAAAACGTTGGGTGGGGTTACTGGGTTACAGGGAAAAGGGTGGAGGTGTGGGCTTGGGTAGGGTACTCTTTCCAAGGGCCAGTGCAGACTCAATGGGCTGAATGGCCTCCTTCTGCACTGTACATTCTATGATTCTATGAATAACAACCACAACTTGCATTTATATGTATCAGTAACACAGAAATATATCAGGTCAGTTCACAGGACCCTTATAAAGCAAATTTGTTGCAAACCATGTAAGGAGATATTAGGACAGGTGACCAAAGGTGAGTCAAAGAGACAGGGTTTAAGACGTGTCTTAAAGGAAGAAAGAGGGTGATTAAGGAAGTGGATAAAGGTGAAAATTCCAATGTTTAGCGTCTGAGCAGCTGACGGATTCAGCAATTAAAGTCAGTATTGCCTGAAATCAAAGGCCATAGAGAACCCAGAGGGAAGTGGTGTTGAGGAGATTACAGTGGGAAGCAAAGGCAATGACATGGAGGAATTGGAAGTAAAGGATAAGAATATTAAAATCAAGGCATTGCTGGAGTGTGAGCTAAAGTAGGTTAACGAGCAATGGATGATCACTGAATGGGACTTTACGTGAATTAATAGAGATTTGGATAAGTTCAACTTTAATGGTGGTGCAAGGTGGGAGGCCAGCCAGGCGATCACTCGAATAGTCCAGTCAGGAGGTAGAAAAGGTATGGATGAGGATTTCACTAACTGCTGTGCTGAAGTGTGGAGAACTAAATATTATGGATATACCGCTAAATGGTTGACAACTGTCTACTGGTGAGAATGTACCTGATCCTTGTCTGTGATAGGAAAATACTGATAGGTATTTATTTGATCACTGCCAAGAATTAGTGGAGGTTGTATATAGACGCCCAAACTGTAGTGCTAATGGTGGGGATGGCATTAAGCAGGAAATTAGAGACCCATGCAATAAAGGAACACCTGTAATTATGGGTGACTTTAATATGCATATAGATTGCCAAATCCAATGAGTAACAATACCATAGAGGAGGAATTCTTGGAGTGTGTATGGGATCGTTTTCTGGACCAATACATTGAGGAGCCAACTAGAGAACTGACCATCCTAGATTAGGTATTGTGTAATGAGAAAGAAATAATTGGCAATCTAGTTGTGTGAGGCCCCTTGGGAATGAGCAACCAAAATATGATAGAATTCTTCATCAAGCTGGGGAGTGACATTGTTGATTCAGAGAGTAGGGTCCTGAATTTAAATAAAGGAAACTATGATGGTATAAGGCACATGTTGGTTATGATGGATTGGGGAACATTACTTAAATGCACAATGGTGATGACAAACATTAAAAGAGTTCATGGTTCAACTGCAATAATTGTTCATTCTGTCTGGGGCAAAAACAAAATGTAAAAAGTGGCTAAATCATGGCTTACAAGAGAAATTAGAGACAGTATTAGATCCAAGGAAGAGGCATACAAATTGGCCAAAAACTCTGAAGACCAGGGGGTGTATTCTCCGGCCCGCCACTCCACATTTCTGTTTCACCCCACTGGCGGGATGCTCCGTTATGCCGGCAGGTCAATGGGGTTTTTCATTGTGCGGCTGCCCCATGCCGTTGGGAAACCCCCGGGCTGCAAAACGGAGCATCCCCCGGTTGAGAATCCGGTCCCTGAAGTGCAGTTTAGAAGTCAGCAAAGGAAATTGAGGGATCAATGAGGAAGGGGGAAATAAAATAAGTGACTAAGCTTGTGGGGAAAATTTAAAAATGACTGTAAAAACTTCTATATGTATGTGAAGAGCAAAAGATTGAGACAAATTTAGGTCCCTTACAATCAGAAAATGGGGAATGTATGGCTGACCAACGAAACGCGTACTCTGGTCCTGTCTTCACAAAGGAGGACACAATTAACATCCCAGAAAAGTTGGGGAACAGAGGGTTTAGAGAGAGGGAAGATCTGAAGGAAATCAGTATTATTAGGGAAATGGTGATGGTAAAATGGATAGGATTGAAATCTGGTAAATACCACTGATAATCTACTTTCCAGAGTACACAAGGAAGTGGCCCCAGTAATATTGGATACATTGGTGGTCATCCTCCAAGATCCTATAGACTCTGGAACAGTTCCTACAGATTTCAGGGTAACTAATGTAACACCACTACTTAAAAAGGGTGATTGAGCGAAAACAGGGAATTGCAGTCCAGTCAGCCTGACATCTGCAATGGGGAAAATGCTAGAGTCCATTATAACAGATTGAATAATAGAGTACTTGGAAAACAGAGGCAGGATTCAACAGTCATCGTGGATTTATGAATACTCAGGCAGCAGGCTTTCTGGAGAGACATTTCATTTCTCATCAAACTGGGCCTTCAGCTCAAGGTTCACATTCAGGCTTCTTTCTGGAGAGACTCTTAATTTCACTTCAAACTTTGCTTTCAGTTTGTGAATTGATTTCAGGGCTCTGCAGCCTCAAGAGTACAGTATCCAGACTTGGTAGAGAGAGTTAGCCCTCACAGAGAATTAGCTGGATCTTTTTGGACGGAGTTATTGAGTTAGTTAGTTAGCTGTTGGTTAGTTAGTTAGTTAAATTTGTGCCACCCAAATGCCAGGCAATCACCATCTCCTACATGAGAGCATCTAACCATTGATCCTTGATATTCAATGGTATTACCATCGCTGAATCCTCCACAATCAACATCCAGGGGGTTACCATTGATCAGAAACTGAACTGGACTAGCCATATTAATACTAGACTAGGAATCCTATGGCAATTAACTCACCTCCCGACTCCCCAAAGCCTGTCCACCATCTACAAGGCACAAGTCAGGAGTGTAATGGAATACTCTCCACTTGCCTGGATAAATGGAGCTCCAACAACAATCAAGAAGCTCAACACCATCCAGAACAAAGCAGTCCGCTTGATTGCTACCCTTTCCACGAACATTCAAACCCTCCACCACTGACGAACAATGGCAGCTGTGTGTACCATCTACAAGATGCACTGCAGTAACTCACCAAGTTTCCTGAGGCAGCACCTTCCAAACCCACAACCATTACCATCTAGAAGGACCAGAGCAGCCCACCACCTGGAGGTTCCTCTCCAAGTCACTCACCATCCTGACTTGGAGATTTATCACTGTTCCTTCACTGTCACTGGGTCGGGACCCTGGAACTCTCTCTCTAACAGCACTGTGTGTGTACCTATACCTCAGCGACTGCAGCAGTTCAAGAAGGCAACTCACTATCACCTTCTGAAAATCAACTACAGATGGGTAATAAATGCTGGACTAACCAGTGATGCCCACATCCCATTAATAGATTTTTTTAAATCTCTTCATCAGGCTGCCAGAATCAAAACTGAAACCAAACTCAAGCCTTGGGACTCTTAAAAACATATCAGTGGGATCAGATTCAATCACCACCTGTTATCAGACAGAGCACAGCCTTTTGGGCCTATTTATTGGCTCCCAGTCAATCAATCAAACCAAGTCCTCACTGATGCCAGCCAATCTGCAATCACCAGTTTAAACCATCACAGCCTTTCAGATTCTTCTGTTTGAATTAAAGGTACAGGCTCCTTACAGACTGCTTGCCTTAAACTGAGATGTCCATTAATGATCCATGGATCAAAAATGCAACAGCAAAATAAAAGAAAGGGGAAATAAAGGAAGAAACAGAAAGGACTCTTACGGACCTCCCCCCCCCCACTCCCCCTAAAAGAATGAAACTTCAGGACACGGTTATTTCATACTGAGATAAGCATGACAAAAATCACAGACATTCTGGGCGCGATTCTCCGCACCCGCGGAAAATCGTGAAGTCGGCCGTGAAAATGGCCGACTTTTGCGACGGCCCTACACGGCCCCGTTCCCGACGTATTCATGTCCGGGAAATGGGCTAGGAACGGGGCCACATAAATCACGTGCGCGATGACGCCGGAACGCGGCGATGACATGAACACGCCCACGTGAGGCCGCCCGACGCCGTAAAAAGGCGCGGGTGAGCACAGAAACTGTAGGCCAAAATGTCGGAGCCAAAGAGAGCAGCCCCGCGATTCCTAGAGGCTGACGTCGCGACGCTGCTGGATTCAATTGAGCAGAGGAGGGGCATCATCTGCCCGCGTAGAGGGCATTGCCACCCTGCCAGCGCGGTGCGCCAGGCCTGGCGTGAGGTTGCTGCTGCCGTTAGTGCTGTGGGCAGACCCCTCGCTCTGCAGAGCAATGTAGGAAGAAGATGCACGACCTCACCAGGGCTGCCAGGGTGGCCAGGGTAAGTGCCAAGAGGGTGCCTCCGGGTCACAACCAGCCCTCCCCCCCTTTACTTAATCACCCCCCCCCCCCCCCCGGCATGGGGGGTGGAGGGGGATTGGGGCAGAGTGAGTTGAGGGTGGTTCACAAAGTAGTCACAGACCCAGCGCTCTGGCCCCCGTGGAGAGATGCAATGGCCTTATTACAACTTGACCCCCAACCTGTGCCAGTATCTGAACGGCCTGCTGATACCTGCCGTATTGTAATGATCTACCTATGACCCTCCCCCAACAGGACAAGACTACTCACAAAATTCGTGAGCGGAACAAGGCTGGAGGGGGTTCGCCCATCCTGCACCCCCTCACCACGTTTGAGCAGAGGGCACTGGACCTTGTTGGCGGATCTGCCACCCGGGAGATCGCGCAATGCGAGGTTGGCGCAGCTGCAACAAGTGAGACAACCCTGCATGACAAACACCCCCCCCTCCCCCATCCTCTGTCCCTTCACACACCCTGCCCACTTGGACACCTCCCCCATCCTCTGTCCCTTCACACACCCTGCCCACTTGGACACCTCCCCCAGCCTCTGTCCCTTCACACACCCTGCCCACTGGAACACCTCCCCCATCCTCTGTCCCTTCACACCCTGCCCACTTGGACACCTCCCCCATCCTCTGTCCCTTCACACACCCTGCCCACTTGGACACCTCCCCCATCCTCTGTCCCTTCACACACTCTGCCCACTTGGACACCTCCCCCATCCTCTGTCCCTTCACACACTCTGCCCACTGGAACACCTCCCCCATCCTCTGTCCCTTCACACACCCTGCCCACTGGGACACCTCCCCCATCCTCTGTCCCTTCACACCCTGCCCACTTGGACACCTCCCCCATCCTCTGTCCCATCACACACCCTGCCCACTGGAACACCTCCCCCATCCTCTGTCCCTTCACACACTCTGCCCACTTGGACACCTCCCCCATCCTCTGTCCCTTCACACACCCTGCCCACTTGGACACCTCCCCCATCCTCTGTCCCTTCACACCCTGCCCACTGGAACACCTCCCCCATCCTCTGTCCCTTCACACTCTGCCCACTGGGACACCTCCCCATCCTCTGTCCCTTCACACCCTGCCCATTGGGACACCTCCCCCATCCTCTGTCCCTTCACACACCCTGCCCATTGGGACACCTCCCCATCTTCTGTCCCTTCACACTCTGCCCACTGGGACACCTCCCCCATCCTCTGTCCCTTCACACCCTGCCCACTGGAACACCTCACCCATCCTCTGTCCCTTCACACCCTGCCCACTGGGACCGTCCAGCGCCCGGCCGAGCGTCTCTGAATAATCCGTTTCATTCTCTTCCCTAGGACGTGATGCCGAATGACCAGAGCCGTCTGCCTCCAGGCGGAGACAGGCATCTGCCCCCACTGCACCCAGGGCCGCACGACAGAGGGTGCCCGATCAGTGGGGAGTCCCATCCTCCCCAACCTAATCTGTGGAGCATGACGCCCATAGGGTGGCGAGAGAGCAAGAGAGAGAAATGGCCCGTGAACGCCCTGCGGCCTCTCAGCGGGCCGATGACATAGAGGAGGCATCAACCCAAGACGACCTCGAGCTTGCGGCACAGCTATCTTCCACACCATCCACCATCCCAGAGACACACACCCCGGCGGGCCTATTTAGTGATGAGGCTCCTGGGTCACAGTCTGGGTCGCACATCACAGCTGAGCAGGTACAGCAGGTGGAGGTCGGAGTAGCCGAGGGCCCGGACTGGCGGAGGGCAGGCCAGGCCCAGCATCCAGCTGGGTCCCAGACGTTTTCCGAGTTCCTGGAGTTTCTCAACCCACCCGCACAGCCGATGCATCAAGAAACCCAGGGACACAATGACGGGATGAGGGCTGTCTTCCAGACTCTGTAGACGCTGTTAGAGGAGTCGAAACACGTCCAGGAGCAGGGAATGGTGCCGCTCATGGCAGCAACCCAGGCCGACACCGCACGGGTGGCATCCGCGGTGGAGGCAATGGGTCAGGTTATGCAAGGCGTTGGGCTTAATGTGCACGCGTCATCCTTGGCCCTGGACAGGGTTCCCCTCTCACAGGCAGCAATGTGCCAGAGCCAACACGACATTGCCGGCGCGCTGCGGGCCTTGGCCGAGTCTCAGCAGGTCATGGCCCAGTCGCAGAACGCCATGGCACAGTCACAGCAGTCGATGGCACAGTCCCAGCAGTCGATGGCACAGTCCCAGCAGTCAGTCGCGGAGAGCAGCGACCGCCTGACACATGTGCTAGATGGGGTCGTGCACTCACAGGTTGAGATCGCACAGTCCCTGGTGGGAATGTCTAACTCCCTGGACTCCGTCTCTGCAAACCTTCGGATCCTGGTGGATACCGTTGCAGGCCTCCAGGATTGGCAGCGCCAGGTGTCGGTGGTGCGACGGGGCACCTCCCCGCTCGCACCTCTGTCCCAAAGTGAGGCCCGGGGGCCACCAGGCTCCCCGAGGGAGGATGAGGTTTCGGGGCCCGTCCCATTAACTCCATCACGGGACGTCCCGGAATTCTCGGCCTCCCCCCGTCCCATCCCTGGTGCATCGGGTGGGCAGCAGGCAGAGCAGGGTGGCACAACGTCACCCGAGACATCCGCAGAGCAGCCTGGCCCATCAAGGCCGGGTCGCCCCAGGAAACGCTTGCCGAAGGAGAAACAAGTCGAAGGGGGCGATTCGCAGCAGTCCTCCTCCACTCCTGCTGTATCATCTGGGGAATCACTTAGACATAGTGGTAGGGCCCGTAAGGCAACAAAGAGAGACACTGAGTAAGTTGGCACGGGTGAAGGGCACAGTTTAGTTGTAGGGGCTAGGGCATCTGTAAATTATTGTTAACATTAAACGCACTGTTCCACCTTACTTGGAATACCGTGTGATTGTTCCACAGCCACAAGAATCGTGATGGTGACCGAGTGTTGCTGGTGTTGACGAGCGGTGAAACTTCGGTGCCGGGTGTGCAGTCCCTTCCCCTCCCCCCACCCCCTCCTACAGCTACCCCACGCGGGCACGTGATGGAGTGTCCGTGACGAACTCAGCGGCCACCAAGGTGGATGGTTCAGCTATTGCCATGGGTCAGACTCTCTCTAACGATTCTGAGCTCACAGCTCATTGCAAAGCGGGCTGTCATCATTCCACATGGCACTGATCACACCCGCTGACACAGCCATCAATGTTGTACCATACCGTCTGGACCCAGTGGTAAGGGTGATGTCGAAGTGGAGCAGTGTACACAGAGAGGGGGCGTTGGGGGGGGGGGGGGGGGGGGGTTGTGGTGGTGGCAGTTGTGTGTTGACCCTCTGCTCGACTAGCGATACAGGTGGTGGTTTGGTGTTCAGCGGGGACGTCGCATGCGACGCGTGAACCGTGCTGCCACCAAGGCGTCGCGTGCCTGCCGTCCTCGCCGGGTCCGTCGTGCCGCCTCCTGGGCATCACCAGCGCCTGGGTCGTGTGTGCGTGCTGCTCCTGCCACTCCACCAGCCTCCTCCTCCTCCTCCCCTTCCTCCCTCTCCTCCTCCTCCTCCTCCTCCTCTGTGCTGGCACCACTGCCACTGGCTTCTCCCTCCGCCTCCTGCAGCAGGTCATCTCCCCTCTGCATCGCGATGTTGTGCAGCGCACAGCAGACCACAACAATGCGAGCGACCCTGTTGGGCTGGTACTGCAGGGCCCCTCCGGAGCGGTCCAGGAGTGGACTGGGAAGTGTGGAGGGGGAGCATAGTGTCGGTGTAGTGGTAGTGGACTGGGCAGTGTGGAGGGGTGGCGTGGTGTGAGTGTAGTGGGAATGGACTGGGCAGTGTGGTGGGGGTGCTGTTGGGGTGTGGGTTGTGAGTGGTGACTTAGTTGCCATGGAGAACAGCACTTGCTCACCCGAATCCGACTGCCCCTTCCATCGACCAAGTTTACTCCTGTTTCCGGCGGCAGTACGCCGCCTTCCCCTGGCGGTAGGTGGGGTGGAGGGGGGGTACAGAAAGCATACAGTGTTAGTCAAACACATGCAGCACAGGGGTGGGGACATTGTGATCAATGTCTGTCAACATTTACTTCAGTCATTCAATTCCCAGTGAGTTTCCCTCACTCCCCCATGCCCTACTATTGGCATCCCGTCTGCGATCTGCTGTACTTCCCTCGGAGTCTCGGTAACCATGGGTGAAGCTACAACCTTCACTCCTGTCAAATCATTCCCCAAAAGTAGGTCTACTCCATCCATTATGAATTTCTTAACCACTCCGACAACTATTGGGCCTGACACTAAATCACACTCCAATTATACTTTATACAATGGAGCTGGGATATAACTTCCACCTAGTCCTTTCACTACTACCTTTCACCGAGCTCTCTGGAGGGAAAACCAAATCCTTCCCAGTAAGAGAGTTTGAGTAGTTCCTGTGTCTCTTCAGATAGTTATGGGCTTGGTTACATCAGTTGAGGAAAATGGGGCAACCTTCCCCTCAGATGAAAGCCCGGCATATCTCTTGTCTACTTCATTCCTCACACCTGTTCACACAGCAGTGTTTACCTCAGGTCTCCTTAGTCCAGTTAAAGTGCCAGTTTGCCCGGGGTTATTCTCCTCTTTTGTTCCCTTTGCAGAATCCTCCTTATAAACCCCTACAAGCCCCATGGTCTTTCTTTGCAACTTCCAACATGCTAAACGAATATGTCCCACCTTATTACAATGGTAGGCTTTCGAGTCTCACCTACACCCTCAGTACCTTCCTTTCTTTACCTTGGTTACCTGTCTTCCTTTCAGTCTCCCACTTCCTATTCTTTTCAAAATTATGGGGTGATGGAAAAAAGGTTTAAATTTGTGGATAGCTCATAATCGCCAGCCATAATAACTACTTGCCTAGCGGCCACCACACTTTCTTCAACATGGCTTCTTATCATTGAAGCTAGGGAATACTTAAATTCCTCTAAGAGAATGACCTCCCTCTCAGAGTCTCATAGGTAGTTTCAACTCCCAATGTTCTTACCCACCTATTAAAATTGTTCTGCTTGACCCTTTCAAATTCTACATGTCCCACCTGCCTCCTTAAATTCCAAAACCTTTACCTATATGATTCTGGAACGAATTCAGATGCACCCACAGTAGCCTTTTTTAACTGCGTTATAATTCTTAGACTCTCCCTCTGACAGGCAAGCCCGCCCATTCAATTTACTCTGTTTGGGTAAAGTCCACTTTGCTCTTGGCCACTCCATTTGTTTTGCTACTTTCTCGAAAGCCCTGAAAATGGTTTCTACTTCCTTCTCTTCAAATTTTGAGAAGGCCTGCATAAATTTAAACATATTGCCACCAGGTTCCATTCTAAGCTGAAGCTCCCTCCTATTTTCTGGCATCTCCCTTCTCATTTCCAATGCCTTAAGCTGAAAGGATCTCTCATTTGCTTTTTTCTTTTCCTTTTCCATTTTCTCTCTCTCTCTCTCTGTTTTCTTTCCCTCTCTCTCCCTTTCTTTTTCCTCTCAATTTCTCTTTTTCCTCTCTATCTTTCTCTTTTTCCTCTCTCGCTCTCTCTTCCCACCTCCTCACTTCCATTTCTTTTGTTTCATGTCCATTTCTTTTCTTGTTCTTTTTGACTCAGCTCCATTTCCTTATGCTGCATCTCCATTTTCTTTTACCTCAGCACCATTTCTATTCTTTTTAATTCTCTTTCATGCTCTAACTGCACCGGACTCTCTCCAGCTTAACCTACCCACCAAAAAATGTCTTTGAATCTACACTACTTTGTGGGCTCACCAGTGTTCCTAGCATCTCTTTCAATTTTAAATATTGAGCAATCGCTTCAATTATCTCCACCTTCCCAGCGCTCGCTACTACCTCTATTTCTGAGTAACCTACCAATTTGACTAACTTCACTTTTCAAAGCTCTTTTAAATAAACCAGAGATAAGTCTTCCACCTCCAGAAAACATGGAGAAATTCCAGAGCCATCCTGTTATATCACTACAAACATGGGGCGGGATTCTCCGACCCCCCGCCGAGTTGGAGAATCGGCGGGGGCCGGCGTCAATCCCGCCCCTGCCGTGTTCCGAAGTCTCCGGCACCGGAGATTCGGCGGAGGCGGGAATCGCGCCGTGCCGGTCGGCAGGCCCCCCCCCGGCGATTCTCCAGCCCATGATGGGCCAAAGTCCCGCCGCTGTCATGCTGGTCCCGCCGGCGTGGATCAAACCACCTACCTTATTGGCAGAACCAGGCAGCACGAGCGGGCTCCGGTGTCCTGGGGGGGCGGTGCGCGGGGGGGATGGGGAGGCGGCCGAGGGGGAGGAGGGGCTGCGGGACGATCTGGCCCTGAGGAGTGCCCTCACCGTGGTCTGGCCCACGATCGGGGCCCACCAATTGGCGGGCGGGCCTGTGCCGTGGGGGCACTCTTTTCCTTTCGCCTTCGCCATGGTCTTCACGATGGCGGAGCTGGAAGTGACCCCCTCCCCTGCGCATGCGGGGGGATGACATCAGCAGCTACTTTGACGTCACACCACTCCATCACGCCCGGACCCCCCTCCCCGCCGGGTAGGGGAGAATTCCGGCCCAGGAGTCTCTTTTTAAGTTATACTGGGATTTAAGTTTGAGTTAACCCAAACTTCAACATTTACTGTTCCAAAGATCCCAGAAAAGGCCCCAAATTATGTTACAACAGCCTGGGCTAGTGCACGGTCAATTTTAGCCCCACATGCCCTGGAATCACAATACAAGTGAATTAACTAATAATTCTTATGGACTTGCTGTTATATGTGTCGGAACCAAATGTGTCGATAGGGGAAATATTGGAGCTGCTTTGTGTGTTTGGGTCTTTCTCGGGGTACAAACTAAATCTAGACAAGAGTGAGTATTTTGTGGTGTCTCGGCCGGAGGTGAGGCAGGGTGGGAGGTCTGCCATTCCGTAGGGCAGGGACTCACTTTCGGTACCTGGGGCTGCAGGTTACCCGGGAGTGGGGGAGGCTTCGCAGGTACAACATCACTAGTTTGGTGGGGAGAGTGAAAGCTGATCTGGCAAGGTGGGATGGTCTCCCTCTGTCACAGGCAGGTCGGGTACAGGCGGTTGAAATGAATGTGCTGCCGGGATTTCTGTTTATTTTTCAATGCCTGCCGATTTTCCTGCCAAAGGCTTTTTTCAGAGAGATTGAGGGAACGATTACTTCGTTTATATGGGGAGGGAAGGTGCCCAGAGTTAGAAAGATGCTGCTACAGAGGGGCAGGCAGGCATGTATTATTACTGGACGGCGAATGTGGAAAAGGTGCGGAATTGGGTCAGAGGGGTTGAGTCCCAGTGGATCAGTTTGTGCAGGGCGTCGGGATTGAAAACACTAGCAACAGCGCCGCTCCTGATAGCCCCGGGGAAATACTCAGGGAGTCCAGTAATAATAGCTTCATTGAGAATTTTGAGGCAGTTTTGCCAACACTTTGGGTTGGGGGCAGGGTCAAGGGAAATGCCGATTCGGGGGAACCACAGATTTGAACCAGGGTGCTGGGATGGAAATTTTCTGAAATGGGAGGTGAAGGGGATTAAGACATTAAAAGATTTGTTTCTTAGGAGTCGGTTTGCAGGATTGAAGGAGCTGGAAGTGAAGTATGGGCTGGAGCAGTGGGACATGTTTAGATACATGCAGGTGCCAGAAAGGAGATACAGAGCTTCCCAGTGGAGCCAGCCTCCACATTGCTGAAGGAGATGCTGACGATAGGGGGACTGGAGAAGGGGGTAGTGTCAGCGGTTTACGGAGCTATTTTGGAAGAGGAGAAGGCACCACTGGAAGGGATCAAAGCAAAGTGGGAGGAAGAGTTGGGAGAGGATATGGATGAGGGGTTCTGGTGTGAGGTGCCTTCATGAGGTGTGCACGTCTTTCGGGACTTGAGGGAGGAAACTGGGGCTGATACAGCTGAAGGTGGTATACAGAGCACACCTCACGAAGGCGAGGATGAGCCGATTCTTTGAAGGAGTAGAAAATGTGTTTAAACGTTGCGGTGGGGCCCCGCTAATCACGTTCATATGTTTTGGTCCTGTCCAAAGCTAGACGATTACTGGAAGGAGGTTTTTAGGATAATTTCTAAAGTGGTGCACATGAAACTGGACCCGGGCCCCCGGGAGGCCATATTCGGGGTGTCGGACCAGCCAGGGTTGGAAATGGGTGCGGAGGCAGATGTTGTAGCCTTCGCCTCGTTGATCGCCTGAAGGCGGATCCTGATAGGTTGGAGTGCAACCTCTCCACCCTGTGTCCTGGTGTAGCGAGGGGACCTGTTGGAATTCTTGACTCTTGGGAAGGTTAAGTTTGAACTGAGGGGAACGAGGGAGGGGTTCTACAATTCATGGGCGTTATTCATTGTGCACTTTCAAGAACTGAATGACATCGAATATTAGTTGGGGCATGTGGGTGGGAGGGTTGGGGGAGGGGGGCTGTGTGTGTTAATGGCGACTATGGGTGATCCTTAATTCCTTTGTGTCATATGTTTATGTGAACATGCGGACTAATGTTTGGGGTTTGGTGGGAGGATGGGATTGTTTTTATTGATATGCGGATTAACATATTTGTTACTGATTATTGTTTATTGTTGGTGGGTGTAAATTTGGGAGAAAATGTGAAAAAGGAGGAGAATAAAAATATCTTTTTTAAAAACGAATAATTCTTATGAAGATAGCCGAAGTCTTTGGCCCTTGGCTGCCTAATAATTACAATCACCAGGTATGTTTAAACACAAGTACTGTTTAATTGTAACAAAGACTATAATGAAATATGCAGGAAATACAGCTGGTTAACATCAAGCAATACCTACTACCCACTTTAACTGTCCCACCCTCTACCCGCACATATGAGACAGACAAACACCATGGGGTAGAAAGGGGTAAAAAAAATAAGGATGAAGGCCTTTGCTTCAAATTATGGTTCTTTAGCATACTCTCTTCACTGCAAGATTTCTGATTAAAGTCTCTGGTTTACAACTGGTGATGGTCTTTTTTCATAGGTTTATTCACTCAGGGTCCCGGTATTTTAGAAAATGCAGCAGTCATAGAGGTCACACCTTCTGGAGAGACACTTTATTTCACATCAAACTTTGCTTTCATCTCGTGGTTTGACTTCAGGCCTTTGCAGTCTGAAGGGAACAGCACCCAGACTTGCCGGAGAGAGAGTCAGCCCTCACAGTTGCCTTCATGAGAGAATTAATTAGATCTTTTTAAGAGAATGAGTTGGATCTCTTCATCAGGCTGCCGGAACAACAAATGAATCCAAACTCAAGCCTTGGGACTCTGAAAAGCATATCGGTGGGATCAGATACAATCACCAGCTGTTATGGGGCATAGTTCAGCCAGTTGGCCAATTTACACAGAGGGAGAATTCAGAATGTCCAATTTACCTAACAAGCACGTCTTTCGGGACTTGAGGGAGGAAACCGGAGTACCCGGAGGAAACCCACGCAGATATGGGGAGAACAGTGCATACTCTGCACAGACAGTGACCGAAGTCGGGAATCGAACCTGCGACCTTGGTGCTGTGAGGCAACTGTGCCAACCACTGTGCTACCGTCACTGGTGGCTGGCTGTTAAAAATTGGAGAGATGGATATCTCACCCTGACCTATAGAAGACCAAAGTGTGCTTGATGTAATTTTCTGGTAGGTCTGTAAATGAAAAAGCAGCTAACACATCAGTATTAGGAGTTAATTTAGTTAAAAATCCGAATCAGGTACAAATGGACTCAGTCCATTTATCCCTGGTTATGAGCAACCTAACAACTCTCAAAGGGATTACCGGTGAGTGCTGAAGAAAACACCTAGGATTTCTGAGGGAGAAGTTTTGTGGTGCAAATGGAATAAGAACAACATTTCTAGAACATTTGTATTTGAGCGAGGAAGCTGTTTTGGATGCCTGATATACTGGCTGTTAGATTCCCCTCTCAAAGAAAGAGTCTAACCCTTCGGGCCAGTGAAAGCTCATCAAATAACTTGGATGCATTGAAGGAAATGCTAGATAATTGCATGAGGCAGGAGGTATAGAGAATGATGATGAGATTAGATACGGTAGGGATTGAAGTGGCTCTCATCCAGCAGAAACATTGGCATAGACCATTTGGCCTGAATGGTCCATTTCTGTGCAATACATTCAAAACAATTCATTAACATACAACAAATAGAAAAAAATGATGAGATCAAAAGAATTTAAAGATGGTAAGATTATCAGTAAATAGATTATCATTGAAAGTAAGCTATAATACTCTTCAAAATAGCAAACAAATATATTATACAAGAGATACAACTGTACAACCGAATTCCATTGTACCCATTTAAAAAAGAAAATCACCCATAGCTGAACAGCTCAATTATGTTTAAATTTACCGCAGCCTCTCCTCTGGCCCCCATCTGAGTATTAGGAATTAGGTTACCATAACTTTAAAGATTAACCAGGTAGTTGAAATGAATGTGATCGGCGGTATTATAACTGTGCACCCATTAAAAGTTGTAGCTAAAGTCAAAATCGACATAAATTACACATTTAAAGAAGGAATCATGGAAAAGGCAAAAACATTACAATGCCAATTACCAGAGCCAGTAGTGGTTCACTTTCATTGCACAAATATTAACAACAATCCAAAAGTAAAGGGCTAATTAATCATCAAACACTTTATTACAAAAGGACTGCATAATTTGTTTTGATTGTAGGCTGAGTCCTTTGGGTTTTCTTTATCTCGACAATTAACCCACAATTCACTTTATGGCCTTGTGATTTGGCTGAAGCTGTTGTACATGACTTCATCTAGATGCAAGGTATGCTGCATTTAGGTCAGCTGTTGAATTCTTGTGGGCTTTGAAGATATAAATAATAGCATATAGGTTCCAGAGAAGTCAATTACAATGTGATCATAGAGTCTAATGAATGATTCCTTATAGTCCAAAATTATATTATTTGGTAATATCTATCTAAAGTATAAATCATTCTTGAAGCAAGCAATCAATCTATATAATTAAAAGTTTTGTTTCCAAAATGCATGTTCCTGAGTTAAAGTGTTGTCAGAACACATCAGTGTCTGAAGGACATTGGAAAATTTGAAGGACATGAAGTATACTGATTGACACAACTGTCTCTTTCTCCACAAAGAAATAAATCAAAGAGAAGCCTTTTGTTAAGTGAAGCATGAGGAACCGTTATTTTTTATTGAAGGCATGATTTACAGCAATAAAGAAACTATTAACAGTAAAAGTAATAACTATGGCCTGGAAATTGCACGGTGCAGCTCCCACCTCACCTCCATTACTTCAAATCGCAGAAAGAAAATGCCAAATTTCTTTCTGAAGCCATGCTAGTTCACTGTTCACCCCATTATACACACATTTTACAAACTTTGATCTGCCACCAGTGCGTTCATAGGTTCAGGGCACCAGTTCCATTGCATTCCCGAGTTGACTCACATTACCTGATAGTTGCTTGTCTAATCCCATAATCCAGTAAATTAAACAATGCATACAAACTGGATATTGTGGTGTTAATTTTACCAACTTCTGCCCAGCAGTAACTGTGGTGTATCAAAGTAGTCCATGTATTACACATACCTTTCCATCGCTATCTTCAAATGACCTTGTGAGGACACTGCTGGGCACCTGACTTAATTTTTATTGTCTTCAGGGCAAAGCTGTTCAGACCTGTAGAAGCCAAAACTTTGCAAGTTCAGCAGGAACCTTGGGCTGGATTCTCCAATTTGGAGACTGTGCCCCCACAAGAGGAGAACTGGCATAAAATGGCCCCCAATTCCCCGTTTTTCTGGAGGCTAGCAGGGAGACAGTGTAGAGCACCCGGCTCTTGTGACCGATACGCCCCGGAGAATTGCAGGGTCCGTGGCCGCGCATGCACACGGCAGCGGCCTGCAGCGGCCGCACTGTGCTTCATGGCGGATGTCACTCGCAGATCCGGCCCGCAAAATAGTCTCTCCCTTCAGCAGGTTCACACGCCCCGGACTGAATCCACAGCCGCCACGCCGAGTCCCCAATGGATGAGATCATGAGAGACCCACGCCGTCGGGAACCTGGCTGATCGGGGGCAGGCCTCAAGCAATGGCCATGGATACGTGGCGCAGCATATGAGTATGCCGCTTTGGAGAGGGTGGCGCATTGCAGATGTGCCACCACCCCCAATTCTGTCGGGAATTTGGATTCTCCAGCCCGTTGCCGAAAGCCATTTCGGCATTGGCGACTGGAGATTCCCGACCCTTATTTTCGGGAGTCAGAAGAAGCAGGATTGCTGCTTTGGATTTTCCCCTATCTGCATTCCCAAATTTCCCCATCCGCCCTGCCTGATGGCTTATCTTGCCATCAATCAGGCTGCCTCAAATTGTGGCCCAATGTTGCACTTGGTTAGCTGCATCTGAACACCCATTTGAGGCAAACAACTCACCAATTTAAATAACTCCTGACTACTCACCTCTCCTAATCTTCGGAGTCTTGCTGAAAGGGTAGCTGAGCCCTCAGCTGTGGAAGAACAAATATAGGATTGCTCCTGCCAATCCCCGATTACAGTGCAGGATCAACTGAATGCCCTCACTCCTGAACGCAGCTGTCAGGTTTATGGGTGCACTTTTAGAATGAGCTGCTGGGTTTCACCTATGAGGTGTCCTGAGCCTGCTGGCTCGATAGCAATGAGGCCGGAGTCCAATATCACTCCCACGTTAGGCCTATCACTTCAGGTATGGGAATAGTTCCCTGCACATTTTGTGTATGTGTTTATTCAGGGGTTCAAATTTATGACCTTAAGATGCAAAATAATTTCTCTAAATATATGCATTTAGGTTGCTACTATTATCATTTGGAGAGTTTTCATTGGTAGATGCTATTAGTATCACAGGCACCCACCCGATACATGAAAAGGTCCAGTGGTCCAATTACTAATTGGATGAATGTTCTTCCCCTTTCTCTGGGGGATTTGCAGCCCATAATTCATCAAATAAAGCAGTCGCCTGTGTGTACTCACTTTTCTAATTCTGTTTACACAGCGAGAGTAATTTGCTGGCTGGGAAGCTCTTTCGACGATATCCGCAAAACACAATGAAGGTGGTACATTAATGCAAGGTGATTCTAATTTCTACCTTAATTTTCTTTCTGATGAAAAACAGAACTGTAATTTATAGCCTAAGGTATAGGATCTGTTATAAAAAACATAAAATGCTGTCGTTTGTCAACCGAAGAAACTGAGAGCATGAGACATGCCACATTATTTATAGTGAGTTTATCAGCAATACAAGAGATTTATTGTTCATCCATCTTATTTCACACACAAGGTCACATTGTGATTCACAGAAGTGTGAGTCTACCTGTGCAAGTATTGCTGTGCATTGACCATGAGGGACAAGTTATGCGGAAATATAAAGACTTGGGCTGGGTTCTCCGTTTTGGAGACTAAGTCCCCACGCCAACGTGAAAACGGTGTTCTTTAACGGCCAGAAAACCAGCATCAAAAGGCCACTGATTCCCCATTTTGCTGGGGGCTAGCAGGGAGGCAGCATAGAGCTCGCAGCTCCAGCTGCTGATACAGCCCCCAGCACCTCCCGTTCAGCGGCCGCACATCAGAAGTTGTAGGTCATCCTCATTGCTGTCAATAGAATGAGCAAACACACAACTATGGGCAGCACCGTAGCACAAGTGAATAGCACTGTGGCTTCACAGCGCCAGGGTTCCAGGTTCGATTCCCCGCTGGGTCACTGTTCTCCCAGTGTCTGCATGGGGTTTCTCCGGGTGCTCCGGTTTCCTCCCACAGACCAAAGACGTGCAGGTTAGGCGGATTGGCCGTGATCAATTGCCCTTAGTGACCAAAAAAAAGGTTAGGAGGGGTTATTGGGTTACGGGGATAGGGTGGGTGAGGGTTTCAGTGGGTCGGTGCAGACTTGATGGGCCAAATGGCCTTTTTCTGCACTGTATGTTCTGTAACTTGAGCTGAGCTCAGAATGAGCAAACACACAACTTGAGCTGAGCTTTCCCCAGAGCTTTTTTATTGTGGCCGATAGAAAAAGTGGAGAAGATCTAGAGCGCGATCTAACCAGGAAAAACCAGAGTCCGTTGTGGGCAGGATTCGAGGGGTCGTTCCCGACGTTACAAGTGGCTATCTAAGGGCACTCTCTTTATTTTTGGTGGTACAGCGGGGTACGTCCCCCCGAGGCCACACTCAGCCATGGTTCCTGTACTGAGGAGCTCTGCTCACTGGAGTTCCTCACTGCAGGAAGAGATCAGGTCGACATTATCGATTGGTGGCCCAATCTCTTGACCACCTGACACAACACCACCCCAGTGCCCCGACTCACTGATAAAGCATCCTCAAGTCCCCCCCCCCCCCCCCCCCCCCCCCCCGATCCCTGGCATGGGCAAACTGCCATTCTGGCACCTTGGTACAGCCAGCCTGGCAGCCTGGTAGTGACCTTGCCAGCCTGGCAGTACCATCTTGGCATCCAAACCAAAAACGAACCGGCTAGGATCCACTCGACAGCTGGTATGCTGGGAGAAACAAGGCATAAGGGGTCGGAATTGAATGTGCAAGCTGCCTTAGGAATGTTATTCCCAATGGAACAATGAGCTGTTTTTAACCTATTCTGTAGAATTCCAATAAGCTTCAGAGACGTAGGAGAGAATTATTATTGCCATGCGCACCACACATTAATACATTCCTATGATTTTTGCTTCTCCACTATTTTAATGAAGCTGTAAATCCATTTGTAATATATTAAAATCCCAGCATCGGCACACATAGACATGATACTTCCCAAAATTTTAATTTTGGGCATGTTTGGCAGGGGATTTTCCTTTGGCTTTTTGGGTGAGATCCAAACCTGGATTCACCCACACTTTGGGCGCAATCTGACGGAAACGTTTCTAAGTGTGGTAGTGAGCAAGAATTGCTGGGTGCTTCTTGTTGGCTGATCCGGCAATACTGTTACCGGTAACGATAACGAATTACGGCCGATAACGATGTCCCATGGGCTTCATATCGGAAATCACTGTCCTGCAAACTGATGCGCCTGGATTGTGCCAGGCAGCTACCTGCTAACGAGGGGGAGCAGCACTGAAACCTGTCCTGTGGAACAAACCCCAGACAGAAAGCAGCCATGCCACAGTGCAGACCAGCTCCAGGATTTGGAGATGCCAACCTGGCCAGACTGTTGGATGAGAGGGAATCCAGACAGGATTACCAGTTCCCCCGAGGGAGTTGGAGGGTCAGCCACAGGTAGTCAGTGCCGCCTGAGAGACAGTGGCAATGGCCATAAACACAGAGAGTATCACCAGGAGGACCACTGCCCAGTGCTTCAAGAAGCTAAATGACCTCTACTGGGCCACATGAGTGAGTTGGCATCAGCCCCCGGCACCGGTTCTGCCTGCCCCCCGCCCCCCCCGCCCCCCCCCCCCCCCCCCCCCCCCCCCCGACGTCCCAGCAGTTGGCACCGCACCCTCCCAGCACAATACTGCGCCTGTGCCTCAGTACACCCTGGAACCCACCAGTATACCCCCACCCATTACCAGCAGCGATGCCCAGGCCTGTCCCCTGCCATCTCCACCGCTTCCCTCCCACCCTCCACGATGCATGAAGCGAGTGGCTCACAATGCCCTCTCTCTGCCCCCACAGAAGAGGTTATCCCATAACAGACGGTAAAGGGCACTTCAGAGTCCTCACTCCTATGAGGAACAGGCCCTGGAGGTTGCCGGGGTGTTGAGGACAGAGCAGTCGCCAATTTCGAGCTTGGCCTGTGTCATAGAAGTGAGTATCCACCGGCTCCCACCCAGATGACCTGTCACAGAGGTGCTGTTCATGCCAGAATAATGATCCTCCCCTCCCACTGATCACATGCCCATTCTCCCGCAGGATCCCCATCCAATGATGCCGGCCCATCAGGCATGGCATCCCGCACTCTCTGCGCCTTCCAAGAGAACACCTTGGAGGAGAGCTCCGAGGGTGCCACCACCGATGCGTCCCAACTGTCATGACCACACTCCACCAATGCAGAGACACACACCTCGGTAGGCCACAGTGGCAGACAGGCTTCTGGGGCACAATCTGGTGAGCACCACACAGTTATTGATGCACATCAGGTGGAGGAAGTATCACCCAGGGGAGACAGCAGTCAAATGCTGGATCCCAGGACCGAGCTGGGTCCCAGTCAGATGTTGAGCCTTTGGATTAGGTTATCCCAGAGCTGATGTAGCCATGAGGATGTGGCTGTGACATGCAGCGAGGAATGCCAGCAGCACTCCAGTGGGTCCATCGCCGATTGGAGGAGTCCCAAAGACTACAGGCACAGGAAATGGCGCCAGCAATGTGTATCACCGAGGCCAACACTTCTAGGGTGGCAACCGCAGTGGAGACCCTGGAGTACGATGTCAGCAGCATGACTGATGGTGTTCAAGGCGTTGCTCAGTCAGTGGAAGCCATGGCTGAGGACGGGGGCCACTGGGCACCGGATCGCAGATCCGGACCAGGCACTGATCCTCTCCCTGATCCACACACCCACCCTTTGGTTGCAGGGATCTTCCCAGTGCTGAGGTCCAGCTCTTGGATATTTGATTTTAGGCTGCTACCTCTGTGATGTTGATGGCTTCTGTGTTCAGGCAGAGTCTCCAGGTCTCATAGGCCGATTGAAATACCAGGCAGTAACACTCGCCTGCCACATCACACAACTGTCCACAGGAATCCACTTGGGAACTGTGGAGTGCTCACATTGCCAATTCCCTATTAGCAATAGCCTTAAGCTGTGCAAGGTGGCACAGTGGATAGCACTGTTGCCTCACAGCGCCAGTGACCCAGGTTCAATTCCAGCCTCAGATGGCTGTGTGCAGTTTGCACTTTCTCCCCGTTGCTGCGTGGGTTTTCACCTGGTGCTCCAGTTTCCTCCCACAGTCCAAAAAATGCACAGGTTACATAGATTGGCCATGCTAAAATTGCCCCTAGATGTCCAAATGGTTAGGGAGGGTTACCGGTATAGCGCGGGCGTGTGGGCCTAGGTACAGTGTTCTTAGAGAGGACCAGTGCAGACTTGATGGGCTGAATGGCTTCCTTCTGCGCTGCAGGGATTCTATGAAAATCAGAGGCCTCCATGGGCAGTGAAAGTTGAAGTGACCTGCACCATATTACCATGGGTAGGTCTCTGACCTGGGGGTGGTCGGTGGGATGGACAGGCAGCAGCAGCAGTTGCCCCTGATATAGATATACATGATCTGGGTGGCACGTTGCACCCATGAGCACTGAGCTCCTCACCCCCAGACCAGGGGTGACACCCCCTCCCACCAATGATAAGTGAAGCCTAGTGGGAAATCAGGTTCAATCAGTCTGGAAGCAGAGCCTAGTGGGAAAGACAGTAGAACAGCAATGGCAGGAGTTTCTGGGAGTAATTGAGGACACAGTGCAGAGGTTCATCCCAAAGAAAAGAAAGGTTATCAGAGGGAGGATTAGGCAGCCATGGCTGACAAAGGAAGTCAGGGAATGCATCAAGGCAAAAGAGAGAGCCTATAATGTGGCAAAGAGTAGTTGGGAAGTCAGAAGATTGGGAAGGCTACAAAACAAACAGAGGATAACAAAGAGAGAAATAAGGAAGGAGAGGATCAAATATGAAGGTAGGCTAGCCAGTAACATTAGGAATGATAGTAAAAGTTTCTTTAAATACATTAAAAACAAACGGGAGGCAAAAGTAGACTTTGGGCCGCTCCAAAATGACGCTGGTAATCTAGTGATGGGAGACAAGGAAATAGCTGAGGAACTTAATAAGTACTTTGCGTCAGTCTTCACAGTAGAAGACATGAGTAATATTCCAACAATTCAGGAAAGTCAGGGGGCAGAGTTGAATATGGTTGCCATCACAAAGGAGAAAGTGCTAGAGAAACTAAAAGGTCTGAAAATTGATAAATCTCCGGGCCTACATGGGCTACATCCTAGAGTTCTAAAGGAGATAGCTGAAGAAATAGTGGAGGCGTTAGTTATGATCTTTCAAAAGTCACTGGAATCAGGGAAAGTCCCAGAGGATTGGAAAATCGCTGTTGTAACCCCCCTGTTCAAGAAGGGAACAAGAAAAAGATGGAAAATTATAGGCCAATTAGCCTAACGTCGGTTGTTGGCAAAATTCTAGAATCCATCGTTAAGGATGAGATTTCTAAATTCTTGGAAGTGCAGGGTCGGATTAGGACAAGTCAGCATGGATTTAGTAAGGGGAGGTCGTGCCTGACAAACCTGTTAGAGTTCTTTGAAGAGATAACAAATAGGTTAGACCAAGGAGAGCCAATGGATGTTATCTATCTTGACTTCCAAAGGCCTTTGACAAGGTGCCTCACGGGAGACTGCTGAGTAAAATAAGGGCCCATGGTATTCGAGGCAAGGTACCAACATGGATTGACGATTGGCTGTCAGACAGAAGGCAGAGAGTTGGGATAAAAGGTTCTTTTTCGGAATGGCAACCGGTGACAAGTGGTGTCCCGCAGGGTTCAGTGTTGGGGCCACAGCTGTTCTCTTTATATATTAACGATCTAGATGACGGGACTGGGGGCATTCTGGGCCAAGTTTGCCGATGATACAAAGATAGGTGGAGGGGCAGGTAGTATTGAGGAGACGGGGAGGCTGCAGAAAGATTTAGACAGTTTAGGAGAATGGTCCAAGAAGTGGCTGATGAAATTCAACGTGGGCAAGTGCGAGGTCTTGCACTTTGGAAAAAAGAATAGAGGCATGGACTATTTTCTAAACGGTGACAAAATTCATAATGCTAAAGTGCAAAGGGACTTGGGAGTCCTAGTCCAGGATTCTCTAAAGGTAAACTTGCATGTTGAGTCCGTAATTAAGAAAGCAAATGTAATGTTGTCATTTATCTCAAGAGGCTTGGAATATAAAAGCAGGGATGTACTTCTGAGGCTTTATAAAGCACTAGTTAGGCCCCATTTAGAATACTGTGAGCAATTTTGGGCCCCACACCTCAGGAAGGACATACTGGCACTGGAGCGGGTCCAGCGGAGATTCACACGGATGATCCCAGGAATAGTAGGCCTAACATACGATGAACGTCTGAGGATCATGGGATTGTATTCATTGGAGTTTAGGAGGTTGAGGGGAGATCTAATAGAAACTTACAAGATAATGAATGGCTTGGATAGGATGGATGTAGGGAAGTTGTTTCCATTAGCAGGGGAGACTAGGACGCGGGGGCACAGCCTTAGAATAAAAGGGAGTCACTTTAGAACAGAGATGAGGAGAAATTTCTTCAGCCAGAGAGTGGTAGGTCTGTGGAATTCATTGCCACAGAGGGCGGTGGAGGCCGGGACATTGAGTGTCTTTAAGACAGAAATTGATAAATTCTTGATTTCTCGAGGAATTAAGGGCTATAGGGAGAGAGCGGGTAATGGAGTTGAAATCAACCATGATTGAATGGTGGAGTGGACTCGATGGGCCGAATGGCCTTACTTCTGCTCCTATGTCTTATGGGTCTTATGGTCTAAGCCCTTGAGCTGGGCCCGTCCACCCCTGGGGGCCCGCCCACCCACCCCAAGGAGGAGCAGGAGGAGGGGGAGGGACATGGCCTCATCTGAAGAGGAGAATGAGGTGGATAAGCTGGTCCAGGAGGGACTGGAGAAGCCCCAGGAGGAGCCAGAGGATGGAGGACAGGCAGTGGCAGGGGTCCGACATGCCAGGAGGGCTAGGGAGGCCCTCACCTTCTCCAGAATCTCCTCGGATAAGTCTGTTTCCAGCAGCTCAAACCCCTCCCTCCATTTTCTTCCCTTCCCCCATTTCCCTACTGTCATAATATACACCAGTATATCATGGTGCAGACACACACTGATGGACACACACTGGGACCAATCAACATGTACAAACACCGCAGCCAATCACCAGTTAGAATACACACACTATGAAGGCAGAGGGCACCACGTTTCCCACGCATTCTGTGTGCTGCCTCTGAGTGTCGTAAGAATTCATCCAGCCCAGCACAGACTCACACCACGTGCTGAGAGAATCAACTGGTTCGGACAAGACTTAGGTCTCTAGTTTAAGTTAGTATCATTTAGACCCTCAGTCATCGTGTGTTAGTTAGTTAGATGTAGTTAATAAAATTGAGTTGAACCTTCATCAGTGTTGAAAGTGCCTGTTCATCTCTCAAGTTTACACTGGCCAACACTTCACCACCCTTCCCCAATCCGTCTCCCCTCCAGTGCCCCCCTTTCCCCCCATCCCACTGCCCATTTCTCTTTCTCTACCACCCTGTTCCCTCTCCAAACGTCTGTGTGGTACTCGCAGGGGATAACCGTACAGGGCAGGAGACTGATGATAACTCGCCGTGAGGAAATTTCTGGTGCCCCTCAGTTTCTGCTGAAGTCTGCTGACAACACACTCACACCCGCCCTCTGAACAGAATCTGCATCTGGGATTTTGAATGTTCTAACCCCCATAGTCCATCTCCATGACAATGTACCATGCCTGGGATGGCCCAAACAGAAATGTAAACCAATTATCTTTGGGGCTTCCTGGAATCATGAAAGGTTCAACATCCGTCTGTCCATCCATTCATCTATCCATCCAATCATCCCTCCCACCATCCATGCCTCCACCCATGCCTCCCACCTCTATGTCTCCATCCCTCCCTCCCTCCATCCATACATCTCTCCTTCCTGTTTAAAAAGAGGAGGTAGGGCAAGAAAGCAGGAAGTTATAGGCCAGTGAGTTTAACTTCGGTAATAGGGAAGATGCTGGAATCTATCATCAAGGAAGAAATTGCGAGGCATCTGGATAGAAATTGTCCCATTGGGCAGACGCAGCATGGGTTCGTTAAAGGCAGGTCATGCCTAACTAATTTAGTGGAATTTTTTGAGGACGTTACCAGTGCAGTAGATAACGGGGAGCCGATGGATGTGGTATATCTGGATTTCCAGAAAGCCTTTGACAAGGTGCCACACAAAAGGTTGCTGCATAAGATAAAGATGCATGGCATTAAGGGTAACGTAGTAGCATGGATAGAGGATTGGTTAATTAATAGAAAGCAAAGAGTTGGGATAAATGGTGTTTCTCTGGTTGGCAATCAGTAGCTAGTGGTGTCCCTCAGGGATCCGTGTTGGGCCCACAATTGTTCCCAATTTACATTGATGATTTGGAGTTGGGGACCAAGGGCAATGTGTCCAAGTTTGCAGATGACACTAAGATGAGTGGTAAAGCGAAAAGTGCAGAGGATACTGGAAGTCTGCAGAGGGATTTGGATAGGTTAAGTGAATGGGCTTCGGGTCTGGCAGATGGAATACAATGTTGACAAATGTGAGGTTATCCATTTTGGTAGGAATAAACAGAAACGGGATTATTATTTAAACGATAAAATATTAAAGCATAGCCGCTGTTCAGAGAGACTTGGGTGTGCTAGTGCATGAGTCACAGAAGGTTGGTTTACAAGTGCAACAGGTGATTAAGAAGGCAAATGGAATTTTGTCCTTCATTGCTAGAGGGATGGAGTTTAAGACTAGGGAGGTATGTTGCAACTGTATAAGGTGTTAGTGCTGGCCACACTGGAGTATTGTGTTCAGTTTGGTCTCCTTACTTTGAGAAAGGACGTACTGGCACTGGAGGGTGTGCAGAGGAATATCACTAGGTTAATCCCAGAGCTGAAGTGGTTGGATTATGAGGAGAGGTTGAGTAGACTGGGACTGTACTCGTTGGAATTTAGAAGGATGAGGGGGGGATCTTATAGAAACATTTAAAATTATGAAGGGATAGATAGGATAGATGCGGGCAGGTTGTTTCCACTGGCGGGTGACAGCAGAACTAGGGGGCATAGCCTCAAAATAAGGGGAAGTAGATTTAGGACTGAGTTTAGGAGGAACTTCTTCACCCAAAGGGTTGTGAATCTATGGAATTCCTTGCCCAGTGAAGCAGTTGAGGCTCCTTCATTACATGTTTTTAAGGTAAAGATAGATAGTTTTTTGAAGAATAAGGGATTAAGGGTTATGGTGTTCGGAGCCGGAAAGTGGAGCTGAGTCCACAAAAGATCAGCCATGGTCTAATTGAATGGCGGAGCAGGCTCGAGGGGGCCAGATGGCCTACTCCTGCTCCTAGTTCTTATGTTCTTATGTTCTTATGACAAACCTTTTGTTCTTGATGCTCTCCAGTGGCTTTGAAGAAAAAAAAATCTTCTTAACATACCCAGGGTTAGCTTTCTGAGAAGAATAGGGATTACAGATGAGCAGAATCACAGGGCAAAGCATGAGGAAAATATAGGCATAATAAGGAGGTTGGTGGTGACTTGAGGAAGGGGTTGATTAATTGAGAAAAAGCCGTTGAGGGAGATGGAAATGAAATGGAGGTGAAGATGGAGGAGGTGACATAATATTTTGAAGTGCAGAGACAGTGGGTGAGATTCTCTGGCCTCCTTGAGGCATGTTTCTCAGCGGTGAGAGGTAGGTCACCGTTGGCTGACAGTGGGATCTTCTGGCCCCACCACTGTTAATGGGATTTCCCATTGAATCCACCTATGTCACTGGGAAACCTGCCAATGTGAACAGCTGGAAAGTTTTACCAATGAGTGTTGAGATGCAATGGCAATAATAGTAATTGGAAGGTAACAGGTCTGGAAGCTATCAAGAAAGAATAGATCAAAGGAGTAACGATGAGAAAATGATCAAGTAGTATTTAAACTAGATCGACAGGAAGGCCACAAGGACAAAAAGAAAGAATGCAAGATCACATTTGAAGTATAAGTTAGGCATAAACACAACGGGGGAGAAATTGGTTTTGCTCAGCCAACTTAGCAGATGCAGGACTGGCTCCAAGGGTATTTGAAATATGTCCCACCTGCCAAATTAGGCCAGACTATTTTTCATGCAGCATAACACACTGACTAAAACGAGCATTAGAGTTCTTAACTGGAAATGTAATGAGCTGAATGGTTGTTATGGGATTGCTTTTGGTATGACGCTGAAGATAACAGACATTGGGCAAAGTTCTATTGAGGATTCTGCAGTGCCCGCCAATAGAATGTATGTAAGTGGACCATACAAAGTATAGATAAATGGGGGAACAACAACCACAGAGTGGTCAAATTCAACATGTATTTAGATGTTTCAAAGGCCAGGTATATAACTTTAAATCATTTCTTTTTAACTTATGCATTCATGGGATGTTGGCATCGCTGGTTATGCAAGAGTACATATTGCCGATCTCTATTTGTCCAAGAGAAGGTTTTTTGATGTCACATGGAGTGAATTGAATTGGCTGAAGACTGGCAACTGTGACGCTGGCAACCTCAGGAGGAGGCCAAGATGGATCATCTACCTAGCACTTCTGGCTGAAGGTTTTTGCAAATGCTTTAGCTTTGACTTTTGCTGGGCTTCCAAATCATTGAAGATGGGGATAATTGTGGAGCTTCATCCTCCATCAAGTTGTTTGATCACCTACTGGCATTCAAGACTGGATGTGGAGGCAGCACGGTGGCGCAGTGATTAGCATTGCTGCCTCGAGAGGCTGAGGTCCCAGGTTCCATCCCGGCTCTGGGTCACTGTCCATGTGGAGTTTGCACATTCTCCCTGTGTTTGCGTGGGTTTTGCCTCCACGACCCGAAGATATGCAGGCTAGGTGGATTGGCCATGCTAAATTGCCCCTTAATTGGAAAAAATGATTGGGTACTCTAAATTTATTTCAAAAAAAGATTGGATGTGGCAGGACTGCAGTTAATAGTCTGATTCATTGGTTGTGGAATCACTTTGCTCTGTTTATTGCATGCTGCTTTCACAGATCGACATGCAAACAGAGCTGTGTTATAGTGTCACCAGGTTGAATCTTAATTTTTAGATGTGCCTGGTGTTGTTCCTGGCAAGCCCTCCTGCACTCTTCATTGAATCAAGGTTGATCCCCCAGCTTGATGGCAATGGTAGAGTGGGAGATAACCATGGGGTTACAGAAGATGATTGAATACAATTTTGCTGCTGCCCTACAGCACCTCATGGATGCCCAGTTTGGAGCTGCTAGATTTGTCCGACATCTATCCCATTTGAAACTGTTATAGTGGCGCATAATATGACAGAGGACATCCTCAATATGGATGCGGGTTTTTATCTCCACAAGGACTAAGGGGCGGTCACTCATGCCAAATACTGTCATGGACCGCCCATCAGACTCCAGTACTAGAGACCCTCTCACCAGAGACCACCCCCCCATATTAGAGACCCATACCCATGTCAGAGAACCCACCCCCCCCCCAATCAGTCACCTCAGCCTGTAAGCTAAAGAGCAATCCAGGCAGAAACAATGAAAAATCAGTGCTTTTTCACTTACCAGCTCCTTACACTACTGCCTCAGACAGAGATGTAGAAAGCAGCAGCCGTTACTTTGTAGAAAGCCAAAACCACATCACAAGGCTTTAAACTGATATAATCCATAAAGTCAATAGAATCCCTACAAATCAGCCCTGCAAATCTGCACTGACCCTTTGGAAGTGCACCGTACCTAGGCCCACTCCCCCGTCCTATCCCCACATAGCCTGCACATCCCTGGACACTAAGGGACAATGTTATCATGACCAATACACCTAAATTGCACATCTTTGGACTGTGGGAGGAAATGGAGCACCCTGGAGGAAACCCACGTAGACACGGGTA
The DNA here is from genome assembly GCF_902713615.1 of Scyliorhinus canicula. Taxonomy (NCBI): domain Eukaryota; kingdom Metazoa; phylum Chordata; class Chondrichthyes; order Carcharhiniformes; family Scyliorhinidae; genus Scyliorhinus; species Scyliorhinus canicula. The sequence goes on from NC_052151.1 coordinate 110,936,322, forward strand.
GAAAGTGCAAACTGCATACAGTCATCCAAAGCCGGAATTGAACCCAGGTACCTATTGCTATGAGGCAGCAGTGCTAACCATTATGCCACCATGCTGCCCTGTGGTCCTTTGGTCTGTGAGGTCTCTTATATGGGGTGGGTTCACCGATATTAGGGGGGGGTCTCTGATGTGGGGGAGGTTCTCTGATTTGGGGCCTCTTGACGCACCGCGAGGTCCACCGCGTCAGGGCCACGCAAGCAAATACTTGCACCAATCCACACCCGTGTGAATCCAGGCCTAGAAGGCTGAAGCTTCATAGAGGAGTGGTGAATCTGGTATCCAACTGTTAATTGAACCTCGATGCTGTTGTTGGATAAAGATAAGAGTAATCCTCGGGTGAATTGGGGGAAGGCTAATTATAACATTATTAGGTGGGAACTGCTGTTTGAGGGTAAATCAACATCTGGCATGTAGGAGGCTTTCAAATGTCAGTTGATAGGAATTCAGAACCGGCATGTTCCTGTGTGGAAGAAGGATAAGTATGGCAAGTTTCGGGAACCTTGGATAACGAGGGATATTATGAGCCTAGTCCAAAAGAAAAAGGAAGCAATTGTAAGTGCTCGAAGGCTGGGAATAGACAAAGCCCATGAAGAATATAAGGAAAGTAGGAAGGAACTTTAAACAAGGAATTAGGAGGGCTAAAAGGGGTCGCAAAAAGTAATTGGTAAACAGGATTAAGGAAACACCCAAAGCTTTTTATATGTATATAAAAAGCAGGAGGGTAGCCAGGGCGGGGGTTAGCCCAGTCAAGGAAAGCAGAGGGAATCTATGTTTAGAACCAGAGGAAATGGGCGAGGTACTAAATGAGTACGTTGCGTCAGCATTCCTCAAAGCGAAGGACTTGGTGGATGATGAGTCTGGGGAAGGGTGTGTAGATATCAGGGTCACATGAGATCAAAAAGGAGGAGGTGTTGGGTGTCTTGAAAAACATTAAAGTAGATAAGTCTCCAGGGCCTTACAAGATCTACTCCAGAATACTGAGGGATGCAAGAGAAGAAATTGCTGGGGCCTTGACAGAAATCTTTGTATCTGCACTGGCTACAGGTAGGTCCCAGATGACTGGTGAATAGCTAATGTTGTTCCTTTGTTTAAGAAGGTTAGCAAGAAGTAGGGGGCGGCATGTGGTGCAGTGGTTAGCACTGGAACAACGGCGCTGAGGACCTGGTTTCAAATCCCGGCCCTGGGTCACTGTCCGTGTGGAGTCTACACATTCTCCCCGTGTCTGCATGCGTTTCACCCCCACAACCCAAAGATGTGCAAATTAGGTGGATTAGCCACACTAAATTGCACCTTAATTAGAAAAAAAAATAACAATTGGGTACTCTAAATTTATTTTAAAAAAAGGTAAGCAAGGATAATCCAAGAAATTACAGGCCTTATGTCAATGGGTAGGAAAATTATGGAGCGGATTTTTCAAGACAGGATTTACTCCCATTTGGAAGCAAAAGGGCATATTAGTGAGGGGCAGCATGGTTTAGTGAAGGGGAAGTCGTGTCTCACTAACTTGATTGAGTTTTTCGAGAAAGTGACAAAGGTGATTGATGAAGGGAGGGCAGTGGATGTTGTCTATTTGGACTTCAGTAAGGCCTTCAACAAGGTCCCGAAGGCAGACTGGTACGGAAGGTGAAGTGACACGGGTTCAGAGGTGAGCTGGCAAGACAGATACAGAACTTACTTGGTCATAGAAGGCCATAAGACATAGGAGCAAAATTAGGCCACTCGGCTCATCGAGTCTGCTCGGCCATTCAATCATGGCTGATATTTTTCTAATCCCAATTCTCCTGCCTTCTCCCCATAACCCCTGATCCCCTTATTGATTAAGAAACTATCTATCTGTCTTAAAGACAGAGGGTAGCAGTGGATGTGCTTTTCTGAATGGAGGGCTGTGACTAGTGGTGTTCTGCAGGGATCAGTGCTGGGACCTTTGCTGTTTGCAGCACATATAAATGATTTGGCGGAAAATGTAACCGGGCTGAGAGTAAGTTTGCGGACTGCACACAAGTTTGTGGAATTGTGGTTGATGATGAGGACTGTCAGAGGATACAGTGGGATATAGATAGGTGGAGACTAGGGTGGAGAGATGGCAGATGGAGTTTAGTCTGGACAAATGTGAGGTAATGCATTTTGGAAGGTCTAATGCAGGTAGGAAAATGGCAGACCCCTTAAGAATATTGACAGGCAGAGGGATCTGGGTGTACAGGTCCACAGTTCACTGCAAGTGGCAACGCAGGTGGAGAAGGTAGTCAAGGAGGCATACTGCATGCTTGCCTTCATTAGTCGGGACATTGAGTATAACAATTGGCAAGTCTTGCTTGCTGTATAGAACCGTAGTTAGGCAGAACTTGGACTATTGTGTTCAATTCTGGTTGCCACACTACCAGAAGGATGTGGAGACTTTGGAGAGGGTGCAGAGGAGCTTTACCAGGATGTTGTCTAGTATGGAGGGCATTAACTATGAAGGGAGGTTGGAGAAACTTGGTTTGTTCTCAATGAAATGATGGAGATTGAGGGGCGACTTGATAGTAGTCTACATAATTATGAATGGCATGGACAAAGTGGATAGTCACTAGCCTTTTCCCAGGGTGCAAGTCAATTACTGGGGAACATAGGTTTAAGGTGTGAATGGCAACGTTTAGAGGTGATGTGCGAAGGAAGTTTTTTTACTCAGAGGGTGCTTGGAGCTCGCTGCCGGAGGAGGTGGTGGAAGCAGGTACAATAGTGACATTTAAGGGGCATGTTGAAGAGGATGGGAATAGAGGGATACGGACCCTGGAAGTGTAGAAGGTTTTAGGTTAGCCGGGCAGCATGGTCGCCGCAGGCTTGGAGGGCTGAGGAACATGTTTTTATACTTTTCTTTGTTCTGCAGCCAGCGGTGGACCAGCGCCAATCCTGTTGTTTTCTCAGCTGTATTGGGAACTTCGCTACCGGCGATCGCCGGCGGAGATTCCAGGCCCTTATCTCCCATCCTAACCTACATTTTTTTTTTTTTAAATTTAGAGTACCCAATTAATTTCTTCCAATTAAGGGGCAATTTAGCGTGGCCAATCCACCTAGCCTGCACATCTTTGGGTTGTGGGGGCGAAACCCACGCAGACTCGGGCAGAATGTGAAAACTCCACACGGACAGTGACCCGGAGCCGGGATCGAACCTGGGACCTCGGCGCTGTGAGGCAACAGGGCTAACCCACTGCGCCACCGTGCTGCCCTATCCTATCCTACATGATAGGGCATCTTGGGTCTGCCTCGTGGTAGCGACATCACGGACTCCAAATGTAAAAAGTTAAGTGTGGTGTTGTTATAGTACAATACTCCAGGAAATACCACGGCAGGATCCGCGCCAAAATCGGGAAAGGTGATTGGGTGGGGAATCGGTTCGGACGTCAAATTCGCAGCAGGCGCCGATTTGACACCAAACCGCAATACTCCAGCAGCTTGCCAGCGGTGTTGATGCATTCCGGATCGCACGGACAGTAGACACCATTTCCATGTCATTAATGGGCCTGACCCGGTATTCTCCGGGGCCTCCATGATCCTCTGCCTCCGATGGGCCGAATTCCCAATGGCGCAGTTCACTTGTTCTTTTAAAAATTGTGTAAGCGGTGTGACGGCTGCTGAGGGAGCGAGAGGGGGTATGGAAAGTGTCCAACATTGCCAAAGTTTGCTGACAGTTGTGCCGCTGGCCAGGGGGCTTCTTCCAGGACCAGGGGGAATAGTGGGGGTGGCAGGAGGTGGGCTGTGGCGTCGAAGTGGATGGGCACGGAATACCATTGCAGCAGCTGGCAAGGTAGCCATGCAGCAGCACACACCGCTAACAGCCCACTTTGAACCTAGTGCCACGGATCGTATAGGTGTCCCCTCAGGCCACCCTCCTCAGTGCCCTCTGGCCCAAGGTGACCCATTAGCTGCATTGGCCCGCTCCAGCACAACCAGAGTCATCTTGTTGGCTGAGATAAATGTGTGTGGAAGTGTAATGTGTATGTGCGGCTGCAGCTTGTCAGCCTCCGGTGAATCCCACACCATTTTTCATTGGAATCGATTGTGTTCCACGCAGCACCGTTGCTAGGCCCTCAATAGTAGCGGAATCGGTCCAGGTGTGGCAGCAGTTCTGTCGTGAAAGTCCGCAAATTCTGCATTGGCATCAACACGTCTCAGAATCGGAGAATCCAGTTCCACATCTTGCAGTCTGTTTCCATTTGAGCTCATTGTCCTTCAGGAATGTGATCAGCAGTTTCTAGCAATGAGATTAACTCCTTACTGAGTATCATAGTTTCATGCTCATTATTACTGAGACTAGTTTTAATTCCAAATTTATTAACTGAATTCAGATTCCATCAGCTGGCATAGTGGGATTTGAACCCTTGTCCCCAGAGTATTAGCATGGCCTCTGGATTATTAGCAGAGAAGCATTACCACTACACCATTGTCGTCCCATAAATTAGTGTCATGCCAGTAAATGAATTGCTTAAATTAACTTCAGCTTCTTCATCAGCATTTCAGCATGGATTTTCACGGTGTCAGGATGACCCAGGTAAAAATGATAGTCGTGACTCAATTCTGGCCTTCCCAACCCCATTTGTGAGATTTTCAACTTTCAACAGGTCTATAAAGGGTGAACGTTAGTTCTGGTCAAAGTCCTGCACTTTGCATTCCCAACCTGGCTCTCTCCTTTGCGGGAAGAGGCATATCCTGAGCCTCCACAATTTTCATAGTCAGGCCAGATTTTCAATGAGTCCTGGTTCATGGTACCCCACTTCCCCGGGCTCAGGTGTTTTGTGCTCTATTGGATGTCTGAGCTAAGCATGCATTGTGAGCCTTGGCTTAGAGCCAGAAATTCATTTGCTTTTTGAAACACCTGAAACCCAGGAAAACATGCTTTGATTGACAGTTCTGGCTCTCTGGTCTATGCTGTCAATTTCACAATGCTTATTTGCAGAAATTTAAGAGGTTTCAAGTGCTTGCGTTTCCAGCTATTGAAACTTTAAAGAGTGGGATGATTGGGATGGGTGGAGGGGCATATCCTGCTTAGGGAGTATGAGGAGCTATGGTGATGTTTGAGTGGGGGGACATGGCCTGGCATTTCAGTTATCAGAAATGGGTGGAGGGCATAGCCTGGCTTGGGGGGCATGAGGATGTGATGGGTGAGGCATTGCTTTTTACATTATAACTGGGATGAAGTCCTACAGCATGGAGGTAGATCTTTTAAACATCTCACCCAGGCAACATGTTGCAGCTTCTGACCTCTTTCCTGGTTTGGCTGGCCAAACAGTAGGCCGCGGTTGGCATGCAGACACTTTCTCCCAAGCCTGGCAGATTGAGCCAGGAATTCTCCCGATTCCCGCTCTTCACCTCGGCGATGAATGTCTGGGCTTTCAATAGAGAAAACTTTGAAGGGCAAAATGCTGATTTTGTGAAATAAATATACACTAACATCATTAAAAGCTCAGGCTCAATGCGTGGGACATTAATGGGATAATAAACAAGTCATAAAACAAAATAAAGGGAGAATTTGAACTCCACAATGCCTGCAGCGAAAAAGGGAAAGCTTCAGGAAGGATAATTGCAGAAGCATGCCAATAGAAATCAGAGGAGCAATGTAAGACCTAATAAGAAAAAAAGCTGTAAACTTCTCCCAGTTTTCTTACGGGAAAGAAACAACTCAGAAAAGAAGTGAAACCATAAATGATACAACAGGCTCAAAAAAGATTAACTCCTCTGAGAGTTCCAAAGGGAAGACATGCACAATATGCCCTTTGAAACTGTGTTGTCCCAAGCAAAATTAATGGCTGATATAAATGATGTGGAAGCTCTGGGCAAGCTAAAATAGCTAAAAGAAATGATGGTACTTCTCCCAGAGCATTAAAAAGGATTAAGAAGACAATTTGTATGACAGCGATTATCACTGTGAGGGATTCACTGGATATTGGAGAGGTACAGGTGAATTGAAAACTGGCCTCAGAGGTGCCTACATTCAAGAAGGGCATTGAATTAGACTTGGACACCTACAGATCTTTCAGCTTCTTTTCAGTCTCATTGAAAATGATGGGCTGCAGTATGACCATGAAAATTGAGCAATGTTTCTGAACTCAACACAGAGCTTCCTGTTAGTGGTTTAGTCCTGCTCCCTCACCGAGGAAGATCGTATTCAGGTGAGGCCATGGGGAACCTAATGGTCCAGACCAAGTGATTTCCGTGCGGTTATAACACTGGCATTGGACATCTGACACGATGAAGTAAGCTCGGCTGCCATATTTATCAGCTGGACAGACTGTATTAATCCAACCCAATGTCTTAGATGTGATCATACTGAGATCCCAAAGATCAGAAAGGTACATTTAGAAAACTAAGAAATAGAGAGTGGACACTGTATCCCACCAATAAAAAATACATTTCAGACCAAACTCAAAGAATGATCAATACATGGAACGTTTTTAAACCTCGGGGGTGGAATTCTCCGCAACGGCCGCCCCGTCGTGGAACCCAGAGTGTTTCACGACGGCGTCGGAGGCCGCTCCTCGCCCCCTATTCTCCCCCCCCCCCCCACCCCAGGGGGCTAAGAGCGGTGTTGCAGGGAACTCGGCCGCCGGGCCGAGATTGATGTGGCCGGCGGCGCCTAATGACGTCAGCCGCGCATGCGCAGGTTGACTGGCGCCAACCCACGCATGCGCGGTTGCCGTCTTCCCCTCCGCTGCCCCGCAAGACGTGGCGGCTTGATCTTGTGGGGCGGCGGAGGGGAAAGAATGTGTCTCTTGGAGACGCCGGCTCGACGATCGGTGGGCACCGATCGCGGGCCAGTTCCCTCCCGAGCACGGCCGTGGTGCTCAATCCCCTCTCCGCCCCCCCACAGGCCCCAAACTTACCTTTGTCGCGCTGTTCATGCCAGCAGCGACCAGGTGTGGTTGCCGCCGGCGTGAACAGGTCGGGAACGGCAGGCCGCTCGGCCCATCCGGGCCGGAGAATCGCGGGTCGCCATGAAAAACGGCGGCCCGCGATTCTCCGAGCAGAGTGTCACAAAACGCGACACGCCATTTTGGGGGGGGGGGGGTGGGAGAATCGCGGGGGGTGCTAGAATGGCCCTCCCGCGATTCTCCCACCTGGCCTGGGGAGCGGAGAATTGCACCCCACATTCCTGCTTCCTCCATAAATCTGATACAATTCCAACAACGTAGTACAAATGTACAGAAGGTGATCCTGCAAAAAAAATCAGGTCAAAGAAGTGGGTTGGAACAAGCTAAGAAAAAGCATCAAGATGGAATAAAATGAAACACAGAGGGCAGAAATTGTAATATTATACAAAATGCTGAGGGCAATGAAGCATAACAGCAGATCAAATGACATTTAGTAATTTGAGAACTGTGACTTTAGTTACAGTAGTTAACACTGCTGCCTCACAGCGCCAGGGAGCGGAGTTCAATTCCGGCCAAGGGTGACTGTATGTGGAGTTTACACTTTCTCCCCATGTCTGTGTGGGTTTCCTCTGGGTGCTCCGGTTTCCTCCCACAGTCCAATAATGTGCAGATTAAGTGGGGTTACGGGGATAGGGCGGGGGAGTGGGCTTAGGTAGGGTGCTCTTTCAGAGGGTTGGTGTAGACTCGATGGGTTGAATGGTCTCCTTCAGCACTGTAGGGATTCTATGACAGCTTGTTGTAAAGGACTACAGCATATTAGAGATACCGTATAGCACTCGCTGCTTCTCTCTATGACTAAGCATCCATCCTGAAGTCCTACTTAGATCCACAATGTCACACACTTTCATCCAAAATATATGTCCGCAATAGACAAAAGGGAGAAATAGAATGAACAGCAAAAAGAGAATACAGAAAAATAGGATATTAAAAAAATCAAGAACAGCAATGAACAGAAAGAACAAAAACCCAGAGGAAAAGGAAGAATGAGAGAAATCGAAACAGAAACAATACAGATGGTAAGAAAGTGATGACATTCTGACAGGAGATTCACCACTTTCAAATCAACTTGTTATGTCCTGTGTTCAAATATCAGATGAGGGATTTTTTATGAATGTGTTATATATTCAGCTGGGAACATCATGTATTATTCCTAGACTTGTCAAATAAATTCTGCCTCTCTCCATCTTTATCTCAGCTCATAAAGAGAAGAAGGATATTAAGATTCTTACTGATTGTTTTAAAGGATTTTTAAAATTCGCAGTTCAGCGGTCTCTGATTTGGCTGTTGACAGGAAAGTCTCGTGGGATGCAAAGGTTCTGTGAAATTTCGCTGATCCCTCAGCCTTACTCATTGCAAATTTTGTCCATTTCATAAGATCAAAACAAACCTTTGTGCAATATTCAAAAATTGATTAATCTTATCAATACATTTCATATTTTTTAATGATTTCAAAAAGGTTTAATATTCCATTCCAACTAATTCTCAAGCATGATGATCAATAACAGATGATCTAAAATGACTGTTACAGTGATAAACCAAAGCAAATTGGTTTGGAATATACAGGATCATTTCTTTTCTGTTTTTCTTGAAATGAGAAATTGAGGAACCATTTTGCCATGAAAGGGACGCTTAACAATTTATTGATTCCCCCTGCAATCTCACTTTTCATGAAACCGATAGATATCAGAAAATGAAACGAGTCACTCAATGACCGATTAGTGGCTGCAGTGCCATTCTATTAAAGAGGTGCTCAATATTTTACCAGTGACAATGACGTTTGGATATTCTCTCGCTGTGTAAAAGATTGTGTAATAACTCACAAATCTGTGTTATTCATCAAGTATAGTTCATTCGCATTTGAGAAGGATTAGCCATAACTCCCCATAATTGGTGAGATCACTCCAACTGAAAAACGTTGCACAAAGAATCTAAACGTATCGTACAGTATGTCTGCCACAAAATATTTGTACAATATTTATCTTAATTGCTTTGAAATCACAACTGAAGATTTTTTTTCTCTGTGAACTTGCACCAGTGATAGTAAAATGAAGGCAACTAAGCAATGACATAGAGTAAATATTGACTCACAAGAGATCTGATTTTATGAGTGCACACTGCCAGCAGGGAACCTTCTTCACTGATCACCCACACTGGGGAATCATGCCGATAGTTTACATCTGTTAAATGAATGGATAGAAGACCACAGGCAGGTCGCCTGTGATTTTCTGTGACACGTGTCCAGCAGGAAAGACCATCCTGGTTAAATCAAATAAAATAGCAAACTATTTTACTAGAGTGTGTGCTCGACATTGCTTACAACATGTTATTTCACCTCAGAAAATGTAATTGTGATAGGCAATGTAAAGACAAACAAATCTGGTGAGAATTTCTGAAATGGGGTTATGATTTCACCTCATATTGTGTTGATAAATCATGTCTGTATCACACAGCAAGAATTTTTATCAATTGCAAACATAGGAGCTACAGCAATCTGTGTATAACACTTAATGAATTCCCCCTTAACTGTTCCAATTCAAAAACAGAATCCAATAAATCAAATAACCCTTTTCAAGGGCGTGGTCCAGCACTCTGCAATCTCACTTGAATGGGACTGGCTTTCCCTGAGATTCGGATCCTGTCTCACCAGCAGATTTAACTCCTTCTGGAAAACAAACTATATCTTTTAAGTTACCAAAGCAGGTAGATATAATCAATGTTTTTTTTTACTGGAACAACTCTTTCAAATGAAAACATTGAAAGGCAGAAAAAAAACATTTCTTTTTCCCTGAGTCCACAGCAGTCAAACTGAAAATGAAATTTAAAAAACCTCGCAGCCCCAGCTCAGCTCCACCCACAAAATAACATCACTGAAGCCATGTGATAAGACAAAGCCTTTCTTAAAGGGACACACCCATGACATTTAACATTTAAAACCATGAACAGATCTTTCAGCAACCTCAGAGGTTTGCATTGACCGGTACCGAATTGGTTACCCATCATACACATAGCTCTGTTTTCTTTTCCCCTTCAATTGCCTGGGCAGAAAAATGGGACTGCGTTTAATGGGTGGCATTTCTGTTATATTTTCGGGATGAGCAATCAATCCAAAACAGGCTGGTAAAGCCCACGTCATCAGAATAAAGACAAAATGTGGAATCAGCCTTTCTAAAGAGTGTTATCTTCAGTGAAACATTTGGGGATAGCAAGAGGAACACTGAGCAGCCACAGCTATAGGACTTCATGAGTATTTCCCAAGAAGACTTGCAGCTTCTCGGAGTACAGGCAGAAGACCGACACATCAGACTATGCTTTTGGGGAAGGTGATGGTGTGGGGGTAATGTCGTCGAACTAGTAATTCCAGAGGTCCAAGCTAATACTCTTGGGACATGGATTCAAATCCCACCACAGCATCTGGTGGAATGTAAATTTTGGGACCCCATTAGCTTCGTCGGTACAGCATCCAAATTATAATTTGAGGATGCAGGGATCCAGTCCCTGACGGAATGCTGCTTTCAGCCCAAGTTATTCAATCCCATGAAATAACGAAGTGAAACTTTTATTAGTTGTCATAAAGAATTTGGCTCACTGATGTCCTTCATGGAAGTAAATCTGCCATCCTTACCTGGTGTAGGCCTATGTGTGCCTCCATACCCACAGCAATGTGGTTATTTTGAGGGCCATTAGGAATGGGCAAAAAATGGGCAAACCACAAATCTCATGAACAAATAAAATTCAACAGGGCACTGATCCCCTGTGATACCTTGAAAAAACACTGGTGCCAAAAAATGCAAGTCACATTTCACTTTCATTGCAACAAACTAAGCCAGTCTGACAGTGGATCAATACCAAAGATCTTTGCGAAGAAAATTGCAAAATGTGCCATGGCAGCACTGGCAATCACAACTGCAGAATAGAGCTCAGTGGACTTGTGTTTCCCACAGTTGCGCTGTGCAGTGTGGTACGTGCTGGGATGACGTCTTCTTCAATGCTGCCTCACTCTCCACACACTGCTGTTTTTCTTCCTTCTCCTCCTCCTCCTCCACTATAAGAATGGCATTCTGAAAAATTAGTATACCTTCTCCCGACATGTTCTGAATATGTTGGGGTGAGGGTGCAGGGATGTAAAATGTTGATATCAGGTGAGAGTGTAACATTGCGATAGGAATTGAGTGGGGGGCCATGTGCAGGAATCTAAGCAAAACAGTGCAAAAAGAAAGAAGCTTGGGGACTTTTCAAAGCTCTGAAACTCCTCGCTTATGCCTGAAATTGAGAGGATGGGGAAGCAGTTACAATTCTTTTATATGGCTCATTTTTTCCAGAGTGCAGCTGTGATCTGAAAGTATCCAGATGAAGTGCCACTAGGAGAGTGGTGTGGCTGAGCAACTGAGCTTTGTGGTGCTGAGACAGATCAAAGCTACCAACTGTTCAAGGAAACACACGTCTGGTGCACAAAAGGCGCAAAAGGGACATGTGCTAAAGGGAGGTTTCATTGATCTTTTTCAGAATAGTAATAGCTTAATAACAGGTAAGTGATGAAGATAAAAGGAAATACAGTGCCAATGATTTTGCAAAGAGAAGAGGCTTCTCCGCAATTTTAATCAGCATCTGATTCTATGCCTGATAATGTGAAATTACTGAAAAAAGTAAATTAGAATTCTTCAGTGCTGAACAGATTGCTGGCTCACACTGCATAGGCTCATGGATGAATAATGAGCCTTTGGGCAAGCTACCGGGAAGAAATCAGTATATATGGAACTGTCCCCAGCAATTAAATAACTCTTAGGAGAGGAGTGCCACAACATTGGTGAAGAAATGTGATGAGAAAATAAAAAAGTCCTGACTGTTACCCAGTTAAAGAAAACAGCTCACAAAATAGTCATTTCAGTTGAAAGACCTTTGATACACTTTCAGATAAAATATTCAGACAACTACCTTCACTGCTCATTCAATATTGACTGAAAAACCTGCCCACTATATAGCTATGGTGCAACAACATATTTACTTTAATTTTCATTTCTTCCACCCTAAACGTATGCCTTTTTTTAGTTATTGGCAATAACCAACAGGATGAGCAGTCAGTATCCATAGTAACTTCTCAATTCACTATGTTTTATTTGGTGATCAGTATTTTTGCTCTTCCGTGTCCTCTTACAGTTTCATGAACCTGTTTGCAACACTGATCTTGTGTAGAGTTTCCAACACTGCTGCTCCTGGTGGAAGCCGACTGGAATGGGGACTCAGGAGAACTGGTCCTTGGATGCTTAGTTCACATGTCCACAGTAGCCAGGCTGGAATGGCTTGTAACCAAACTTTATGGTCTAAGCTCTGCTGGTCCCCGGCTATTCGGAGATGGAAAGAAACACAAAGGCTGGGATTCTCCCTTCTGGGGACTAAGTCCCCATGCCAGTGGGAGAACCGGTGCCAACCACTCCGGCATCAATAGCCCCCGAAAGTGTGGAATTCTCCACACTTTCAGGGGCTAGGTGGACGGTGGAGGGGTTGACGCCACTCCAGCTGGCGCCGAAGGGATGCCACGGGTTTGCGCATGTGCCAAAGGGCCGCGTGATGTTGCGCATGCGCAGAACCGCCGGCATGGTTCTACGCATGTGCAGACCGGCCGGCGTACTTTGGCGCACGCCCGGGTGGTTCTCTTCACCGCGCCGGCCATGGCGGAGCCCTACTGTGGCTGGCGCGGAAGAAGGGAGTGCCCCATGGATCAAGCCCGCCCGCAGATAGGTGGGCCTCGATCGTGGGCCAAGCCGTGCACCCCCGAGGACCGCCCTCGCTGACTTACCTGCCAGGTCCCGCCGGTACGCGAGTCGAGTGATTTACGCCGGTGGGACTGGCGAAAAACAGACGGCCGCTTGGCCCATCGGGGCCCGGAGAATCGCCGGGGGGGGGGGGGGGGGGGGGGGGGGGGGGGGGGTGGGGGGGGGGGGGGGGGGGGGGGGGGGGGGGGGGGGGGGGGGGTGGGGGGGGGGGGGGGGGGGGGGGGGGGGGGGGGGTGGGGGGGGGGGGGGGGGGGGGGGGGGTGGGGGGGGGGCACTGCCAACGGCACCCGACCGCGTGGAGTGAATCCTCCCACCGCCCGAAAAACGAGAATGCAGCAGCCGGCATCGGGGCAGGATTCGTGCTGCTCCCGGCGATTCTCCGACCCGGCGGGGGTCAGAGAATCCCGCCCAAAATATGTGAGCGAGGGAGGGAGACACACAAACTGGGCGAGGGAGGAAGGCAGCAACATAAACTGCAGAGATTTTATTCCAGTCTCTGATGTGTGATGTTATACAATGGCCTGTAACTTCTGAGTATTGGCGGAAAGCTATGGCCCACCGATCGTGGAAAAGAAAACCACGCACTTTCTTGTCCTCAGAAATCGTGGCAAACCTTCCTGTTCCAGCGGCAGCCTCGGGCCTCCAGCGGGACAGTCTGCGCAGGCTCCAGTGTGGCGCAGGTTTGGTGTAGCCATGACCCCTTATGATGCAGTAGCCACAGGAACACCCAGAGGGCAGGCATTCAAACTGCAGATTTATATTGAAGACAACAGGCAACAAGTTTTACAAGTAACCTGAAGGTATGTAGAAATTTCTTCAACAGTTTTTATTTGCTCCTTTTTCATACAGGCATTGCTGCTGTTATTGGTTGTTTTTAAAGTAATTTTAAATGTACTTTTTATGATTAAAGGTGATTATTATTTATTTATAGGTGAACATAATTTTCTTAAATCTGTGAAACTATTTAAATCTGAACTATATTATTATAGAACTTCACATGTTGCATGCTTAAATCGTTTGTACGTTTCAATTTAAATTATGGTCATAAGATTTTAAAAGCAGCCCAGGGCATTTTGCTGTCATTCCCTTGTAAGATCTGATATTTTTAAAATTTAAATAGGATCATAGAATCACTACAGTGCAGAAAAAAAACAATCAGCCCATTCAGTCTGCACCGGAGCATCCTACCCAGGCCCACGCCCATAACCCACATCCCCTTTGGCAAGACTAGTCCACCTAACTTGCACATCTTTGGACTGTGGGAGAAAACCAAGGCACTTGGAGGGAGCCCATGGAAATACAGGGAGAATGTGCAAACACCACACAGTCACCCAAGGTCCGAATTGAACATGGGTCCTTGGTGTTATGAGGCAGCTGGTCGAACCAGTGTGCCACTGTGTTATTATGTTTCTGCCTTGTTTATTGAAATTATAATTATCTCATAATTAAATGTTATGTTTTGATGTTTTAGTAACTTGAAAAGAAGCTTGAAAAGTTTAATGGAAAACATTTATTAACAAAAATAATTTTAAAAATACCAAACTTTGAAATCAATTAACATCTAACTTAACGTTTAACTTTATCAGCTGAACATTGAAAATTTCTTGCAATAGAATATATTTTCTCACAGAAACTCATTGATTCAGTCTATTGTAAAGCGGAGGGGAGGGAAGAGGGGTCAAGGGGAGGGAAAGGAGGAAGGAAATGGGAAATGGGTCTTGACATATCAATTGGTAATTTTACAAGCTCAATGTCTGAAAGCAACAATGCCAGGCGATCTCGAATAGCCCTTGCATCCCCTGGAGCTTGGGCTTTCACACTGCAGCGGGAGGCATGCCTGCATCAGGTGACATGTCACCTTCCTTCAGTTCTTCCATTTCTGGTGGCATGCTCAGTCTATGCTCAATGGTAAAGTTGTGCAATGCACAACACACTAGAACAACTTTTGAGACTATATCTGGTGTATACTGCAACATGCCCCCGATCTGTCCAGACATGTAAAATGTGATTTCAAAACATCAATTGTCCTCTCCACTCTGTGACGTGTTGTGACATGCGCACGTGTGTATCATTCCTGTACTTCTTTGTTGATCCTCTGAAATGGTGTCATATGCCGTGTTCTCAATGGATATAGCTTACCATCCAGTAACCATCCTTTAATTCCTGGTGGTGTTGTGATGGACTGATGTAATATTGAGCTTTCAAGGACAAATGAGTCATCGGCACTTCCTGGTTGTTTGCATTTGCAGTGAGGATCCTCATTTGTGCATCACATACTATCATCAATTTAAAAAATGGAACCCCTTCCTGTTGATGAATGAAACAGTGGAATGTCTTCGTGCCTTCAATGCAATGTGTGTTCCATCAACAGTCCTGATTAGATTTGGGAAACCAGCAATCCTGCAGATGGACCTCTTTTTCATCACAGGGGATGTGTCAAAGATAATAAGCTCCAAAGTCTTATGATAAATTGCATTAATTGCCTGATGAATGCTGGTCCTAGCAGCATTCTGTGAAATGTTACATATGTCACTAATGCCATGTTGAAAGAACCCAGTCACAAAACAATTCAGCACCGTCGGGAGTTTCACTTACACTGTTAAAGCAATGCCACAGCTAGAGTTCAGCTTCAGGTCTTCCTTCAAAGGCATCCCTTTGATTCCTTTCCGAAGTGCAGTCTCCTGACACACATCTCCTCTGACATTATTGTTATGATCATAATGTCCTTTGCCTGTTTTTGGCTTCCTCACTGTCAGAATATACATCTATGTATATAATGGTGTGCAGACAGGCAGTGATTGACACACAGGATGACCAGTAAGCACACAGAACAGAGCAGCCAATAAC
The DNA here is from genome assembly GCF_902713615.1 of Scyliorhinus canicula. Lineage (NCBI taxonomy): Eukaryota > Metazoa > Chordata > Chondrichthyes > Carcharhiniformes > Scyliorhinidae > Scyliorhinus > Scyliorhinus canicula. The sequence goes on from NC_052151.1 coordinate 110,951,884, forward strand.
CAGACAGCACACTACCATTATAAAGCCAGAGGGCACTAGGTTTTCTGCTCTCTCTGGACCCAGCCTCTGAGACAGTCAGAGTTTATGAGCGAGCCAGTGCAAACACCATGTGATAGCTAGTAAGTCTGGTCAGGCTAGTACTAGGTCTCCAGTCAAGTCAGTATAGTGTCGACCCACAGTTGAACATGTATATTAGTTAAGACGTTAAATAAAATCATGTTGAATCTTATCAAGTGTTGGAGGTCTGTCTCTCGCTACACTGCATCAAGTGCAGTCCACGTCGACCCAGCCTGCCTAACACATCACTCACCAGGCGGAGATAGAACATAGAACAGTACAGCACAGAACAGGCCCTTCGGCCCTCAATGTTGTGCCGAGCCATGATCACCCTACTCAAACCCATGTATCCACCCTATACCCGTAACCCAACAACCCCCCCTAACCTTACTTTTTTTTTTATTAGGACACTACGGGCAATTTAGCATGGCCAATCCACCTAACCCGCACATCTTTGGACTGTGGGAGGAAACCGGAGCACCCGGAGGAAACCCACGCACACAGGGGGCGGACGTGCAGACTCCACACAGACAGTGACCCAGCCGGGAATCGAACCTGGGACCCTGGAGCTGTGAAGCATTTATGCTAACCACCATGCTACCCTGCTGCCCCTAATGCCTGACTCTTCCTTCATGAACCCTGTGCATACATCAAAGCATCAAAGAAAGGCCAAGTATTTTAAGAAGCCAAGCTATGTGTGGTGCCCTAGCAGAAGTGAAGCATAACTACAGATTTTGATTCTGCACTGAATCCTGTAATACCTGTCAGAGAGATAGTTCACATGAGCTTATACATCAACTAAGGCATTAAACTTTGTTAAAGCATTTGAAGTAATCACTGAGGCTTGTAAGGATGAACATTACATCAAGGCAACTCTTAAACAACACAGCTTAAAATACATTTCAGAATCCAGATCTACTTTAGCTCTGAATCAGCTGGGAGGACAGGCGTGCAAACATTAGTGCCCTTGAAGGAGTCAATAGCACCAATATCAAGGCCATGGTCATCTGAAACCAACTCAGCTGGGCCACCCAAATGCTTAGGATGTCAGAGTCCCAACTGCCAAAGCAAATCTTCTTCACCCAGCTCAAAGGATCCCAAGCAAGAGGAGGTCAAAGGAAGCTCTTCAAAACGTAGAATCATAGAATCCGTACTGTGCAGAAGGAGGCCGTTTGGTTCATAGTGTCTGTACCGCCCCTCTGAAGGAGCACCATAACAAGGCTCCTGCGCCATCCCTGCAACCTCATAACCCCACCTAACCTGCACATCCCTGGACACTCAGGGGCAATTTAGCACGGCCAATCCAGCTAACTTGCATATCTTTGGAGTGTCAGAGGAAACTGGATCACCCGGAGAAAACCCATGCAGACATGGGGAGAAAGTGCAAACTCCGCATAGACAATCACTCAAGGCCAGAATTGAACTTGGTCTCTGGGGCTGTGAGACAGCAATGCGAACCATTGTGCCACCATGCCACCCTCTTCAAAGACACCTTGAGACTTACCTCAAGAAATGGAACATCAATGCCTGGGAGACTCTTGCTCTGAAGAGATCTACTTGGAGGAAACTCCTAATTAAAGAGACACAAATCTTCGAAAACACCCAACGGCAAAAGGAGGCCTGGAAAATGTGCCTGAGAAAGTAATACACATGACCTAGAGTACAAAGACTGATCCTACCTTTTGAAATCCCCTGCCAAGTGAGTGATTGATGATAGGGCTCTAGGACCAGGCTCATCAGCCACACAAGGACCCACAGAATCTGTGAGCAGTAAACAGCGAGTGATCGCTGAAGATTACATACACACCATACCCACTCTATCCATTATAGTTCTTTCAATGGAATGAACATCCTCATGACAAACCAAAGTTTAAAAAAATTCTGTCATTCAATTTCTGTGCCTCCAAACTCACTTTATACAGTAAGGTATGTTTTAATGGAATTAACAGCCTTATAACAAAGCAACATTTTAACAAAATAAAATATATTTTCCTTTCACTTTATTTACATTTTATAATTATTAATAATATAAAACATTAACACACCAAAAAAAATGGTTCCAGAAGTCACCTGTCTGTGATCAATGAGCTGGATCGAGAAAAAGAAACGCAAATAAAGCGTTAAAACTCACCTAACATTGGACTAAGCCAGCTAAGTTAGTGCTGTCCTTGGATTTTTCATCTTTCTCTTCAGGTGGAAAGAATGCAGGTGATAAAACTGCACCAGGAGTTTAAGTATGGCGCACTTCCAGCGTGCATGCCTGCGCCTTTACACTTCCGCCTGGTCACGCCATGCAAGTGCAGCAGACAATTAACTTCAATCTGAAATGGGAAGGAGGTTACAGGCCAATATGTTTTCTTCTAGGAGTCAGGGAGCTTTGCTGCTTCTCTCTTGAGGACTGAGTTTCAATTCCTGACTGCTGGGCTTCAGTTCTGGGATTAGAAGTAACTGAGTTGAATTAATTTTGTTTTATTAGTTTTATTTATGGCCAAATCTTGTTATTAATAATGTAACTTTTGAGGGACTTCTTAGTTATGAAAAGAGATTGGATAGACTGGGTTTGTTTTCATTGGAGCAGAGAAGACTGAGGGGGGAAATTATTGAGATGTATAAAATTAAGAGGGGCATAGACAGAGTAGACAGGCAGAAATGTTCCCTTGATGGAGGGTTAATGACCAGGGAGCTTGATTTAAGGAAGGGGCATGAGGTTTAGAGGGAATGTGAGGGAAAACCTTTTCAATCATGGTAGGAGTCTGGAACTCACTGTCTGAAAGGGTGGTGGAGGCAGAGACACTCATATCATTTAAGAAGTGTTTAGATGTTCACTTGCAATGCCAAGGTATATCAGGCTATAGGCCAAATCCTGAAAAATGGGATTAGAATAGTTTGATGGTTGTTTTTGTGTGGTGCAGATGCGATAGGCACCGAAGGGCCTTTTCAATGTTGCAGACCTTTATGGCTCTATGGCTTGTATTCCTGATGTATTGCTTGCATTCCTTAATTGTATTATATTCTTTAATTTAAAGAGATAAAATATTGATATGATTCCAAAACTGTTACATTCTCTTTCCAATCAGCAGGGAAAATTGAATTAATTTGTTCAAAGCCAGAACACTTGAGCATTTGGATCTCAGTTACTGAAAATCCATTGTCTCAATAATTAACAGGCCAGCTTAGACTTGATTAATGATTGATTATTCATATGCTTAGACTTCACAGTGCTTCCCAGTTAGTACTTGGGCTGAATTGATGATATCTTTATGAAAGATTCTTCTGTTCAACTTCATGTACCAGAGTTGGAGAATGCTAGGTATAAACAAACATAGATCTAACATAAGTAAAGGATGCCTGTCTCATGTTGGAAATGATTGTGACATTGGAACAGTATCTTTACCGTGTTTCTGAAAGTGAAGGCCTGGAATTTGGGTCCTTGAACTCACCACAAATACCAGCCCATCTGGTGTCCCAACGCAACTCTTTTTCCTTCTAGAACCACAGTTAATTATGAAACATAAAAAATACCCATTCTTCTCCAACCTCCAGTGTGCCTTTAAGCATCACTGTTTACTTTGCTATAGTACTAGAAATACTAAACTGACCGTAAGCATTGCATATAACTCATAGTGTTGACTAGGGAGACCAGGTGGATGTGGTTTATTTTGACTTTCAGAAGGCTTTCGGCAAGGTCTCACAAAGCAGATTACCATGCAGAGTTAAAGCGCACGGGATTGCGGGCAGTGTCTTGAGATGGATAGAAAGCTGGTTAGCAGACAGGCTGCAAAAGTTTGGAATAAATGGGTCTTTTTCTGATTGATAGGCAGTGACTAGTGGGGTACCGCAGGGTTCTGAGCTAGGACCCCAACTGTTCACATTGTATGTTAATGATTTGGACAAGTGACCTAAATGAAGTATTTCCAAATTTTCAGATGATACAATATTGGGTGGGAGGGCAAACTGCGAGGAGGATGCAGAGATGCAGACCGGCTGAGTGAGTGAGTGGGCATATGCATGGCAGATGCAGTGCAATGTGGATAAATGTGAGGTTATCCACATTGGTAGCAAAAATAGGAAGACAGGCTATTATTTGAATGGGTGTAAATTGAGAGAGGTGGATATGTAGCACGACCTTGGTGTCCTCGTGCATCAGTCGCTGAAAGTAAGTGCGCAGATACAGCAGGCAGTAAAGTAGGTAAATGATATGTTAGCCTTCATAGAGAGATGATTTGAGTATAGAAATAGGGATGTTTTACTGCAATTGTATAGGGCATTCGTGAGGCCACACTTGGGGTATTGTGAGCAGTTTGGTGTCCTTATCTGAGAAAGGATGTTCTTGCTATGGAGGTTCATCAGGCTGATTCCTGAGATGGCAGGACTGGCATGTGAGAAGAGACTGTCAGTTTTGGTTATAGTAATCAGAGCTTAGAAGAGTGAGGGGTGAATCTCATAGAAACTTATAAAATTCTAACAAGATTAGACAGGGTAGATTCAAAAGAATGTTCCCGATGGTGGGGGAGTCCAGAACTAGAGTCATACTTTGAGGACAAGGGGTAAACCTTTTAGGACTGAGGTGAGGAGAAATTCACCCAGAGAGTGATGAATCTTTGGAATTCACTACCACAAAAAGTAGTTGAGGTGAAAACGTAGTGTAATTTCAAGAAGGAATTAGATATAGCTCTTGGGGCTAAAAGGATCAATGAATATGGAGGGAAGGTGGCATTGAACTTGATACTCAGCCACGATGAGAAAGAATGACGGAGCAGGCTCGACGGGCTGAATGGCTTCCTCCTGTTTCAATTTTCTATGTATGTTTCTGTGTATGTTCTTGCCAGTTTTTGCAGCATGCTCGTTACCCTTAATTGGGTAGCAGAGCATTTGATTATTATATTCAAGGGATATAACCCCTATTTTAAGTAAATTCAAAGGGTTCAGGCATGTCAGTGATCAGTGTATTTCCCATTGGTCCTTATCATGGAGTACTTCTTTAACTGCGATTATGAATAAGAAAAAACATATTTAAAAAACATTTTAAACTAGCAGCTGATGTGTTGAGTAGGCTGGGTCTATGTGGACTGTGTTTGATGCAGTGTAGAGAAAGACAGGCTTCCAACACTTGATGAGATGCAATACGATTTTATTTAACATCTAACTATATTACATGCTTAACTGTGGGTTGACACTATGCTGACTTGACTGGAGACCTGAGGCTAACCTGACCAGACTAACTGACTACCACATGGTGTTTGCACTAGCTGCTGCTCATGAGCTCTGACTGTCTCAGAGGCTGGATCCCAAGAGCGCGGAAAAACTGGTGCCCTCTGGCTTTATAGTGGTCGGATTGGATTGGATTGGATTTGTTTATTGTCCCGTGTACCGAGGTACAGTAAAAAGTATTTTTCTGCGAGCAGCTCAACAGATCATTAAGTACATGGGAAGAAAAGAGAATTAAAAAAATACATAATAGGGCAACACAAGATATACAATGTAACTACATAAGCACTGGCATCGGATGAAGCATGCAGGGTATAGTGTTAATGAGATCAGTCAATAAGAGGGTCATTTAGGAGTCTGGTGACAGTGGGGAAGAAGCTGTTTTTGAGTGTATTCGTTTGTGTTCTCAGACTTCTGTATCTCCTGCCCGATGGAACAAGTTAGAAGAGGAAGTAAGCCGGGTGGGAGGGGTCTTTGATTATGCTACCCGCTTTCCCCAGGCAGCGGGAGGTGTAGATGGAGTCAATGGACGGGAGGCAGGTTCGTGTGATGGACTGGGCGGTATTCACGACTCTCTGAAGTTTCTTGCAGTCCTGGGCCGAGCAGTTGCCATACCAGGCTGTGATGCAGCCCGATAGAATGCTTTCTATGGTACATCTGTAAAAGTTGGTAAGGGTTAATGTGGACATGCCGAATTTCCTTAGTTTCCTGAGGAAGTATAGGCGCTGCTGTGCTTTCTTGGTGATAGCGTCGACGTGAGTGGACCAGGACAGATTTTTGGAGATGTGCACCCCTAGGAATTTGAAACTGCTAACCATCTCCACCTCGGCTCCATTGATGCTGACAGGGGTGTGTACAGTACTTTGCTTCCTGAAGTCTTCAAAACCAGCTCTTTAGTTTTGCTGGCAGTGAGGGAGAGATTGTTGTCGCTACACCACTCCACCAGGTTCTCTATCTCCCTCCTGTATTCTGACTCGTCATTATTCGAGATCCGGCCCACTATGGTCGTATCGTCATCAAACTTGTAGATGGAGTTGGAACCAAGTTTTGCCACGCAGTCGTGTATGTACAGGGAGTAGAGTAGGGGGCTAAGTACGCAGCCTTGCGGGGCCCCGGTATTGAGGATTATTGTGGAGGAGGTGTTGTTGTTCATTCTTACTGATTGCAGGTCTTGTCCTGACTGGTAATTGGCTGCTGTGTTCTGTGTGCTCACTGGTCATCCTGTGTGTCAATCACTGCCTGTCTGCACTCCATCATATACATGGATGCGAATGAATAATGTTGGTTATCTGGAATGTGAGTCTTTCTTTTAACTAGGGAACTCATTGGCAGTGGAGAGAAAGACGCGTCTAATATCGTTTGAGAAACCTGGAATTAAGTTCAGTATGTTTGTCAGTTGTTTTACACAGCCACTATCATTATTACTTTACTTCCAGGTTTAGTGTCCAAAATTCGTAGCAGTGACCGTTTTGAGGATCCTCATGACCCAATGTCAGCTCCAGTGTTTACAAAGCTAACTTGAAGATAGAATTTGGAGTTGGCAGGAAAAGAGGAGGGACTGTGATGATAGTTCCCAGCTGGTCATAGAGAGCATTGTGTTTCAAAGTTGCCCACTTGTCCTGCTGCTGGGGTCTGTGAGAAGATGGAATGGGAACTCTTCTCCAGCAGACGAAGAAATCTACTGCTGACATCAAGAAAGTGTGCCTGGAAATGGCCCAGGAAGCCATTGGCAGGAACATTGGGCACTCCTGGATTCAGAGCAGGAAATACTTCAATGACCTAACCAGCTGAGGTGAATACACTGGCACATTAAAAACACATTAAAATACATTAACCTATGTCCACTTGTGTATTGCCCCATCTCCTCATTCTGCTTACTCAATAACATTGCTCGACACAACCATTTGCCTTGCAAACATCCATCCTTTCTCATATCCTAGCTATCCATTCACCATTCTCACTCACCATCATACTTAAGAAGTTTTATCCCTCTCCGTAGCTATCCTCACTCTACATGCTGTATCTATCCTATAAACACACTCTCGTACACTCACTGATCGATCTGATCCTTCCTCATTGCAGAAGAGAGTGGGAGAGAATTGGAGGTTGGTATCCACAGGTACATACATAGAATATAGGAGCAGGAGGAGGCCTTTTGGTCCTTCGGGCCTGCTCCGCCATTCATCACAGTCATGGCTGATCATCCAACTCAATAGCCTAATCCTGCTTTCTCCCCAGAGCCTTTGATTCCATTCTCCCCAAGTGCAATTCCAGCCGCCTCTTGAATGGCTTTTGGGGATGGCGACATAGGGAGTTCTCAGATACCTCGTGATCCGTATGTCATACAGAATTCAGTCATGTTTACTTGATTTCATCAAAATAAAATATGATAATCTTTCATAATGCTAAGTTGCAACATTCTTATTTTGCCAATGCTAATTTATATCTTTTATCTTCCTTGTTTTATTTTCATGTTTAGGATTAGGAATGTTCCAGTAATTTATGAACCTGGATGATAAACAGCAAAAGAAAATCACATTCTTTTAGTCAATCAAAGTTAAATTCAATGTTTTCAAAATTTCAGACAACAGTCCACATAGCAGAAAGACTGCATCAAGAAATAGCTATCACCTTTTAAACCAAGGATATCAGCATCAATGTAGAAGACTGATCAACTCTCTCATAGTCATTGAAGTTTCTTTTTTTATTACTGGACAGCCTCCACCCAGGCAAAACTTCTTAATTAAGCTTCTCTGAAGTGCCAGGCCTACCACTATATCTTCCTTTATGTTGTTCGGTTAAGGTGCAAGTAAAAGTTAGGAAAAGGCCTATTGTGTTCTATACCCACTGTTGCTAGGCGTTAATGACAGATAGCTGGCTGATTGCTGTGATGTACAACTTGCTGAATGTTGATACAGGTGCAGCCCTTCATCCACAGCCTTATCCCACCTTGTTCCACGCAGTGAAATTTGTAGCCTGCTCTTATCAGTTCACAAAATCTTGTTTCACACAATCATGACCTGTCCTTCGCAATGATCTCTATTGGCAGCAGTATTTAATCAATGATTGGTTAAGTTGATTAATTTAATACTCATCAGTTGTTCCCAAGTTTTTCCAGTGATTTCTGCCAAAGTTGGTCTTTATGTTTTAATTTCACTTTGTCCCAGTGGTTTAAACGTACAGTGTACTGTCGGCCGTCTGTCACGGGCAATATCGCCTGTGACCTGCTCTCCTCGGTGCTATGCAGCTACAGGGCTCTCAAAAGCAAAGTGCTGCTGCTACTGCTTCTGGATATTTTGATCTTTGTCCAAGACTAACTAAAGCAGTCAAGGCCCCACTGATTCAGAATATCTTCAAAGTGTAGAAAACAAACTCCCAACTAATGTACTGTGTTAAACTCTTCCCACAAACAGCTAAGAAAACTGAGTATTGAATGTTTATTGCCGCATTTCCATGAGTTTGAAGCATCTCCCTCAATTGCCATGTTTTCAGTGCAGCATTAAGTTTGAAATTGAGTTGTAATCTCACCCCAATTGAGCAATTAGTATATGTTAATAGTGTTAATAGGCAATCTGACTCTCCCAAAGGGATTTCATGCAAAATAGCTTAATATACTCAAGTTGAATTCAGAAGTCAGCTGGTCAGAATTGGCTGCAACTTTTGCATATTCCCAGTTAAAATTTCCCCCTCTGTATCTGAAGTGGCAAAATAGTTTCAATTAATGGAAAGATTTTTAAAAATTTAAATAATCTAACATATATTAGGGAAGGATAAATCAAGACACTTTATTTTTCTGTGAAATCGTGGATAATTTTTAATGTATTTAGTGTAGGTTTATATTTGAATTAGTTTGAACATTTTAATAATGTTCACACATTATTGTAGCATAGGATAGAATAACTATAATTACAGTCACAATAGCACTCTGCTGTTTCCTTGGCCAGAGTAGTCTAAAACCACAGGGACCTTCAGGGAGTGAACACATCCATTTGCTAGATGCATTGATTTTTCAAGATGCCAATGATCAAAAAGCGTCTGTAAGTGTGAACGAATTATAAAGAATTAGAATGAATTGCCCAGTTCAACAAATCCATGTAAGAATGCATTTTTAAAATCATCTAATTTTCCACAAAATCACTTTTTAAAGCTATTAAACTGCTTAATATTCACTTGTTGTTTATGCAACACGGAGCTAAGTAAAATATATTTGCTACACGGAGCTAAGTAAAATATATTTGCTTACAATTTAAAAATTCCTAACTCTGTTCTTTAGAAAGTTGATTGAGGAACATACAGCATGTTAAAACTTAATATTGGTTTTGTTGTACCATAAATGTCCTGCCCCTTGTACCTGGAGTCCATCCAAAAGAAAAAAAATCAATAAACAACTGAGAATATATTGTACTAACCAAGTGCTGAAGGTTGACTAGATTTGTGTTTTATACATACGAGATCTACTCCCTAAAACGGCCCAGTTTATTGAAGATTGAATTGGACAAATCAATAACATGTTGAAATGAAGAACAAAATAATGTCACTAGTCAGAGCTGCTGGATAAAAAGTAATTTCTTACATTCATGATGCCCTGGTTTGTAGGTATATCAGCAACAGACTCGGAACCGATCTAGCAGCTCAAAGCTAAACATCCATGAAGCACTGTGAGCATCACGAGCATCAGAATTAACCACAATCTGTCTCGTGGCTCAGCAAATCCCTCCCTCTATTGCACAGGACGGTTCAATTCCCATACCAGCCTCCCCGAACAGGCGCCAGAATGTGGCAACTCGGAGCTTTTCACAGTAACTTCATTTGAAGCCTTCTTGTGATAATAAGCGATTTTCATTTCATTTACTGTTCAGCCAGGATATCAACCCTGATTCAATGAAGAGTGCAGGAGGGTACGCCAAGAACAGCAACAGGCATACCTAAGAATGAAGTGCCAAGCTGGTGTAGCTAGAACACAGGACTACATGCATAGTTAACAGGCATAAGTAGCATTCGATATACAGAGACAGGTAATCCCATAACCAGGAGATCAGATCAAAGCTTTTCAGTCCTACCATATCCAGTCTTGAATGGTGGTGGACAATTAAGCAACTAATGGAGCAAGAGAGGAGTTCACAAATACAAGAGAGGATCTAACCATCACCGCTTGACATTCAATGGGATTACCATCGCCGAATACCCACAATCAACATGCTAGGGATTACCATTGATCAGAAACTAAACTGGGATAGCCATATCAATACTGTGGCTACCAGGACAGGTCAAAGCTAGGAATCCCACGGCGAGTAACTCACCTCCTGATCTCCCAAAGTCTGTCCATCATCAACAAGGCACAAGTCAGGAGTGTAATGGGATACTCTATACTTGCCTGGATGAGTGCAGCTCCAACAATACTCAAGAAGGCTGACACCATCCAGGACAAGGAAGCCCGCTTGAATGCTCCTCCTTCCACAAACATTCAAACCTTTTACTACCGACGAACAGTGGCAGCCGTGTGTACCATGTTCAAGATGCACTGCAGTAACTCACCAAGGTTCCTTAGACAGCATCTTCCAAACCTACGACCACTATCATCTAGAAGGACAAGAGAAGCAGATACCTGGAGACCCCACCACCTGGAGGTTCCCCTCCAAGTCACTCATCACCCCGACTTGAAAGATATCGCCGTTCCTTCACTGTCGCTGGGGCAACATCCTGGAACTCTATCCCTAACAGTAAAGTGGGTGTACCTGCACCTCAAGAACTGCAGCAGTTCAAGAAGGCAGCTCACCACTATTTCTAAAGGGCGAACTAGAGATGGGAAATAAATGCTGGCCTAACCAGCGACGCCCATATCCCATAAATGAATAAAAAAATAAATTTTAAAATAAAAGAAATCACCATCCTCAACAATGCCAGAGACCAGCACATCACAGATAAAGATATGGCTGATTGCATTTGCAACCACCTTCAGCCAGAAGTGGACGATCCATCACAGCTTTCTCCAGAGGTCGCCAGCATCATTGATGCCAGTCTGCAGCCAATTCAATTCACTCCAGATAATATCAAGAAACATGAAGGCACTGGAAACTGTAAAGATTATGACCCCTGAGGACGTCCCAGCTGAGTACAGAAAATGTTTGCTCCAGAGCTAGCTGCACCCCAAGTTAAACTGTTCTACTTCAACCACAACACTAGCATCTAAATGATAAGGGGGGGGGGGGAATTAAGAGTCAACCACATTGCTGTGGGTCTGGAATCACATTTAGGCCAGACCAGATAAGGACAGCAGACATTAGTGAACCAGGGTTTTTACGACAATCGACAATGGTTTCATGGTCATCATTAGACTTTTAATGAATTCAAATTTCACCATCTGCAGGGGTGGGATTTCAACCTGGGTCTCCAGAGCAATATGCTGGATCTCTGGTTTACTAGTCCAGTGACAATACCACTACGCCACTGCCTCCTGGGGCTTACCATTGACCAGAAACTTAACTGGACCAGTCATATAAATCCTCGCGTTCGTCAGTTGGCTGGAAAATCCCTGTTCCCGACAAAATCAGGCGTGGCGCCACTTTCATGATGCTCTGCCCCTTCAAAGTGGCGTACTCTCGGAGTACGTATCGACAGCCTCAGGCCCCCGATGCTCCGCCCCCAACCGGCCGAGTTCCCGACGGCGTGGGTCTCTCATGGTCTTACCTGTTGGGAACTCGGCGTGGCGGCTGCAGACTCAGTCCAGCACCGCCATAATCGGGGGAGGGCCCATCTACGGCCCAGGGGAACTTTAGAAGAGGCTGGGGGCACTATTGAGGGGTTGTCCGGGGCTCGCGAGCTGGCCAAAGGGGGACACTATTTTACAGGCCAGGTCCGCGCGCAGCGGGTGCCATGTTACACACGGAAATTCTCCAGGCCGTATCAGCAGCTAGAGCTGGGTGCGCTACGCTGCCTTCCTGCTAGCCCCCAGCCAAATGGAGGATCTGTGGCCATTTTGCGCCAAAGTTTAGGTCGTAAAAGGCCACAATTCCCAAGCTAGCGTCAGGACATAGCCTGAGAATCAGAGAATCCAGCTCCAGGTCAGAGTTCGGGAATCCTGTGGTGTGTAACTTGCTTCCTGACTTCCTAATGCCTGACCACCACCTACAAGGCATAAGTCAGAAGTGCAATAGAATACCCTTCACTTTCCTGGTTGAGTGCAGCTACAATGACACCCAAAGCTGACACCATCAAGGATAAAACAGCCTACTTGATCTCCACACATCTATCATCTTCAACATTCAGTCCCTACACCACTGCCTCCTTTGACAGCACCTTCTTAACCCCTGACCTCTGCCATCTAGAAGACAAGATGTGGAGATGCCAGTGTTGGACTGGGGTGAGCACAGTAAGAAGTCTTATAACACCAGGTTAAAGTGCAGGTTAAAGTCCAACAGGTTTGTTTCAAACACTAGCTTTCAGAGCACTGCTCCGATTCACCTGAGGAAGGAGCAGTGCTCTGAAAGCTAGTGTTTGAAACAAACCTGTTGGACTTTAACCTGGTGTTGTAAGACGTCTTACTATCTAGAAGATAAGGACAGCAAAGGAATGGAAGCACCACAAGCTACAATTTTCTATCCAAGGCATACACAATCCTTTCATTTCTATCTTTATTTTCTTCTTTTCTGTCTCCCTACTCAGGTTCCCGTCCCCCTGACACTCTAGTTTAAAGCCTCCTTAAACGTACTGGTGAATACCACTGCGAGAATATTGGTCCCGGTCATATTGGAATGCAACCTGTCCAGCTTGTACAGGTCCCATCTTCCCCAGAATCAGTCTCAATGCCTCAGGAATCCAAATCCCTCCCTCCGACACCATCCATTTAGCCATGCATTCAACTGGTCTTTTCTCCTATTCCTGATCTCGCTCACACTTGGAATGATCCAAAATTTACTAACTTTAAGGTCCTGCTTCTTAATTTATTTCCTAGCTTCCTATATTCTGCTTTCAGGATCTCATCACTCATTTTACCTCTATCATTTGGCCTGTTCCAATCTGGACCATAACCTTTGGGTGTCCACCCTTCCCCTTCAGAATGTCTTGCAGCCGTTCAGTAACATCTTTGACCCTGGTACCAGGCAGTCAGCATACCATCCTCAAGTCACCTCTGCAGCCATAGAAATGTCTGTGTTTTCCCCTTACGATAGAATCTCCTAATAATTGATCTCCCAACATTTTTCTCCCCCTGCTGTGCAACTGAACCACTCATAGTGCCACGGACTTGGCTATTGCTGCAGTCTCCTGAGAAACCATCTCCCCCAACAGTATCCAAAAAAAATCTATTAGAGAGGAAGATGGACCCATGGGACTCCTGCAGTCCCTGCCTAGTGCTTTTACCCTGTCTGGCAGTCACCCATTCCCTTTCATCCTGTGTATTCTTACCTACAATGTGACCACCCAAAGATCTCATCCCTGCAGATACTCCACAATGACTCCAGCCGCATCTCCAGCTCCGATATATGGATTTTGGATAGCTGCAGCTAGAGGCACTTCCTGCATACGTGGTTAACTTAGATACTGGAAGTGTCCCTGGTGTCCCACTTAACACAGGAGGGGCATTTCCACGTGGCTGAGCTGTCCTGTACTAACATATCCTTAAATTACTCTCTTTACTTCCTCTGGATTAAAGAATATTAAGGGTAGTAAAAATGCTCACCAGGTCCCACTTACCAAGGCCGTCACTCATCTTTCTGAGGAAAGATAGTAAATCAAAGCAACACCTCTTTTCCTCTCCACCAACCTTCCTCAGTCTCAAACTCCAAGTTAATTCTTTATTCTTAGGTCATAGAATTTACAGTGCAGAAGGAGGCCATTCAGCCCATCGAGTCACCACTGGCTCTTGGAAAGAGCACCCTACCCAAGGTCCACACCTCCACCCTATCCCCATAACCCAGTAACCCCACCCAACACTGAGGGCAATTTTGGACACTTTAGCATGGCCAATCCACCTAACCTGCACATCTTTGGACTGTGGGAGGAAACCGGAGCATCCGGAGGAAACCCACACAGACACGGGGAGAACGTGCAGACTCCGCACAGACAGTGACCCAAGCCGGGAATCAAACCTGGGACCCTGGTACTGTGAAGCAATTGTGCTATCCACAATGCTACTGTGCTGCCCTTAATCTTAATCTATAGTTAAAACCGAAAAGGATTTACTAATTCTCCACTCACTCGGCCCCATTTCTCTCTTGCATAGATGCCGGTCTCCTTGCTGATTATGAGGTTTGAAAAGCTTATTTTTTTACAGACCCTTTGTGAGTCGTTGGTTAGTTTAGCTTCCTGTACTAATTAATATCACTTGAACCAATTGCTTTCATGTCATTGACAGATAACTGCCACTCCAGTCAGTTCTCTACTTAACAAGCTGGGCTTACTTACTTGAAGGTTAGCATTATATGAGATTATGATTCTAAATGGGTCCCTGCAGCGAGCGATCATGGGTGTCGTCCAACCTGACTGTCTGCCCCTCTTTATTCATGGCCAGGTGTCTCTGGGGAGGGAGCATGTGGTGTCCACGGGCACCATCAAGGCCTTCTCTGCCCGGTGGGGACTGGGGTGTTTTATCAACCCCTTTCATCACATTTTAGTTGATGTTCTTAAGCTTCAGTTGATGTTTATTTTTTTTGTTCGGGCAATGCCCCTATCAGGAGCGACCCCTTTTAATTTATCCCTTAGTTGGTTTCATTTTGTTTAAATGGTTGAACCCGAAAACAGTTCAGATCTCAGTTCTTAATCTGGAGTTAAACCTGGCAACCTTACAAAGGGGAATGGAATTAAAATAGATATAAAACACAGTGGAATGAAGACTGAGCCAGCAAAGTGAACTACAAAAGGTGTCAAAGAAACATAGCTAAGTAGAATTGTGGGAGGATTTGTAAAATATGAATAAAGGAGAGATTCCCAGAGTGTAGGCTGTAACAACTCAAGACAGCCCCGGGGATGCCACTAATGAAAGAGCACAAAGCAGCAGGAGGGATGCACAGAAAGCCAGACAGAAAATCAAACGAGCATTAGGTCATGCAGGGAATGCAAGACTGGAGGAGGTTGTAGAGATAGAGTAGGCTGTGGTTTGAAAAAGACAGATAATATAGATTTTAAATTCATTTTTTTTAAAGGACAAAAAGCCCATATGTGTTCAGAAGGATCAAGCAGAAGAGAAACTGGTATTAATTGGTAGAAGAATTTATGAGAGGCATAAATTTGGACAAATTGGAGTTTACAGTGGGAGACCAGTAAAGATTTCATTGGAGAAGCCAGACCTAGAGATGGTAAAAGCATGATGTGGTAGTCGGTATTATGGGCATTACGGTAGCCTGGATAATGCTGGAAGACCATTGGTGTAGGAGGTACCTGAGACTGCTATATCATTGGTGGAGCCTGCCTGCTGGTCCCGCCCAGTAAGGCGGATATAAGAGCCTGTGTCTCCCCAGCAGCTGCATTCTGTACCTGTGCTGCTGGGGGAAACATCTAGTCCAATAAAGCCTTCAATTGTCTCCAATCTCGCTTCTGGAGTTATTGATCAAGCATCAATTTATTGGACTAGATTGTAAAGAATGGAGCTTCGAATCAAGCTGGAGAGTCTGCAACTCAGCCCCCATGCGGCAAATGCAGCAACAACTTTCAAACACTGGCTGGCAACCTTCAATAGGTCGGCCACAGCTACACCCACGGAGGACCAGAAGATGCAAGTCCTTCACTCAAGAGTGAGCCCAGAAATCTACACCCTCATCGACGATGCGGACAACTTTGAAGATGCGATGGCCCTTTTGAAAGGACACTATATTCGCCCAGTTAATCAGGTCTACGCCCAACATCTGCTAGCGACGAGGCGGAAAATCCCCAGGGAATCACTGGAGGACTTCTACCGTGCTCTCCTGGTGTTAGGTAGGAACTGTGACTGCCCACAAGTTTCAGCCAGTGACCACACAGAACTTTTGATCTGGGACGCAGTCGTTGCAGGTATGCTGTCCTCCCAAATCCGCCAGCGACTGCTAGAAAAAGAGACACTAGGCCTCAAGGAGGCACGGCCCTTGCTAGCTCCCTGGATGTGGCCTCCTGAAACGCCTGCGCGTACATCCCCGACGGCGCGGCAGCCCCTTGGGCAGCGTGGAACCCCCCCCCGCGGCCGACTCTGATGTATCCCGCATCCCCCCACAAGTTTGTGCTGTGTGACTACCAGGCAACCCCGGGGGGCCCCGCTGCTATTTTTGCGGCCAAGCCAAGCACCCCCAGCGGCTCTGCCCAGCCCGCTCCTCCATCCGCAAAGGGTGCGGCAAAAAGGGCCATTTCGTGGCGGTATGCCAGGCCCGGGTGGTCGCCGCGGTCTCCGGGGGCGAAACGGGACCACAACCCCAACCTTCTTCACGAGCCATGGGCAGCCAGCGGGCGCCGCCTTCTTCCTTCTCCAGAGCCACGTGCGGGCCCCGGATGCCACCATCTTGCTCCCCAGGGACCATGTGCGACGGATGGGCACCGCGATCTTGCACACCCCCAGCCATGTGCGATTCGTGGGAGCCGCCATCTTGGCTGGAGTCTCAAGACCCCAATTCAGATGACCACTCATCGCCCAAAGATAATTTCCAGCTTTTGCCACGACTGGCCTCGGTGACCCTGGATCAGTCTCGGCCCCAAATGCTCGCGACCACGACCACGACCGTGCTCATGAATAGGCATAAATCATCCTGCCTGATCGACTCCGGGAGCACAGAGAGCTTCATGCACCCCAACACGGT
Source organism: Scyliorhinus canicula (assembly GCF_902713615.1). Classification (NCBI taxonomy): domain Eukaryota; kingdom Metazoa; phylum Chordata; class Chondrichthyes; order Carcharhiniformes; family Scyliorhinidae; genus Scyliorhinus; species Scyliorhinus canicula. The sequence goes on from NC_052151.1 coordinate 110,968,905, forward strand.
AAGGCGCTGTTCTCTTCCCAACCACCCAGTTAATCAAAAATGCTCCCTGGCCTCCGGGTCTCACTCGGTAGAGATCAAAGGGTTCTGTCCAGGGAAGGGAATTTAAAAATTTCCGCCTCTACGTACTCCCTAACCTCTGCACTGCCACACTCTTAGGGTTAGATTTCCAATGTAACCTTCAAAGTTTAACTTTTAAATTCGGCGGCCCTATACCCCCCCTCACTGTCTGCAGCCGCGCGACCCTCAAGATCGAGCCGCCTACCTTTTAACGAACCTCACTCCGGATTGCAAACCCATCGCCACCAGGAGCAGACGGTACAGTGCCCAGGACCGGACCTTCATTCGGTCAGAAATCCAGCGGTTACTGAAGAAAGGCATTAATGAGGCTGGCAACAGCCCCTGGAGAGCTCAAATAGTAGTTGTAAAGACCGGGGAGAAGCATAGGGTGATCATCGTTTATAGTCAGACCATCAACAGGTATACGCAGCTCGACGCGTACCCTCTCCCCCGCATATCTGATTTGGTCAACCAGATTGCACAATACAAGGTCTTTTCCACGGTGGATCTAAAATCCGCCTACCACCAGCTCCCCATCCGCCCCAGCAACCGCAAATACACTGCATTCAAAGCAGATGGGTGGCTCTACCACTTCCTAAGGGTTCCCTTCGGTGTCACAAATGGAGTCTCGGTCTTCCAATGGGAGATGGACTGAATGGTTGACCGGTACAGTTTGCGGGCCACGTTTCCGTACCTCGATAACATCACCATCTGCGGCCACGACCAGCAGGACCATGACACCATCCTCCGTAAATTCCTCCATACCGTAACAATCCTGAACCTAACTTATAACAAGGATAAATGAGTGTTCAGCACCGACCATCTAGCCATCCTCGGCTACGTAGTGCATGATGGAGTTATAGGCCCAGATCCCGAATGCATGCGCCCCCTCATGGAGTTTCCCCTCCCCCACTGCTCCAAGGCCCTGAAACGCTGCCTGGGATTTTGTTCATATTACTCCCAGTGGGTCCCCAATTATGCGGCAAGGCTCGCTCACTAATCCAATGCATGATTTTTCCCCTGTCGGCAGAGGTCCGCCAGGCCTTCAGCCGCATCAAAGCGGACATTGCAAAGGCCACGATGCACGCAATCGATGAATCCCTTCCCTTCCAAGTCGAGAGCGACGCGTCCAACGAAGCTCTGGCGGCCACCCTCAACCAAGCGGGCAGACCCGTGGCCTTCTTCTCACGCACCCTTCACACTTCAGAAATCCACCATTCCTCAGTTGAAAAGGAGGCCCAGGCCATAGTAGAGGCTGTGCGGCCCTGGAGGCATTACCTGGCCAGCAGGAGATTCACTCACCTCACTGACCAACGGTCGGTCGCCTTCATGTTTGATAATGCACAGCGGGGCAAGATAAAGAACGATAAGATCTTACGGTGGAGGATCGAGCTCTCCACCTACAACTATGAGATCTTGTATCGTCCCGGGAAGCTAAAAGAGCCTCCTGATGCCTGATCCCGCAGCACATGTGCCAACGCACAAGTGGACCGACTCCGGGCCCTCCACGAGGACCTCTGCCACCCGGGGGTCACTCGATTCTTCCACTTCATCAAGACCCGCAACCTGCCCTACTCCATCGAGGAGGTCAGGACTGCCACCAGGAACTGCCAAATCTGCGCGGAGTGCAAGCGCACTTCTACAGGCCAGAAAAAGCGCACCTGATAAAGGCTTCCCGTCCCTTTGAACGCCTCAGTGTGGACTTCAAAGGGCCCCTCCCCTCCACCAACCACAACACGTACTTCCTGAACGCGATTGACGAGTACTCCCGGTTCCCATTCGCCATCCACTGCCCCGACATGACAGCAGCCGCCGTCATAAAAGCCCTCCACAGTATCTTTACACTGTTAAGTTTCCCCGCCTACATACACAGCGATAGGGGGTCCTCCTTTATGAGTGATGAACTGGGTTAATTTCTGCTCAGCAAGGGCATTGCCTCAAGCAGGACGACCAGTTACAATCCACAGGGGAACGGACGGGTAGAGAGGGAGACCGGAACGGTCTGGAAGACCGTCCTGCTGGCCTTACGGTCCAGGAATATCCCAGTCTCCTGCTGGCAGGAGGTCCTCCCTGATGCTCTCCATTCCATCCGATTACTGCTGTGTACCACGACCAACCAAACACCTCACAAACGTCTCCTTGTCTTCCCTAGGAAGTCCTCCTCCGGGATCTCGCTACCGACCTGGCTGGCTCCCCACCCACACCCCCACCACTACCACCCCCCTCCATCCCACCGGCGCACCCCACAGCCGCCCCCTTCCCAGGTGGATCGGTCCTCCCACCGGTCCCATCCAGGGGTTATGAAGCTGCCGAAGAAGCCGAAGACATGCTCCCAGAGCCACGGATGCCCGAGCCGGCGCCTGCATCACCGCCGAAGCTACGATGATCACAGAGGACGACCAGGGCTCCCGATCGACTAATTGCTTCACTCTGACTCTAAATAAATACTGTAAATAGTTGCGACATGTAACGAAGCAAAACACTGTGCTGATGTATACCGGGTACCACCATACCCTCAACCTCTATCACTGTATAGCACAAGACCACCACCCCACCGGACTCTTCTTTTTTTTAACAGGGGGTGAATGTGGTAGTCGGTATTAGGGGTATTACGGTACCCTGGATAATGCTGTAAGACCATTGGTGTGGGAGGTACCTGAGACAGCAATATCATTGGTGGAGCCTGCATGCTGGTCCTGCCCATTAAGGCGGAGTATAAGAGCCCGTGTCTCCCCAGCAGCTGCATTCTGTACCTGCGCTGCTGGGGGAAACATCTAGTACAATAAAGCCTTCAATTGTCGTCCAATCTCGCTTCTGGAGTTATTGATCGAGCATCACATGCATAAAATCTTTAGTAGCAGTGGAGCTAAGGGAAGGGTGGAGCTGGGTGATGCCGTGTGTGTGGATGAAATAAGTAGTTTTAATGATAGATAGGATGTTGGGTTTGAAACTCTCACCCATTTTGCATGGACTGTGTGACAGTGAATTCTAGCTCTCCATGTTTATGTTTATCATGGATTCTAAATACCGACCACTGGGACTTTTGCATCATAAAGTTTGTACTTAGAATTTTCTCCATTGAGCTTGTCGTTTGGCGATATAGATATTGGGCTGGATTCTCTGTACCCACCCCCCCAGCTGCATGTTTGCTTCTGGCGTGTAATTCGCTGGCGTTGGGATTCTATACTCTCACCACTTTTCCATGTTCAATATAATTCCCCAATGAAGCCACCCTATGCCGCCGGGAAACCCACGGCGGGGGGGGGGGGGGGGGGGGGGGGGGACACTGCTCTGGCAGGAACTAAGCATTCCGGCCACTGTCATTTATCTTGTGACTGCGAGCTATTGGAAAAAGGGCAGAGCAGCTCCTCGGGAACGCGGGGTGGAACAGTCTCATGGGGGGGGGGGGGGGGGACAGCCTTTGAAGGGGACAGGTGGCACCTGGGCAGAGTAGCCTCTGGGGTCCCGGGACAGGGCAGACTCTGGAGTGGACCGAGTAGAGTAGCCTCTGGGAGGACCTGGGGAAGAGCACCCTCTGGGGGCCCTTAGAAGAGAAGCCTCTGCGGGGGGGGGATTGCAGGGAGATATGGAGGGGGTGCTGGGGCAGTGCAGCCTTTAGGGGCTGACCCACCACCTCCTCGGTACTTTTCTCACCTCATTTCACGTCTTCCTTTTCATCTGCTCCACCTTCCATAAAGCTTTTCACTGTACTCAAATTTCCTACTCTCCTGCTGCTATCCCAAGCTTGACGTTCTCTCAGGTAAGCCTATAGTTTCCCTCTGTGCCGCCCTTGGCATCTTCTGAAGAATTCATCAAGGCACTCATCACGGATTCCTAACAACAGCAACTGCGGCTGCCTCTTCCTACTTGCTTGCTGACCATTGTGTGAATCTGATTTTTTACTCGTCTCTCAGTCCGGATGAAACAATCTCGAACACGTTCGTACTTTGGCATATCTTTTATTACGATCGGGGCTGCCCTCTAGGTATTCCGGGGAACCACCTTGGAGAGTGCCAAAATTTTGCTCAAAACATCCTTCTTTTATATGTATTGTTAGGGGGCTGTCCCTTACATTCACTTGAGCTCGCCCCCATTACAAAGCGTAAATTTGTTATTGCAATAGTTCCAGTACATAATTTTACAGACTTTGGGGTTATCTATTGGCACTCACCACCCCTCCATGCATCACAATCCAAAATGTCTGTTCATTTGTGAAGAAAGGCCATTACTATTGAGCGTTTTGTGGATGATTGCATCAAAACCAGGGGCTTAATTGAAATCCAACTAAAAGTTTATGACTCCTTTCCCCTTAATAAATCCTTCCCACATTGTTGTACCTTCCATAACCTGTCACACATTGACCGTGTGGCCTCAATCTTTCTCTTCTTTTGAGCATCTCATCTGGTCCACCTCGGTCTCCCCTCAATTAAAATCCTGCTTGTCTATCACCCACTCAAGCACCATGCCAAGTTTTCCTCTGAGATACCTTCCTTTCTTTCCTCCCTCAGCCGCTGCACTCTACCATTTTTCATCCTCCGTGATTCCAGCATCCAACTTAACTGATCTCCTTGGAGCTCACTGTTCTCTTATTCTCTCTTAATCTCTCCCTCCATATAAACTTGCCAACCAATATTTATGACCTCCCTATTCACATTACAAACTTGAACATCCATAACAAAAGATTGCTTCAGCTGTTCACCAGCAGATCTGGCTGAACCACATGATGCATTATCGGGTCCTGCTCTCTTCTTCCAGAATTATTCCAACTGTTAGGATCATCTCGGAATACAAATATATCCCTTGGCTTCTGTGCCAACTGCAAATCATTTTTTAGACCATTCTTGCCTGCAACAACTGCAAAGAGCTCAGAGACTTAAAAATTTAGACCTTCCCTTCCCCCAGCCACAAGATGAAATTCCCTATCTCCCCTCATGCTCTCTCCAAGCTCATCTTGTCAATGAGACCCACTTTGTGCCCCCCCCCCTCCAGGAAAAGAGCACCCATAGCCAATAGGAACGAGACCGAACCGGAGGGGGTGAACCTGACCTGCGCCAGCTCACCGTGCACGAGCAGAGGCACCCGAGGACCGGGAGATTGCCCATGCCGAGGTCAGGGGCGCGCAACCAAGTGAGATCCCCCCCTGCCTGGCCCTCTTCCCCTCAGCCCTCTCCCCTCAGCACTCTCCCTTCAGCACTCTCCCCTCAGCCCTCTCCCCTCAGCACTCTCCCCTCAGCACTTTCCCTCTCAGCCCGTACCGTGACCCACACCCCCTGCACCCGCCTAACCATAATGGTGTATTGTGTGTTGCAGGGACAGGCGGTGACGGACCTGGAGCACCCGGCGGACACCGCCCGCATCCAGCACCAGGACGGTCAGACGACGCAGACCAATTGGGCGCACCTGGCAGACATCGCCCGCATCCAGCACCTGGACGGTCAGACGACGCAGACCAATTGGGCGCACCTGGCAGACATCGCCCGCATCCAGCACCTGGACGGTCAGACGACGCAGACCAATTGGGCGCACCTGGCAGACATCGCCCGCATCCAGCACCTGGACGGTCAGACGACGCAGACCAACCGGGCGCACCTGGCAGACATCGCCCGCATCCAGCACCTGGACGGTCAGGCGACGCAGACCAACCGGGCGCACCTGGCAGACACCACCCACATCCAGCACATGGAGGGCCAGCTGACACGGACCAATCAGGCGCATCAGACTTACACCACCCCTGGCCAGCACCTGGGCGGCCAGCCCACAGGGACTCTAGCAGCGATGGGGCGGGCAGCTCCAACTACAGCCCCCCCGGCCCAGTCCAGTGACAACACAATGACACAGGACACCAGCACACAGGGGACAGACAGACACAACATGGCGACGCAGAACACCAGCACACAGGGGGCAGACAGGTACAACATGGCGACGCAGGACACCAGCACACAGGGGACAGACAGACATGAAAGGACACAACACGACACCAACACAGAGGTGACGGAAAGGCAGGACACGGCACCCCAGGGGACCCACGCCCACAGGTTCGATGAAGACACTGAGGTTTCCCCCCCCACCCTCCGCCATCGCAGAGACACTCACCTTGGTTGGCCATGTTAGTGGTGAGGCTTCAGGGACACTAACTGGTGAGCACCACACAGCTGCTCTGGTACAGCAGGTGGAGGTAGGAGCAGCCGAGGGGCCGGACGTTGGGAGGGCCCAGCCCCGGCAAACACCTGTCGCCCGGACGGGTCCCGGGTCTCTGGAGTTCCCCCACCCACCAATAGACCCGATGCAGTCGGGGACCCAGAGGTGTGAGAAGGTGACGGCCGGCTTCCAGCATCTGCAGATGCAAGTGCAGGAGTGCATCCACGTCCAGAAGCAGGAAATGGTGCCGGGCATGAGTGCCACACAGGCCAACACCGCACGGGTGGTGTCCGCGGTGGAGACAATGGTAGCGATGGTGTTGGGCAAGGGTCTGAGCCTGCAAGGCCTGGAGCTATCCGGGCACGCGGCCTCCATGGCTCGGGACAGGAAGCCATGGGCCAGAGCCAGCTGAACATCGCAGAGACACTCAACAACGTGGCCCAGTCCCAGCAGGCCACGGCCCAGTCCCAGCAGGCCATGGCCCAGTCTCTGCAGGCCACGGCCCAGTCCCAGCAGGCCATGACCCAGTCTCTGCAGGCCATGACCCAGTCTCTGCAGGCCATCGCTGACAGCATCAGCGCCATTGGCCGGGTGATGGACGGCGTTGTACAGAGCCAGACACGGATGGTGCACTCCCTGAGCTCCATGGCCGTGAACGTCCAGACCATGGTCGATACCAGCGCGGGCCTCCAGGACTGGCAGCGCCAGGTGATGCTGGTGCCCCAGGTGCTGGATCCGCCCACACCCCCATTTCATGGAGAGCCCCGTGGGCCACCGGGCACCTCGGGGTGGGGGAGGAGGTGCTGGGGCCCATCCCGGGTCCCCCTGCAGAGGGGGGTCCCAGAACCCTGCGCCACTTCTGCCCCTGGTGCACCTGGTGGGCAGTGGGCAGAACAGGATGGCACCATGCCATCCCAATTGCCCGAGGTGCGGCCTGGCCCATCTAGGTCGGGTCGACCCAGGAAGCGGCCGCCGATGGGGACCCCAGTCACAGGGCAGGAATCACAGGAGTCCACCTCCAGTTCTGCTATACCGTCTGGGAGAACACCTAGACGTAGTCATAGGGCCCGTAAGGCCAGAAAGGTAGACACAGATGAGTGAGTTGACATGGGTGCAGGGCACAGATTAGTTAGATGGGCTAGGGCAAATGTACAGGATGTCTGTTATTAAATACATTCCACACCTATGCGAACTGCCTCTGTACTCTGTCCGATGCGTGCGGGGGTGGGGTGGGGACTGTGTGCCAGTGTGTGTAAAGGGTGCCGCGATAGAGGTTGGGCTCTGGTGCACGTGACCACCCCCCCCCCCCGCGGTTCCCCCACGCCAGCCCAACCGGCCATACGCCAGGGCCATGAGATACAGTGTCAGGGCTGCGTGCAGAGTCCACCCAGGTGGAGGGTTCTGATGTGGCCGAGTCAGACATTGTCGAACGATGTATGGCTCGGATCCCATCGCACAGCAGGCTGTCATCATCCTCCATGCCTTGTAGCAGAGCCGCCTACACCATCGACCGTGCCCCCATCCCGTTGTCCCGCAGGCGGATTTGTCATTGAGGGGTGGTGTGCATGCGGGTGTTGTGGTGGTGGGGGGGGTTGGGGGTGGGGGAGGTGCGGGTGTTGTGGTGGTGGAGGGGTTGGGGGAGGTGCGGGTGTTGTGGTGGTGGGGGGGTTGGGGTGGGGGAGGTGCGGGTGTTGTGGTGGTGGGTGGGGGAGGTGCGGGTGTTGTGGTGGTGGGGGGGGTTGGGGGAGATGCGGGTGTTGTGGTAGTGGGCGGGGTTGGGGGTGGGGGAGGTGCGGGTGTTGTGGTAGTGGTGGGGGTGGGGGAGGTGTTGTCCGTTGGGGAGATGCCGAACCTTCTGCCTGTGCCCATATCCATTACTACTGCCACCCACCGTGGTCACCGAAACGGGCGCAACCAGCGCCTCCCGTGCCTCCGTGTCCAGCCGGTGACGCCGGGCAGCCTTGTTTCCCTGTCCATCCCCCATGTTCCATGCATCGGCTGCCCCCTCGTCATCCCCCTCATCTGGGGAGGAGTTCCCCTCATCCTGATCATCATCGTCCTCCTCCTCCAGCACATCGCCCCTCTGCTGAGCTATGTTGTGCAGGACGCAGCAGACCACGACAATGCGACCAACCCTCTCCAACGGGTATGGAGGGCTCCTCCAGAGCGCTCCAGGCATCTGAAGCATATCTTGAGCAGCCCAAAGCACCTCTCGCTTCATGGGCATCATTGTAGCGTTGCTCCCCGTCGGTCTGTGGCCAGTATAAAGGAGTCATCTCACTGCCAGGGTACCTGGTGCAGACGTGCAGGATTGTTACCCTGTGGTCGCAGGCAACCTGCACGTTCATTGAATGTGTACCCTTCCTGTTTAGGCACATGGTTCTTTCTTCAGAGATGGGCCGCATGGTGATGTGCACTCCATCGATTGCCCCCTACACCATGGGCATCTGGGCAACAGCGGCGAACCCCGCTGCGTGGGCATCCTGGTGGGCGCGGTCTGCAGGGAACTGTATGTACCGGTCTGCGATGTCGCACAGGGCGTTGGTGACGACCCGGATGCACCTGTGCACCAAAGGCTGGAAGATACCAGACAGGTCTCTACTCGGCGACTGGAATGACCCCGTCGTGAAGACGTTGAGGGCGACCATCACCTTGACGGCCACTGGGATGGCATGTCCACCCCCAGTCCCACGCGGTGCCAGGTGTGCCATCAGGTGGCAGATGTGGCCGACGGTCTCGTGGCTCATCCGCAGTCTCCTACTGCACGCCCTGTCCGGGAGGTCCTTGAAGGGCACGCGGGGCCGGTACACACGGTGTCATGTTGGACGCCTCCGTGGCCATGGCACACCCTCCTCCTCCTCCCCTTCGGCAACCCCGTGCTTTGGCTCCGCACAGTGTGGTGCCCCTTCTGCAACTCTCGGGTGTGCGGCACTGCGTCCTGGGTGCCTTGCACATGCTTCAGTACGGCCCGCTGCTGTACTGCTGGCCCCACCACCTCCCTCTCATGCCCGTGGTCCAGCTCCCACTGGGCCTCATGCAGGGCAGCAAACCCCGCCACGGCGGCCAACAACGCTGGAAGATGGCTGAACATTGTACGATCTGTAGGGGATGGGAGTAGACAGGGTTTCATCATTGGTCTACCCCCCTCCACGACCAGGTGCCATGGGCAGCATGGCAGGCCCGGTTGCCAGCACCAGCCCCACCCCACCCTCTCAGTGCCCTGGCAACTGTCGACCGTCCCCTTGCCAGGGCCACTGTCCGCTGGCACTGTCCTCATTGGGGGGGGGGGGGGGGAAGAGGGGGCTGCAGTGTGTGCCGCCCTGGAGCCACCCGCCGATGGGTGCCGCCGCCGGTCTGGTGGGGAGGGGGGGGGGGGAAGAGAGGGGGCTGCAGTGTGTGCCGCCCTGGAGCCACCCGTCGATGGGTGCCGCCGGTCTGGTGGGGGGGGGGGGGGGGGGGGCTGTGGGGGTCTGGCACACGTCAGGACGGCCGGGACCATGGGACGCGACGGCGGACGGGCTGGGTGGACGACTGCGTGTCCGTCGTCATGGCGGCCCGTGGCCCCCCGCGGTCTCCCCCACCCCCGGCAGCGGATGTGTGGGGCCACCCCCACCTCCCCCACCCCCGGCAGCGGATGTGTGGGGCGACACCCACCTCCCCCACCCCCACCCATACTCCCAGCAGCGGATGTGTGGGGCCACCCCCACCTCCCCCACCCCCACCCCCGGCAGCGGATGTGTGGGGCGACACCCACCTCCCCCACCCCGACGGGGGCCTCCCCCACACTGCCCCCAGACACGGGGTGGGATAATCATGTCCTGCCGTCGGGGCGGCGTGGCATGATTCGCGTGGCGCCGCGGCAATTCTTCCATGTGGCGAACGACTCTGCTGGATTTCATCAAGATTTTCTCAGCACCCTTCTCTAACCTCTTAACAGTTCATTCCAGAATTTTCCCTATTACAGACATTGAATTAATGGGCTTGTTGCTCTCTGCTTTGTTTCCTCAGGGAGTTATATTTGTTATTTTCCAATCTGATGGGACCTTTCCAGAAACGAAGTAATTTTGGAAAATTTAAGCCAATGCATCAATTGCAGCAGCCACTGCTTCTAACACTCTCAGTTGAAATCCATCAGGATCTGGAGACTTGTCAGTCTCTCATCCTAATAATTGAATCAGTCCCCTTTCCCTGATGTTTTAACTTCCTCCCTCCCCTTCACCTCTTGATTTCCAATCATTTCTGGAATGAAAGTGAAGACGGGCACAAAATAGAAATTGAGCTCATCCACCATTTCCTTTTTCTATTTGTTCATGGAATGCAGACATCGCTGGCTGGGCCAGCATTTATTGCCCATCCTGGAGGGTATTTTAAGATCAACCACATTGCTGCAGATCAGGAGTCACATGCAGGCCAGACCAAGTACGATTTTGTTCCCTGGAGGGCATTAGTGAACCAGATGGATTTTTACCACAATTGGCAATAGTTTCATGGTCATCATTTGACTTTTAAATCCAGATTTTTATTGAATTCAAATTTCACCATCTGCTATGGCAGGATTTGAAGCCAAGATCCCCAGAGCATTACCCTGAGTCTCTGGATTACTAGTCCAGCAACAATACCACCACAACTGGTGTTAATGCCACATTATCAATTCACCAGACACACTCTCAAGAGGGCCAACACCCACTTTACTCATCCTTTTTTAAAAATATTTTATTTTTAGTCTTTTTTAATTCTTTCCCACAACAACCATAATGCGCACAATGGGAGGGATTTTCCGTCCCCCCTGCAGTCCATTTTTTGCTGGCGAGAGGTGACCCACAGTTGGCCAGCAATGGGGTCTTCTGCTGGGTTCTGGTGCTGTCAATAGGATGTCCCATCAAATCCAACCCCGCCGTTGGGAAACCCGTGGTGGGTGTTCGCCATCGGCGGGACCCGAAGATCCTACTGGTGGGAATAGTCGGAAAATCACCTGCTGTTTGTCAATATAGTGAAACAATCACATCACCAAGACAAAAATAGGAAGATAATAAAGCAATGTAGACACCAAATGATAACAGAGAATAATTGTAGAGTGTTTAAGAAAACAAAAAGGAGAAACGAACAAGCGGGGAAAGAAAAACAAATTGACAAACAGGAAGAACACCACAAAACAAGCGTGTTTGCTTTTAAAGTATACAAAAGGAAAGTCAATATTTGGTCGGCTTTACAGCATCATTTATAAGACAATTATGACGCAACAGCCCCTAGCCCCATTTATATTTTCCCACTCTCCAGAATTGGCTGTCATATTTCAAAAACTGTATTAATTTTATTATTAATGTTGAAGCGGATCCTTTCCTGGTCCAATGTATATATTAATTCCATCCGCCAAGCTCTCACTATTTGATTTTATGTTTCTTGCCAACTTCAACTCATTCTCTAATTTCTCAGTCATTTTTCAAAAGTAATTCTTTGTTGTTTTTTATATTCTGTCCAATCTTCTAATCTGCCACTCATCTTTGTGGAATTATATGTTTATTCTTTCAATTTAATACTTTCTTTAACTTTCTTAGTTAGTCACAGATGGGGTGCCTTTCCCCTGAAGTCTTTGGGTGGAATTCTCCCAACCTACCCATGGTGGGCTTGCACGGAGAGTCCGGTGGGAGCCCAACAGTTGGAAGCCCACCGGCATAAAATTACTTTGCAAATCTCCCAATGACGGGTTAAGGGCAGTAAGGTTATCCGTCTGGAAGGTGGCATGAACTCATATGCATTAATTTGCATCTCATGAATGCTAATTTCAAACAGCTGCCCAGCAGTGTCCTGCTGGGCCTTCCAATCTTGCGTCAGTTGTGGGAAATCAAGTCGGCATCAAACCCTCAGAAAACATCAATTGCTAAAGAGTGGCATGCAGAAGGTGGCCCTCAGTTGGTAAGAGACTTTGAGGTGAGTGCAACAAAGCTTTCTGCCATTGTGATGCTCTGCTCCTGATGCGTTGTATGCCACTGTGCGAGGGCAGACCAGTTCCCGCCGTTCATCTCCATGCCGAGCTGGTATTAACAGACAGCAGCATGCTGCTGGACACATGGACCATCCTGGTCACAGTTTTGGTGCAGTGCTACACCTGGGGTTGGGGAGTACAAGGGTCTCCTTCCCCCGGTGTCACACACCAATGTCTGTCTGGACAGCACTGTGCTGTGTGACTCATACAGCCACCGCAACAAATGTCTGACATTTGACTGAAGATGGGGTAAGGAGGGTAGCCTGATGAAGACAAATGGGCGGGGGATGTGCAGAGGTGGTGGGAAAGTGGTGGTTAGGGTGAGGATTCATAATGGCAGGTAGAGTGGCAAGGAGGCAGATGGGACAAGATGAACAATGGAAAGCAGGGGAAGAGTCAGGGGAGGAAAGCTGAACCCCGACAAGTCTGCATGAAAAACTCACAAACAAGGAGGTCAAACATTCTACACCACATTGTTTATAGAAAGGAAATGGATGAAGGCTCCAGAGAAAGTGATGAGTATGCAGGTAATTAATTATGGAGCCAAGACCTTCAAACCCATCTGTTGAGGGAGGGCAGACAAATCAGCCGTCAGCCTGCCAGAAGAGTCGGAGGGGAACTCGCTTGTGCATAATCAATTAGCTTCCAAGTACAGAATCGGGCATGGGATCCCATCTTCCTGGTCAGTGGAGCAGGCACTACTAGAGCTGACTGCCTCTGCACTTAGTCTCACTGTGCTGGGAGAATTCAGCCCTTTCTCAAAGAAATGTATCTTTACTAAGTGTTATCAAATAACTGCTTAAATGTCTGCCACAGTATCACTACTAACCTATTATTTAATCAAATTTCTCAGTTCACTTTAGCCAGTTCTACCTTCATAACCTCATAGTTGACCTTACTTAAGTTTAAAACACAAGTCTTAGAATAACTCTTCTCTCCCCCAAACTGAATCTGAAATTCAATAATATTATGATCAATGTCTGCTAAGGGTACCGTTACTCTGTGATCAGTAATTTTTAAAAAAATGTTTGTATTCTCCATTTTCCTCCAAAATTTACACCCCACACACAAACAGTAAATGGTAACAAATACAAAATCAATCCCCTTAACAATAACAACGATCCCATCTTCCCACCACCCCAAACAACGGTCCATCTGTCAATATATGCATCCAATAAAACAAACCCTCCCACGGTGGAAACAAAAAACAAAGGAGAAAAAGAAAAAGGAGTCCGGGACCGCCCATGGTCACCATAGAGTCCACTCCCACCCTCCACACTCAACCTCTGAAAGAGTACCGTATGTGATACCCAAGAGTTGTAAACCCAGCCCCCCTCCCCTCCCCTCCCCTCCCCTCCAACTCCTCCCGCCCCCGCCCACTGCCTCTTGTAAAACTCCTTCCCCCAACCTCGGTTCCTTCTCCCCAACTTTCCACCCCGGCTAGACCACTCGGACCCTGTTCTGACAGGCTCTGATGGTCGCAGCCCCTCCCGTTCACTGGCTGGCTTAGACCGGCCAGCGTGGAGGCCCCCGTCCGGGTCTCTTTCCCCCCTTGCCCGGCCCTAGGAAAGCCCATAAATCCCCTTTTAGCACACACACCCCGCATATCCACCTGCACCCCAAAGAGCCCTGACTTCGAGTGCAAGTCCCATCACTTCCCTTGTCCAAATATATACAACATCGGCTCCTTTAGCCCATACACCTGCACGCAGTGAAACAAAAAAGATGAAAATACAGTCCTGAGGTTACATCGGCACATGGCCATATCTCAATTTCTCAGTTCTGTCACAGTCCTTCTGCCTTCGCAAACTCCTCCGCTGCCTCCGCTGTTCCAAAATAAAAGTCCTTGAGCTTATAAGTCATCCTCAGCTTTGCTGGATATACAATGCCGCACTGCACCTTGCTAATGTACAGTACCCTCTTCACCCGGTGGAAAGCAGCCCGCCTCCTCGCCAGCTCCACCGTAAAGTCCTGTTATACACGTATACCGGCTCCAGCCCACTGCACCACCCGCTTCTGCTTGGCCCAGCACAGAACCTTCTCCTTCACACTGTACCTACGGAAGCACAGAGTCACTACCCTTGGCGGCTCACCCGCCTTTGGTACAGGCCTCCACGACCGATAAGCCCGATCCAGTTTATATCGGGAGGGATCCTCCCCCTGCCCCAATAGTTTCGCCAGCATAGCGGCAAAATACTCCGTCGGCATCGGCCCTTCAACTCCTTCAGGCAGCCCCACAATCCTCAAATTCTGTCGCCTGGACCTGTTTTCCAGGTCTTCCATTTTTCCTCGCAGATCCTTGTTCACCTCCATCACCTTCCGCATCTCCTTCCCCATCAAGGCAAGTTGATCACCGTGCTGCAACACCGTCTCCTCCACTTCCTTCAGTGCCTCCCTCCCCTTGCGCCCGCACCTCTCCCACTGCACCCGCCATAGCCGTCGTCACTGGGGAAATCGCCTCCTCCACCAGCACACTCAAAACCTCCCTCATCTCCTTCCTCATCGCCTCCAACGTTTTGTAAACTGCCTTTCGAATTCTGCAGCCATCACCTTGATTATTTCTTCAGCCGTAAGCAATGCGGCCTCCCCTGGTGCTCCAGCCTCCTTTTTCCTTGGTGACCCTGTGGTGACCTCTCCACTGCCCGACGGGCCCTCAGCTGCTTTTTTAACGGCCGTTTTCTTGCTGATCCTGGACATCTTCTCCTGCTGTGCCTCCTCTGTGCCTTCTCCGTGCCTTCTCCCTGCCTTTGACGCCTCTGTGGACCGGGCTTAAAGCCCCGAAAATGCCGTTCCCGAACGGGAGACAATGTTGCGCGGCTGCCTCCCGCCCGCAGTCATCGGAAGTCTCCTGTGAACAGTAATTGATGCTGTCTTGTTGCACATCGCCAGGTCTAGAATAGCCTGTTCTCTAGTTGGTGCCAGAATGTGAGCCGCCAATCTATTTCCTACTCATTTTCTTACCCATAATAGTTTTCCTTTACCAGACAAGACGAATTTCAGAAATGCGAAACTTTTTTATTTTTTAAAATTGAATATAATAAAGAAAATTCCAATACCTGAAAATCAAAAAGTAAACTAATAGATTTTAGTAGAGAATGTGTTCCTTTAATAAAACCTCTAGAAACATTATTTCTGTAAATTGGGGGTGCTTCTGTAATCCCAAGGTATTAGCTGCCATTTTCCTATTAAATTGGGAAAATATATCATGCATTTTCTTCAGCTGTGAAAAATCTAGGTTATCATTAAAATTAAATCAGTTTTGCAATTATATTGTCAGCAAGCAAGGTTTGAAGATGACACAACACTTGTAAGTATTGTAAACTGTGAAGAGGACAGTGTAGATCTTCAAATGGAAATAAACAAGTTGGTGGAGTGGGCAGTTAGATGGCAGGTGAAGTTCAATGCTGATAATTGTGAGATGATGAAATTTGGTTGGAAGAACATGGAGAGATAATGTAAAATAAGGGGGCAGGAGCAGAGGGCAGGAGCATAGATCATTGAAGGTGGCAAGACAGGTGTAGAGAACATTTAATAAAGCATATAGTATTCTGGCCTTTATTAATGGAAGCATAAGTCCCAGGAACAGGGAGACCCCAGGGACCACCCTAATAGGGGGACCTCCCAGAGACCCCCAGGAATAGGGAAACTCCCCTGAGACCCCTCACTGATGGAACCTCCCACAGAGACCCTCTAACTGAAGGAACCCTCCACACACAGAAACACCCCCCAACTAAAGGGACCCCCCCATTAGGGGCCCCATGTCTGGAAGCTAGAGAGCTGTCCAGACAGGAGCAGCGAAAGAAAATGCAGCTTTAACACTTTTCAGGAAGCTGGCTATTCCTGGAACGAGTACAGGGTGTGATGTGTTTCAACCCCACAGATCCCATTCATTCAATTCGAGTAGTGGGTTCTGATTGCCAGCTTCCACAAACCAGCTGCAGGCTTGGTTCATTTGTCTCCCTTCAGCGATGAGTGATCCTAAGTGCTGCAACCTCAATGTCTACAAACATCAACCACATCAAAGAGTGGTAAGCACATCATATGCTTGAGTGATTGGAATGCGCTTAGTGATTGGAATGCACTTATTGCAACAACTTTGATGTTGTTGATGTTTGTAAACATTGGGGTTTCAGTGTTCCTGTCTCAACTGCTCGCTAGCTTCCAGGTAGGGGTCTAATTTCGGGAGGGGGGTTGGTCAGGGAGGGGTCTGTTGGAGTGGTCCCTTTAGTTAGAGGGTCAGTGCGAGGCATTCCTTTAGTTATGGTGTCTCTGTGGGGGTCCTTATGATAGTCGGTTCTGGGGAGTGGTCTCCCTATTAAGGGAGTCCCAAGGGGGGAGTCTCTCTATTAAAAGGGTCCCTGGGGATGTTCTCCAATTTTGGGGTTTCTGAGGAAGGGATTGGTAGAGGAGAGGTGGGAAGGTAATGCATTGTGAGGGGGGAGTGGAGGTGGCCCTCAGCTAGACTTTGGGGCAACTCCTGTAAGCACCACCAAGTCAGGCTCACATTTGATAATACCTGTTGTAATCCCCGCCCACGTGATTGCTGACCCTGGGAACCGGAGAATCACCGAGGGTGGAGATTAGGGTCTAGACCTGCTAAATGGATGCAAATGGATTACTGAGACCCATTTGCATTTATTTACATCCTCCCGCTGGTGTGCGGGTGTGCAACTCGATGGTGGGAGCATTGGAAATGGATCGGTGCCCCCCGCGCCTGGCACCAATCCTGATTTTTCTATTCTCTGTCCCATCTGGAAACGCACCTTGGGCATCTGGAATGGAATGGAAAATTCACCCCAGTGTTCTTGATGCTGAAGTGGTTGAACATTAAAGGACGTATATTGCAGCACCGACATAGCACCAATGATGTCTGTTAGTTTCTCCACTGTACCATATCCCAGTTGATTATTATGTGAGAAGATATTCTATAAAGTCTGGGGTGTTTTCCTGCAGGGGAATGACAAATCAGAGAGAAAATGATTCCCAGGCTGCACTATCTCACTTCCTCATGTCAGCAATTATATGGTCCTAAGACCACATCACCATTAACCAGCTCACAGAGTCAGAAACAGGGTGGCACAATGGCACAGTGGTCAGCACTGTTCCCTCACAGCTCCAAAGACCTGGGGCTAGATTCGTAAAGGCTGCCGTGGGACAGGCCGTGACCCACGGCAGCCTTCACGGCCACCTCCGGGGCCGATTCTCCCCCCTGGGTGGGGCTAGGAGCACGGCCCCGTACGCGTGACAACGGTTGTCAAGGCTGCACGTCAAGCGTCACGGCGGCTGACGCGGCAGATGACGTCAGCCGCGCATGCGCAGGTTGGACAACGCCAACCCGCGCATGCGCAGTTGGCGTCTTTCTCCTCTGCCACCCGGCAAGACGTGGTGGCTTGATCTTGCCGGGCGGCGGAGGTGAAAGAGTGCGTCTGTTTTGGGCGCTGGCCCGACGATCGGTGGGCACCGATTGCGGGCCAGTCCCCTCCCGAGCACAGTCGTGGTGCTCCCGTGCCAATCGGGTATCTAGATGCCCCAAACGGGCATCTGGCGCACGTTTCACGACGGCAGCGAGCAGGTGTGTTTGCTGCCATGTTGAAACGGGCGTGAAGGCCCAGACGCTCGGCCCATCGGCCTCGGAGAATTGCCGCTCGCCGTAAAAAACGGCGAGCGGCGATTCGTGGAGTGGTTCGGGCGTGGGCAGGGGGGAGAATAGCGGGAGGGCGTGAAAAATGTCGGGAGGCCCTCCCGCTATTCTCCCACCCGGCGTGGAGGGCGGAGAATCGTGCCCCAAGGTTCAATTCGATCTTGGGTCACTGTCTGCATGGAAATTGTACATTTTCTCCGAATCTGCTTGGGTTCCTCTGGGTGCTCTGGTTTCCTACCACAGTCTAAAGATGTTCGAGTTAGGTGGATTGGCCATGATAAATTGCCCCTTAGTATCCAGGAATGTGCAGTTTTGGTTACGTGTATAGGGTGGGGTGGACAGGGGAGTGAAATGGGTTGAGTGCTCTTTCTAAGGATCGGTGCAGACTTGATGGGCCGAATGGCCTCCTTCTGCACTGTAGGTATTCTAACATTCAAACAAAAAAGTAATACTGCAACACCATATTAAAAACATGACCTAGATCAGTAAAAGTCTATCCCCTGAAAGTTAATATTACTATCTTTAAATTCAGCCAGAAAGAAATTAACTGATCCCCCTGTCATGTTTGTTAATGTTCACAAGTGAAGAGCAGGTAGTCCTTAGTGCAGCAACCAAATAGATGACAAACATTGTCACTGCTGAGTCTCTGAAGTCTATTATGAAGAAGCAGCACATAAGAGATAAGGAACCTCCTCTGAACTCTGTAGGAAACATACTCAAGTGGGAGCATAATGCTAGCATCACTGTCAGCTTACACAGGTAAAAGCTGTTGATGATTTATGATTGCTTTGATAGGAGGAATACTCAGCTTTAAGGGCTGATTATTAGCATCTGACTGCAGTTTCAATCAGGAGGTCCTTTCCAAACATTCCTCATTTAGATTGTTTTCCCAGGTTAATCGCATTTGAAGCCCAATACAGTAGTTAAATCATTAAATTAGAAATCATTGATACTTCTTCTTCATGGTGATTTTTATAATGTACCTTATTTTGAACCACAAAATTGAAATTCTTGCAGCTGATTAGGAAGAATGTCCTTGAAATTTGATACAAAGCCTTCCTGCATAGTCACTGAAAGTTGTATTATTAAAAAAACAAGATTAAAATCTCTTGACTTCAAGACAAATAATGTGGTTAATGTATTAACTCCAGGTTGTAGTGCAGTAGAGTGTGCATCAGCTATGTACAAAGACACTGCAGGTACATCAGAATAATAGGATCAAATTCAGCAAAGTATTCTAGTTGGATTCAGAAATTCAAGCACCATATTTGTGGCATGTCAAACTCAGCTTCATCCCCCACCAGACTAAACGGCTTAATAAAAGCAAAATACTGCGGATGCTGGAATCTGAACCAAAAACAAAAACAGGAATACTGGGAAAATGTAGCAGGTCTGGCAACATTTGTGAAGAGAGAAAATAGAGCAAACATTTTCAGCCCTTATGGCTCTTCTTTAGAGCTAAAGAGAGGGAGAAATGTGTTAAGTGGCTTACTGAATATAGATAATAATCAGTATTACATCTAGTGATAGACCTGGGGAGGTGAAATTGCTATTAAACTGAAAGTATAGTTAACTGCTTGTCAATGCAAACATCTGATTGAAATTTAAATGTATGTCAATTAAATTGATGTATATTTAGATTATTTTAACATTAGCTATCCTCTGTCGCATTTTAATCAGTGACTTCTACTTTCATTTTTGGGATATAGTAGCACAGGTAATAAAAATCCAGGGCACATCACGACAATGACTATTTTTCATGTTTGATTCCAATCAGTTTTACTGGGATATTCAATTGGAGAAACATTTTCACCTTACCTGGGAATATTGTTGCTCAACATCCATAAACATGGGGGTGAATTTTATTGTCTTCCACCTGCAAATTTGAAAGCTGGGAGGCTTGTAAAGTAAAATAGGTGGACTGCTCATCACCTTCCTGCCCACCCCCAATCTGTTTCCCCAATTGCAGTGGCAGGTAACGCATAAGACCTACCCATCCTTCAGCCTATTGAGGCTCTTAAGTGGCTATTAAATGGCCACTTACTGGCCTCATTTAATCTTATTAGCAGCAGAGGATGATGATGACAAGGTGGGAAGCCTGGAGGCTTTCATTGCCTGTGCTGCTGGCAAGCAGGAAAAGGGCAACCACCTTTTGGGCGTCTCATGGGCCCATCAGTGTCTAAAGATGTGCAGGTTAAGTGAGTTACGGGATTGCAGGGATAGGGTGCGGGAGTGGGCCTAGGTAGGGTGCAGACTCAATGGGCTGAATGGTCTCCTTCTGCACTGTAGGGATTCTATGTCTTCCAGGATATTGAGGAGGTTCAGGATGCAGCTCATGGCTCCTTATTACCAGCTCCAAGAAACATTTTGGAAATCTCATTGAGGAGACTTATAATTAGCCTTCAGCTGTTAGATAAGTGGTCCTCCCTAGCACAGGGCTAAATCGCTGGCTTTGAAAGCAGACCAAGCAGGCCAGCAGCACGGTTCGGTTCCCGTAACAGCCTCCCCGAACAGGCGCTGGAATGTGGCGACTAGGGGCTTTTCACAGTAACTTCATTTGAAGCCTACTCGTGACAATAAGCGATTTTCATTTCATTTCATCTTTACTATTACCTCAAAAGTACATTTTTAGCTTCATTTTTTCTGGCTTCAGCCAACTGATTGTTCCTGTCAACTTATGATATCGTAAGTGATACTATTCTAAAGAGAGTGTACAACTGGAGAAAAACCAAATGCTGCATTTTCCACTCTGGTGCTTGCATGAAGTGATCGATATGCTCAATTACTTAACCTTATACTCAACCAACATTACCCACTTACCAACAATCGCAATCAATCATGAGCTGTACCTAACATTCATAGCTTCACAAAGCTGCAATGTAACTTTTGTTAACTGCATGCTGCCTACTTATGGATGGGTAGTCATGAACCATTTGGCCGTGGATAGCCCTTCTCACACTGAAAGCACCCCCTGGCTCAAAATGGTGGCTCAAATGCAGATGGTACTATGGATGATGCAGAATGAAGACATTGTGATTGCTGCCAGGACATCAGGCATTCGGTGCACGTGGCCATACAACAGCTGGGCATTCAGTGTGTGAAATTCCCTCGGTGTTCAGTACAGCTGAATGTTGACATACTGTGTGCGCAAAGTGACATTTGTTTAATCAATAGCACAATAAAGAAACTGGCAATCCGGGCATTGCTTGAGCTCTTAGACAAGAGAGAAAGAGGTTTATTCAGTCCTTTTGGAATACTGAGGGCCAGAGTTATGCCCGACTTGGGACTCAATGAGGCCATTGAATCTCACAAGAGGCATCTCGCGAAATTGGCAGCGCTTGAGATGTCTCCTGAGATTCAACCGAACCTCGTGAAATGTTGCGATCTGGATTTCTCGTGCTTATTATGGGCTATCTTCGCCTGCAGGGACAATGAAAGGGCTTTGTGTTTCCCCCTTGATGGATCAGGGGATCTATGGCATGTGGTATGCGTGGGCACCACAACTGAATATGAAGAGGTTGTGCTGGTGGGTGCCAGGAAGTGCTGAAGAACAAGCATGAGGATCAAATGTGGGGAGGGTGTGAGTTGTCAGCCAGTGATTTGGGGGATTTAGAACTGATGCCAGGAACGATCTGGCTGGACTGGATGCAGAGCAGTACTTTTCACTGTACCTCAGTACACCTGACAATACATCTAAATCTAAATCTTAAAGGACAGAGGTGGTAACTTACCCTTGCAGCTCAGTGGAGGTCGTTGGTCTTCTAAATACATTGTACGGCTGTCCTCCTGGTCATGCTGGCTGCACTGACTGCCCATGCTACTGCCTCACAGGTGATATTGGTGACCTTGTTGCTGGTCCTCAGATACCCTCGGAGGGAAGGGATATCCCATCTCGCATCCACAGCATTGAAAAGCCTTATGAGTTTGGCATCCCCAAAGCGAGGAGCAGGATTGCGAGCTGCCATGCTTTAAGCAACTTTAAACAACTCTGACAATTACCAAACACTTCCTCAATCACAGCAATAGTCAATAGCAGTCAGTCAGAAACTAACCTGAAAGTAATTGATGATCCCATTAAAGAAAACTGGTTCGAGGAATCCTCTGTCCTGCAGTATCCACGTTCAGCTGTGTGTTTATGAAACACTATTGTCCAGAGTGTTGAGTGAGTTCTGGCATCAAATCAGCATTAAACACTGATTAATGCTACCATCTGCCTACTATGAAGAACTTTCAACACTAACGCCTTCACCAAAATTCAATGGATGGCTTGACACTGGGAAGTTCCGGGGATCAAAGAGACCTTGGCGTGTTTGTCTATAGATCCCTAAAGGCAGAAGGGCCGGTTAATAGGCATATGGAAAAGGTATATGTAATATGTAAAAGGCATATGGAATACTTGCCTTTATCAATTGGGGCATGTATTACAAAAACAAGGAGGTCATGATGGATTAATATAGAACTTTGGTAAGGCAACAGCTGCGGTACTGTGAGCAATTCTGGTCGCCACAATATAGGAAGGATGTGATTGCGCTGGAGGAGGTACAGAGACGATCACAAGGATGTTGCCTGGAATGGAACTTTGAAGTTATGACGAGAGTTTGGATAGACTTGGGTTGTTTTCTCTGGAGCAGAGAACACCGAGGGGTGACCTGATTGAGGTGTACAAGATTATGAGAGGCATGGACAGGGTGGATAGGGAGCAGCTGTTTCCCTTAGTTGAAGGGTCAGTTATGAGGGGACACAAGTTCGAGGTGAGGGGTGGGCGGTTCAGGGGAGATGTGAGGAATAAACCTTTTTGCCCAGAGGGTTGTGATAACGATCCGGAAGGGTGGTAGATATGGGTTGCCTCACGCCCTTTAAAAAGTGCCTTGATGAGTACCAGGCACTTCATACTATTCAAGGCTATGCGCCAAGTGCTGGCAAATGGGATTAGGTAGGCAGGTCAGGTGTTTTTCATGCGCCAGTGCAGACTCGATGGGCTGGAGGGCTTCTTCTGCACTGTAGTATTCTGTGATTCTGTGATTTTGAAATTGGTGTCTGAAATGGACAACACCAGAGAAGTGTGCAATTCCTCGGGGCTACAATTTAGAGACAAAATAACTCTTTTGCTCCAGGGCTCAATTTCATGGCCTTTGTGTCACTTTCCTGAGAAACATGTCAATCTTTGACCATCAATAAAGCAACATGTTTATTCTGAATGTCAGCTATCAGTTGAAATATATTAACTTAAGTATTTATTTTTGCAAATACCTCATTGGAAAATTTGTATCTAATCAGTAGTTATTTAAAATAAATTTGACTTGAACATTATTCATTGAGAATTGATTCTAATTAATCATCACTTACAATTCCTAATAATAGTAGTTACTGTTGCAATATCCCCTTAACAGCCTTAATTGAACTTAATTTAATCCAACCGTTTTACTATTAATTAATTGATCTCCCAAAAAAACTATCTACTCACTCTTGTTCCCTGATTACTTTTTAATTTGTGAAGTTCGCCAGAATTACAGTGAAGAAAGTCTCAACTGCTTTGTCTTCAAATTTTGGTAATGGGTTTCAGACAGACATAATTCAAAATGGAAGTAATAAAATGATAATTGAAATTCTTTTCAATCTCATTATCCATCGAGTCCTTGCAGTGCAGAAGATTCAGACATTTTGGGGATAGTATTCCTAGTTATTTGAAGCACTAGAAATCCTCAATCATGACCATGATGGCGTCTAAAGCTTTGGTTTAGTCCGTTTTTGGCAGAAGACATCATCATGGGTTAACTTGTGCTGAGATTAGCCTCTCAATGAATCGTTAAGCAGTTAATTGCCACTTAAAATGATTACTAGCACTCATTATGGATACAGCATGACATTTTGTTTGCTCGCACTTATCACCCTTTTCTAACAGTGACCAGCTGACTCGGAGCAATCAAGTCATGTATCGAACATGTTGCTGCTCCCTTATGACTGAAGATGTGAAGTGGACAGTTGACAATTTCGAAAGACTTCACCAACACTTCTTCAACATTTATTCTGGAAAATTTTAGAATCCCTACAGTGCAGAAGGAGGCCATTTGGCCCATCACGTCTGCACCGACCCTTCGAATGAGCACTCACCCCATAACCTAAGTTGCACACACCTGGACATTAAGGACCAATTTTGCATAAGCCGCACATCTTTGGGCTGTGGGAGGAAACTAGAGCACCTGGAGGAAACCCATGCAGAAATAGGCAGTACGTACAAATTTCACACAGGCAGGGACCCAAGATCTGAATTAAACCTGTGTCCCTGGTATGATGATGTGCATATGGAAAGTTTGTACATAATGTTATGCATGACCTCCGACCACTAGATGGCAGTGTAAACTCATCACGTGACCCTGTGGTCTGGGAGTTGGAAATAGGTCGTGCTGGAGGATAGATGTATTTTGTAGTAGTTCCATAATAGCTCATTTGTATTAGTAGTTTATAATTTTATTCATACTAGTTATCTTACCACGCAGTTGTTCTACAATAAATCATTTAAACTAAATGCGCTGTAGTTCATCATTGACTTCGTCCAGTCTACAGAACCTTACACCTGGCACTGTGAGGCAACAGTACTAACCACTGTGCCACTATGCCACCCACAAAATCTCTGAGGTGTCCACCTAAATAGAATGAGTGATGTGCTATTTTACTTTATAAAAGTCACCTTGAGAAAGATCACCAGCATCTGGCTTGGGGTATCTCTTGGTCTTCATAAGCAATGGCAGCAGGAGGTTAGATTGACACCACTGGCTGCTGCAAGAGAGAGTTACAGAAGTGGGAGGAGGATGAGACATCAGACATCCCTTCTCTTCTGGGCCTATTCCTCCAGAACCTCTGATATTGCATCCAAATCGTTTGCACCCTCTTAGTTTCTGAGCCTTCTGCTTTGTGTCAGCCAGAACAATCTACTCCTTCAATGCGAGTGGAACCCACATATACTGCTCCACAAACCTAATCAGCACTAACCTTTAAGGTATAGATTTATAGAACAGTACAGCACAGAACAGGCCTATCGGCCCTCGATGTTGTGCCGAGCAATGATCACCCTACTCAAACCCACGTATCCACACTATACCCGTAACCCAACAACACCCCCCTTAACATTACTTTTTAGGACACTACGGGCAACTTAGCATGGCCAATCCACCTAACCCGCACATCTTTGGACTGTGGGAGGAAACCGGAGCACCCGGAGGAAACCCACGCACACACGGGGAGGACGTGCAGACTCCACACAGGTAGTGACCCAGCCGGGAATCGAACCTGGGACCCTGAGCTGTGAAGCATTTATGCTAACCACTATGCTACCGTGCTGCCCCCTTTGTTAAACTCTTTGTTATCTTTGTTATCTTTGTTAAACTCCTCCAGACAAGTTGAAATTGTGGTCAGCAGCAACCTGGACCAAAATTGAAAATGAAATGAAATGAAAATCGCTTATTGTCACAAGTATCTTCAAATGAAGTTACTGTGAAAAGCCTCTAGTCGCCACATTCCGGCGCCTGTTCGGGGATGCTGGTGTGGGAAAATTGCATGTTCAAATCAGATCTTCAAATAGCTGTGTCTTATTATCACAGTACCCATTTAGTGCCTGTTTCCAGCCTTTACTCAAAATAACTCCCTTAACCTCAAACAAGAAGTACAGGCCTCTCCTCCCCTCATATGATGCTTTATGCTCTCACGCTGCAGACTCCGCCAAGCTGTGATGACCTTTCAGCAGATTATACATTGAGCCAACACACACTTTTCTTATAAAATAAGATGCATAACAGAAGGAAGATGGCTCAAACCAAAGAAGGACCATCATCTAGGACAGGTTGTTTAACACCAATGGAAAGTGTGAAATACCATGTGAACAGAGGGTGTGCAAAACATATGGCAGATGGCCAGTTTGAACAAAGAACAAAGAAAGGTACAGCACAGGAACAGATCCTTCGACCCTCCAGGCCTGTGCCGATCATGATGCACTAACTAAAAAAAAAAACCCTTCTGCCCTTAGTCCATATCCCCCTATTTCCTCCCTGTTCAAGAATCCACCCACATGCCTCTTAAATGTTGCTAATATGTCTGCCTCCACCACCTCCTCTGGCAGCACGTTCCAGGCACCACTACTCTGTGTGAAAAACTTACCCCGCACATCTCCCTTAAACTTTCCCTCACTCACCGTGAACCTATGTCCCCTTGTCATTGACACTTCCACCCTTGGAAAAAGACTCTGACCATCCACCCTGCCTATGCCTCTCATAACTTTGTAGACCTCTTTCAGGTCTCCCCTCAGCCTCTATCTTTCCAGTGATTACAATCCTAGTTTATTCAATCTCTCCTCATTGCCAACACCCTCGAGACCAAGCAACATCCTGCTGAACCTTCTTTGCACTCTCTCCAAAGCTTCCACGTCTTTCTGATACTGTGGTGACCAGGACTGTACGCAATACTCTAAAATGTGGCCGAATCAAGACTTTGTAAGCTGCACCATGATTTTGTATCTCTTGTACTCAATGCAGATGAAGGCAAGCATGCCATATGCCTTCTTAATCACCTTGACCACCTGTGTTGCCACTTTTAGGAAACTGTGGAGCTGCACGCACACATCCCTCTGCAAGTTCCTAAGGGTTCTGTCATTTACAGTATAATTCATACCTAGATTTGTTCCTCCAAAACGCATCAACTTGCATTGGAGGACAGGGATACAATTTAACGTACACTCTGGCTGTGCCTCTGCCAGTCTGTCAATGCCATCTAGGCACCTGGGCAGTGGCACTGCCAGAGCGCTAGGGTGGCACTGCTAAGATGCCAGGCTGGCAGTGCCATGCTTTGCAGGTGGCAGCAGGAGTGCCAGGGAACCACCCTGACAGAGGCTGACCAGCCGGGGCCTTTGATGACCTGGGAGATCACCCCGGTGCTGTTATGCCTGGTGCACATTTGTGTGGACCAGTGCTCAGTGACACCATGGTAAGGTCTCCCAGGCTTGGGGGTTAGTTCCTGGGCCTCAGTAGAATTGGGTGTAGACATATTTAATGACTCACTTAAAGATGTAAATCTGGATCTTGCC
Organism: Scyliorhinus canicula; assembly: GCF_902713615.1. NCBI lineage: Eukaryota > Metazoa > Chordata > Chondrichthyes > Carcharhiniformes > Scyliorhinidae > Scyliorhinus > Scyliorhinus canicula. The sequence goes on from NC_052151.1 coordinate 110,995,797, forward strand.
CAGCGATGGTGAGATCCAGATCACAAGGCATTCCAAGGGTTGCAAATTGAGAGAGAGAAATGTAATGGCTTTGTCTCGTCACTGAGTTGGGTGCGACAATGCCGTTTAACCGTGCCCTAGATTACATAAGGTCTTTGACCATCATCACCTCCTTTTCGCTTTGAATTATCTCAACATTGCATGGCAACCTGATGCTGCATAGAGGTGCCCCCCATCTGCCACTGATATTTGTTGTTCTGCATCCTCTGAAATCCATTGCAAGTTTAGTAAAAAGAACAGAGGAAGATGAGGATAACTCGTTCGTTCAAAATCTTGCAAGCATTAGTTATAAGAAAACCTCCATGGAAGGTCTACATTGGATAATTTGTGGAGCACAAGTGGGCAGGTGCAAGGGCAGAGGAATTGAACAGCTAAGGACACAGCTTCTTAGAGAGTGAGCTCTATCCTAGCGCTGCTTCACAAAGCACAGATGAGAACTTTCTGTACCCCACCTGAAAAGATGCAGAGCTGAGGAGAGAATAAGAGAGGTGTGAATGGGAATCTTCCGTTAACTGCTTTTGTCAAATCATTGGATTTGTTGTGTCATTGCTGTGAGGTCCGCTGAACAGTATTTTAGACATTCATTTGTTCTAAAACTTGAGAAAATTCCCTCCATGAAATTTGACATGTTTTTCTCTGATGAACTCCTCTTTCCTGGTCATGTCACCCACAACAAACTTCACAACTGTAATATTCTTGTCGGATGGCCTGATTTATATTCCAAGAACACTTGTAGCCAAAGCTATAAATGATTTATTAACATTAACTGTGGGTCAACTATATACAAAATGTTATGGGCCAGGGTTTAGAAAACTCCAAAGTATATCATGGAGTTCACCTGACCCACGACTTTTAATAGACTTTGGTTATGGAGAGCACACGGTCCATTCTCCAGTGTGATGCAACAGAGACATTAAGTATTTTTAAAACCAAAACAGTGTTTATTCTATGAACCCAGTTAACATTTTATAAACACACAATAAACATCTTATCAACTACCACCACAAGTAACCCCAGAGATACAGTACGCTATAAGTAACCCTTAATACCTTTCCTAGCAACATCCATAAGTTAAACCCTTTGTAACAAAGACAGCAGGTTTAAATTCTCGACAGAAACAGGTATTACTTTGAAATCATTAAGTGAGCTGATGACATTCTTTAGCTTGTAGAGAGCGAGATCATTACACATCTGCTTGCTTTGAATACAGCATTCCAACTGAAAGCGAAACTAAACACAGAGCCAAAAAGAGCTTTCAACTCCCAGCCACACAATAACATCACTGCAGCCATTTGATAAAGCACACTTTTCTTAAAGGGACATTCACATGACAAAAACAAAAGCTGAATAACAATATGATCATGCGCAAGAAACCTCTCTCTTCGAGCACCCAGTCGGTCAGTCTGAGGTCACCTGACTCTAACATTCACTTATATACTAGTGAGATTATTAGTGGTCAGTTGGTGCATCACAACAGAACCATGATATCACCACATCCCCTTTCCTTTGAAGGAATAAATTAATACATTATCATCAGTGTATTTACATGTGATATCATTAGCCCGAGGTCTAACAGTATTAATTTACTTCTTTAATTTTTTTTTAGAACTGGTTTAACAAATCATACAAGAACAGCAAGCACAGTATGCACAAACATCCATGGGTTGCTGACTGTTGTGCCGCTGGCTGGGGGAGCTTTTGCCAGGGCCGGGGTGCATAGTGGGGGGTGGCCAGTAGGTTGCTGTGGGGCCAGGGTGAATGGGCATGGAACACCATTGCCACAGCAGGATGAATGTCATAGAAACTTCAAGGGCAAGGGTGCCTCCATTTTGAAGGCAGTTCATGCAGTCACTCGCTCTCTCTTCTCTCACTTTTAGGTGCCACCAAGAAAAGGGCAAGGCTTAAAAATGATGAAGCCTTGCCCGACACACATACAAAGCTGAAGAAGAGCAAAGACATTGAAGATGAAGAAACTACTCCTGGATAATGATCACAGCAAACACCTGCACCTTGCACCAGCGCAGATACACCACCTCAGTGGGTATTATTTCTAGCTGAGAAAGGGTCACACATTCCGGCCATCACTGTGTGGATGCATGTCTGCAGCAGGAGGAGACATGTTCAGTCAAGTTCACCAGCATTTGAAGGAGTGCTGGGGAAGAGGCATCTGTGATGTTTTCACCCAAGGATGGGCTACTAGCATTGGCCTTCCAAGAGATACTGGAGAGGTAGCAAAAGACGAGAGGAAATCAGGTATAGATGTTACAGGCTCTCCACAGGATGGCACTTCCTGCTCCCTCAGGGTGCCTGATTAGCTCCGGGCTACTCCCTGGGAGGAGAATGTGAGCAGGGCGAATTCTGGGGGTCTCCCTCCACCTGACGCTGCGGGTCCTGGAGACACACTCTTGTCTCAACCAGCATCTCAATACTCGTGGCCAAGGAGCACAAGGACTGGGCTGCCTCCTCTCGGAATGTGCCATGTCCCTCTGTGAATGTGCCAGGTCTCTCTGTGATCGGCTCAGGTCAGCCACATCCAGGTCTGTGCCCTCGATGCCCGCAGCCATGATCTGTTGTGACTGGGCCAAGCTCTGGAGCATGGCTGCTATGTCCAGGTGGCCCTGGTACATAGTTGCCTGTGACAGGGCAGCCCTGTCCTGTGCCTCGGACACCACCCGCACAGAGTGCCCCAGGCTTTGGACATCCTGACCCATGGCCCATACCTTCGCCCCAAGGCCTCCACTGTGGACACCACCTGTGCGGTTTTTGCCTGGCTGGCACGCATGGTTGGCACCACCTCCTGCCCTGCAGGTAGTTGGATTCCTCCAACTGCACCTGGAGATGCTGGATGATTGCTGAGAACCCCTCATGTAGTTTCCGCCACTGTATCCACAACTCCAGTATCGATGGGACCGCCATTTCCAGAAGCCCGAGACGGCAGCAAGACCCTGGGGTCGGACCGCTCTCCAACCTTCCACCCCCTGGGGGTTTCCTACATCCACTTAATGTACCACTGCACATGTGTGGTATGCACCAATTCATGCCCCCGCAGCCACTTCACTTAAGTGCCCAACCAAGGTGACTGTCTATGGGATGGTGGAGGGTGTTGGAGACAGCTGTGACGAGAAGTCGGTGTCATCCCTGGACTGGTGCTCTGGGGTGTCGTGGGCTGATGTTTGGGGGCTCACATCGCTGAAAGTGTCCTGTGGTTATGGCCAGGGGCAGGAGACACCAGATTGGCCCGCCTCGTTGCCACATGATCCTGCAAGGCACAAGACAAAACCCATGGTTGGATCGCAGGTTGGGGTATTGTATGGGAGAGATGGGGTAATGGGGTCATGTGGGGGAGATGAGATGTTGGGGTTGTGGTGGTGGGGTGGCATGGGAGAGGTGAGGTGACGGCATGGTGTGGTGGTTGTGCCATGCTTAGGGGCACCGCAACTCAGCGGGGGCTCACTTGGTTCTCTGGTGATGTATGAGGAGAGATCTGCCATGGGGGAGGAAGTGAGATCCCACACAGTTGCGTTTCCCTGTGACATGAGAACGGGCAGGACTGTGGAGTTGTGGCCAGGATGTGATCAGCCTGACATTGAAGATTCAGGAGGCTAAATTGCCTACTCCTGCTCCTGGGTCATGTGTACTAGGGAGGAGATGCTTGGCTGATTTTGCAATCAAGCTCTTGGTCTGTAAGATTGTAGGTAACAGAAGAGGAACATATCAGCAATTATAGAATGGTGGAGCAGACCTGATGGGCCGAGTGGCCTAATTCCTCTCCTATATCTTAAGAACTCATGAACTTATGAAGACAGAATGAAGAGACAGGGCCTATGTTCTCTAGGCCAGAATAAGGAGGGACGTTTCTCCTTCCTGTGGGGGGGTCTCACGGTAAGAGACAGGCCATTTAGTGCTGAAATGAGAAGGAACTATTTCACTCAGAGCGTGGATATCATTTGGAATCCTCTCCCCAGAGGGCTGTGGAGGCTGAGTCATTGAGTATATTCAAGCTAGAGGGGACTCAGTGATCTTCTCCTGCTCCTCTTTCCTATCTTCCTATATGCTGTGAGAGATCAATAATGTTATATAAAGATTCTTAACTTTATTTTAGCTGGGGAGAGACAAAACAGTGACGCAGTTCTCAAGGTAGCATTGCTTCCCCAATCGGAAAATATTGCTTAGCTCTTTTACAGTCAGTAGTGAGGGAACTATTTCCATTATAAGGACATTCAATGAAATGGATTCACCCACAGTTCAATAATTGCTTTTAAATCTTTTGCAGAATGATTTGCAAACCATGGGGTGTCTTCTATACAGCATTAGTTTCTGTATAAATCATATTGTGAAGATGGTGCTCAATTGCTGTGTGAATACTCATGAATTATGCACAGCCTATGTTGCATGCATCACTTTGTTGTTTGTGCTATCTCCATTTTCTGCTCTGTACCATCACTCGTGTGGTAAATTAGGTCCATTCACAAATCTGCACCAAAGCTTTTCTGCAAACGAAAGCAATTATGCTGGATGGCTGCAGTATAATTTTAACACTGCAGTATTAATGCACTATTACAAGCTGAGTGACAAATAATCTTTGAAATTATTGCTCAAATGATAATGATCTCTTGGGCGGGTTTCTCCATTGTCCGACGCCAAAATCGCGGAACACGATTGGGTGGTGAAGACGTTCCGACGGCGAAATCGCGGCAGGCGCAGATTTGATGGCAAATCCCGATTCTCTGTCACCTTGACAGCAGCTTGTCAATGTGTTCCAGAACGCAGTAAAAATCGTTTCCATGTCATTAGCGGGCCCGACCCGGAATTCTCTGGGGCCTCCCCGATTCTCCGCCTTCAATGGGCCGAGTTGCCAATGGCGTGGTTCACTTGTGCTTTTAAAAATCGTGAAGCCGGCGTGGTGACTGATGAGGGAGAGAGAGTGAGAGGAGGTAGGCCCCAAAGAGGAGCTACTGCGGGGCTGGACGCTGGCAGGGGGCGGCCTTGTCAGGGCCGGGGGAAGGGAGGGGAATGGGGGAACAGGCCGAGTGGCTGGGGTGATCCCCCCACGGAAATGGGGCGGTGTCCAGGCATGGACCTACATTACGGTGGCCATCTTGCTGAGCACCCACTGACCACCCACCTTGACCCCTGGTTCTGCAGAAGGACACCGACCGTATGGGTGCCGCCAACCCCCCACCCACACACCCCACCTCCTGCCACACCACTGCCCCCTCCCCAACCCCCAACTGGCTGCCACCCATTGGGTGACCATCCAGGGCAACACCCACAGTAGGCCCGTGAAGGCGGTGCCTGCCAACGGTACCCCTGGCATCAGCGATGGCGCTAGGGCCGAGGCCCCCTCCGTGCCGGGCACCGTTGGCCACCATATAGCTCGGTGACCTGATTGGGCACGGGGGTTCGCATCATGCTAACGTGTCAGCCTTTCATCCCCTGCAGAAAATGGATATTGGAATACAACCAGCAATGGTGGCCTTTCTGCCAGTCGCTGCAGCTCTGAGGGGGGGGGGGGGGGGGGGGGGTGCCCTGTAAGAGTGGGTGCTGCTGGAGGAGGAGGAAGAGGCCGCAGCAGCGGAATATGCAACAGCAGAGCAGAGAGACAGGATGCGGTCACCCAGGTGGGAGAGCCGGCTGCCCAACAGACCAAGGAGGAGGAGGTGCCAAGGAGGTGCTGGATGAGTCCTCGTGTGTGGCTCACCTGGGTGTCTGTCACAGCCTGCTTTTACCTCATGATGTGCATGGGTGCATATTATGACTGTGTATCAGCACTGCCTGTCATTTAATGACCTGCCGGACCGGGTATGCCGTCAAAGACTCCGGTTGAGCAGACAGTCAGTGAGATACATCTGCCAGATGTTGGCACACAACGGGGGTATGGGGGAGGAAACGGGCTCCCAGTGGCTGTCAAGGTGACAGTTGGACTGAACTTTTCTGTCACTGGGTCCTTCCAGGCACAGGGATCTCACAGACCTCGGTGCACAGGTACATCCGCGCCATTATGGAAGCCCTATATCCCCATGTCGATCAATACATCTACTTCAATGTGGCCTAATCCACCAGAATGCCTGGGCAGTGGGGTTTGCTGCCATCGACAGGAAACCGGTGTGTGATCACCAGCTACGCATCATACACGTCTTTGTGTGTTACCCGAGCAGTGTACACGACACTTGCATCCTGGCATACTCACCGATTCCTGACAGGTTTGAGACGACCCCTGACTGAGGGGTTGGCTTCTGGGTGACAGGGGTTATCCGCTGCAGTCATGGCTGATGAGATGTTTCCGGAGGCCACAGACGAAGGCAGATTCCCACTACAATGGTGCCCATACAGAGACCAAGGATGTGATAGAGCGGCGCTTCAGCCACCTGAAAATGCAATTCAGTGCCTGGACAGCTCAGGGACCCTTCAGCATGATGCTGAGAGGGCCGCCCGCATTTGGAAAGCCTGCTGCGTCCTCCACAATATCGCGCAGCAGAGGGGCGACATACTGGAGGAAGAGGATGAAGGCCTGGCCTTGTCCGACGAGGATGATGCAGAGGAGGGCGAGGGTAGGCAGAACATAGAGCCCAGGCAGGCATGGGAGGCCGCACAACGTGTACGTCAGATCCAATGCGTATAGGACGCTCTGATGGCTTCCAGGATCACCGACTAGTGGTTGTGGGGGGGGGGGAGGGGGGGGGTGCGCTGGCCAGGGGCACCCTTACTAACTCCCCACCTCACTCCCCCCTCCCACCTTGGCCACCCCCCGCCTGCAATTCCCTCCGTGAAACATACCCGTCGTTCTATGGGGTGGAGGCCCTGGGTTGGCATTTCTGCCCACTGTAGTACCTTCCACCATACGCCTGGGTGATCCCTGCATGCAAGCTGGCCATTCCATCACACAGTGCCATTGGATCCCTGGGGTGCCGATGGTGGGGAACACAGGCCACCCACAGGGTCCGCCCACTCCCCCCTCCCAATGTCTGCCCATTTATCCCCACTCCCCCGGTGAACCGACCCCTCACACCCTTCTGACAGAGCACTGAGGCCGCTTGTAACAGTGGTAACAGATATTTATTGTGAACAAATATTTACAGATTTGTGCCCTAGTCCTTATTACTAAACTTTGTCCTACAGCTGTGCTCACTTAACTGGTGTTAATTTTCTGGCTCATGGGCCCTACGTCTAGGTGCATCCCAGACGGTACAGCAGGAGTGGAGGCGGCCTGTTGTGATTCCCGCCCTGCAACATGGGTCCCCGTTGGCGGGCGCCTTCTGGAACAACCGGGCCCGTCTGATGCTGGGATCTCCCAGGTGACTTAGTGCTGCCCTGTTCTGCCTGGCACCCTCCTGATGCGTCAGGGACAGGAGGGGGTTGTCCAAGGTGCTGCGGTGTTCCATCACCTCCCCTACAGGCCCTATCACCTCCTCCTTCCTCAGGGTGCCGATTACCCCCTGGCTATTCCATGGAACGGGGGTGCAAGTGGAGTTATCCCCTGAGGCTCCCCCAACACCTGGTCTAGGGGTTTTTCACAATAACTTCATTGTAATGTTAATGTAAGCCTACTTGTGACAATAAAGATTATTATTATTATTAGCGGGTCCAACCGGTATTCTCCGGGGCTTCCACAATTCTCCGCCTCCATGGGGCGAATTCCCAATGGTGAGGTTCAATTCTGCTTTTAAAAACTGTGAATAGGGCACCGTGGCTGCTGATGTACCATCAATTGGACGCGAGACATGATGATGGTCCAAACTTAGGCTTCAATCAGCTAGATGTTAGCCCAGTGGTCGACTGCAGTGAAAGGTCGACCGCCGGGAACTCTGGGTCCTTATACCCTGCCTCGGAGGCGGGGCCTACTAGCCTCTCGACCAATTGGTGAGCAGTCACATGACTAGCCCAGCCAATCAGCCGAGAGGCACATGACCAGCCAGAGCCAATGGGAAACCAGTACTCTGCACCAATGGCAGTGCTCCTATTCATACCACCACAGCTGCAGAGGGCTAGAGAGGGGGCTACAGAAAGTGTCCAACATGGTCATAGTTTGCTGACAGTCATGTCACTAGCCGAGGAGAATGGTGGGGGTGGGCACGAAATGAGATGTGGTGGTTGGGTGGACTGGCATGGGACACCATTGCTGCAGCCTGCAAGGCAGCCATGCAGTTGCGCAGGCAGCGGACTGCCCACTGTGAACTTAGAGCAACAGGTTCTATGGGTCTTCCCACAGGGCGCCCCACTAGATGCCCTCTGCCCCCAGCTGACCCAAGAGCAGGATGGGCATGCTCCAGCGCAACCAGTGCCATTTTGTTGGCTGGGATGAGTGTGTTTGGGAAGTAAAGTGTGTATATGCTGCTACAGCTTGTCAGCCTCCTGGGTGTCAATCCCGAACCTGGCAAATCCGGCACCGTTTCTCATTGGAATCGATTGCGATCCACGTGATGCCGGTACTACCACTTAACAGTTGCTGAATCGGACCAGGTGAGGCGCCATTTTGCTGTCATGGAACTCCACAAATCCTCCCCCAGCATCAACACTTAGTCTCAGGAACGGAGAATCCAGCCGCATATTTTTTGCACTCGTGCTGGGGAGCCCATTATGGAGAATTGGGAAATTTGCACAACCTTCTCCTCCTATTAGTTGTTTGATTGTCCACCACCACTCACAAGTGGATGTAGCAGGACTGCAATGCATAGATCTGATCCATTGATTATGGTGCAGCTTAGCTCTGCCTATTACTTGCTGCATCTGCTGTTTGGCATGTGATTATTCCTGTTGTAGCTTAACACCTTGGGATAAATGGTGTCCTTCCTGGCGGGTCTTCCTGCACTCTTCATTGAATCAGGATTGATAATCCTGTTTGTTGGTAAGATGGAGTGAGGGAAATGCCATGGGGTTATCGATTGTGGTTGTATAGAACTCTGCTGCTGCTGATGGCCCATACCACCTCATGGATGCCCAGCTTTGAGTTGCTCGATCTTTCCTCAGCCACCTCCTTTTTAGTATGGAAGCAAGTAATACTCGAATCTGACGGACTGCCTAAGAAGAAGCTAGATCTGTTTGTAATCCATTCCATGTGGTAAGGTGTGTCACATAACTGAACACAAAGGGGAATGGACTCGTCCTTTTGGCTGTCTGAGTAATAATGGAACACTGTTTTATTCGGGCTATAGAATGAACATTTACAATGACATCTGGAAAGTGGCTGATTTGGGGCCATTATATGCAAAATTATTCATAGAATCATAGCATCCCTTCACGGCAGAAGGAGGCCATTTGGCTCATCGAATCGTCATCGACCCACTGCAAGAGCACCCTACCCAGGCCCACTCCATTGCCTTATCCCAATAACCCCACCTACTCTGGACCATAAGGGACAATTTTAACATTGCCAATCCGCCTAACCTGCATATTTTTGGACGGTGGGAGGAAAACAGAGTACCCGGAGGAAACCCACACAGGGGGAACCTACAAACTCCACATAGTCAGTCACCCGAATCCAGAATTGAACCTGGGGCTCTGGTGCAGTGAGGCTATAGTGCTGACCATTGTGACACCATACTACCCACTGTACATGCCTTTCCTGTTAATAAAATTAAGGGGGTAGAATTCCAGTGGCGGCCATGTAGTAAGAGGTCGCACATGAAATGAAAATAAAAATCGCTTATTGTCACGAGTAGGCTTCAATGAAGTTACTGTGAAAAGCCCCTAGTCGCCACATTCCGGCGCCTGTTCGGGGAGGCTGTTACGGGAATCGAACCGTGCTGCTGGCTTGCCTTGGTCTGCTTTCAAAGCCAGCGATTTAGCCCAGTGTGCTAAACATTTGGTAGGTCCAGCACGTGATGGAGCTTTTGGGCCTTTTCCCCCAACTTTTTGGGAGTGGATGGGACAGTGAGGAGGAATCCCAAACCAGTATATGAAGACATGGACCAGAAGTGGTCGTATAAGAAGGAAAAATCGAGTAGAGAAAGCATGTATAAAACCCACGGCACAGAAAAATATGGCAGAGGTACAGGGTTCTAGCGGTCCAGTGGTCAATGGAGCAGCTGGTCAAATTTATTTAGGAGGGTTTCGCCAAGCAAAAGGAGGAAGGTCTGGACCTGATCAAGGCATCGATCGACCGGGTGGAGCAGGGGCTGTAAGCCCAAGGTCGGGCGATCCTGATGGTTGAGGAGAAGGTGGTCGAACACGAGGAACACCTAACTGAGCTGAAGTTACAGGTGGGGCTGGTGAGGGATCAGCAGAAAAGGCTGCAGAAGGTGGAGGACCTGGAAAACAGGCCCTGTTGACAGAACTTGAGGATCGTCGGCCTCCCTGAGGGCTGTGAGGGGCCTATGTGGCGAATATGCTCGAGAAGCTAATTGGTGATGGGGCGTTTGCCCGATCCTTGGAAGTGGATAGAGAGCACAGAACGCTTACGAGGAGACCGCATGTGAACAAGCCGCCGAAGGCAATTGTGGCGCGAATGCACCGATTCGTGGATAAGGAACTAATTTTGCGGTGGGCCAAGCAGACACAGAGCTGCTAGTGGGAGAACAGTGAGCTGCGCATCTACCAGGACCTGGGTGCCAATCTGACCTAAAGAAGAGCGGGATTCAACCGAGTAAAATCGTCCCTTTTGAAGAAGAATGTGCAGTTTGGGCTGTTATATTCAGCTTGCTTATGGGTCACTTTTGAAGATCAGGAACTTTCATAGATTATCTTTCATAGAATTTACAGTGCAGAAGGTGGCCATTTGGCCCATCGAGTCTGCACCGGCTCTTGGAAAGAGCACCCTACCCAAGGTCAACACCTCCACCCTATCCCCAGAACCCAGTAACCCCACCCAACACTAAGGGCAATTTTGGACACTACGGGCAATTTATCATGGCCAATCCACCTAACCTGCACATCTTTGGACTGTGGGAGGAAACCGGAGCACCCGGAGGAAACCCACGCACAGATGGGGAGGATGTGCAGACTCTGCACAGACAGTGACCCAAGCCGGAATCAAACCTGGGACCCTGAAGCTGTGAAGCAATTGTGCTATCCACAATGCTTTTGAGTTGCCGGATGAGGCGATGGACTTTATTAAAAGTAAAGGGCTGGAAGGTGACTGAGGACACTGAACTCTTAGGATGGGTAATGTTGTATCGATTTTGTTAAAGTTATTCTCACTTTTCAACTGTGTGTGAAATGTTTTTTATATTGATTCTTGGGCTGTTGCTCAGTTTTGTAAGTTAACCTAGTGCTGGTGGGGGAAGGGTGGATGGATTTTCTTTGTCTTTTCTTTGTGTTTGGTTGGAACTGTGTTTTTTGAATATGTATGTCCGAGTGGGAGAGGGGGGAACAATAGTGGGGAGAATGTTTGGAGCCATTCGGGGGAGCTACCAAGCTAGCTGGGTGGGCTTGCTCACGGAAGCGCAGTGGGGGGTGAGCAGATGATAAGTTTGCTAAAGGGGGTTGGAATTTAATACGGTCATTGATCCAAGGCTGGACTGGTCGAGGTCAAAGACAGAGAGGGTTCCAGCAATGGCGAAGGAATTAAAGGGGTTCATGGAGCATATGGTGGAGTAGACCTCTGTAGCTTTGGTCGGCGAAGAGCGAAGGAGTTTTGTTTCTTTTCACATGTATACTCCCGAATCAATTTTTAAATTCTGAATAGGGCTCTACTGGCGGGGTGGTTAACACCGAGGTATTCAGCGATTGCTGTGACACACCATGCCCCGCATTGGGTGGATTTACAGGTGTGCAAGGGGGGGGGGGGGGGGGTCCAGCAACTGCAATTGAGATTGGCTGTAGGACAGTTAGCGGACGAGGGGGTGTGCGGACATGTGAGGGAGTCCATCCAGAACTATCTGGAAATAAACGAGATGGGAGAAGTCTCGGCAGCAATAGTTTGGGAAGCGCTGAAGCCAGTGGTTAGAGGTGGCTAATATCGATACAGGTCCACAGGAGGAAGCTGGAGAAAGCAAAGATAGATAGGTTGGTTAGAGAAATAGTCCAAGTAGACAGGAGATAGACAGAGGCCCGGAGGCAGGGTTAGAACATAGAACAGTACAGCACAGAACAGGCCCTTCGGCCCTCGATGTTGTGCCGAGCAATGATCACCCTACTCAAGCCAATGTATCCACCCTATACCAGTAATTTTACAGCTGGCTATATGAGTCGGAAGGGATCAGGCAGTTTCTGGGAGGTTGGAGTTTCCGAAGGTGGAGGAAGGGTTGGTGGAGGGGTTGGGAGCCCGATTGAGATTGAAGAAATAGCAGAGGGGCTGGAGGCCATGCAGTCGGGTAAGGCCTCGGGACCGGACGGCTACCCAGTGGAATTTTACAAAAAGTTCTCTGAGATGCTGGGTCCACTGCTGGTGATGGCATTTAATGAGGTAAGGGAGAGGGGGGTTCTTCACCAAACAATCGATCTCACTGATCCTGAAGCAGGAGAAGGATCCGGAGCTATGCGGGTCATACAGGCCAATCTCCCTCTTGACTGTTGATGCCAAACTGTTGGCTAAAACCTTGGCCTCAAGGATTGAAGATTGTGTCCCAGAGGTGATAGTGGAGGACCAGATGGTGTTTGTTAAGGGTAGACAGCTAACGGCTAACGTTAGAAGGCTCTGAAATGTGATTATGATGCCCCCAGAGGAGAGGGAGGTGGAAGTAGTGGTCGCGATGGACGTAGAAAAGGTCTTCGACCAGGTGGAATGGAACTATTTGTGGGAGGAGTTAGGGCGGTTCGGGTTTGGGTGGGCCTTTATTGATTGGGTCCAGTTGTTGTACCAGGCACCGGTGACGAGTGTCCGAACTAATCGGTTGACGTTGGACTATTTTAAATTGCACCGAGGGACTAGGCAGGGATGTCCCCTCTCCCCACTGCTGTTCACTTTGGCCATAGAGCCACTGGCGATGGCGCTAAGGGCTTCAAGGGGCTGGAAGGGGTTGTACAGGGCAGGGTTAGAACACAGGGTCTCGCTATATGCCGAGAACCTGCTCCGGTATATTTCTGACCTGTTAGGGGGGATGGGAGAGATTATGAGGATTTTAGAGGAATTTGGTTGGTTTTTGGAGTACAAATTGAATATGGGGAAGAGCGAGATGTTTGCGATCCAGGCAAGGGGGCAGGAGAGAAGACTGGGAGAGCTTCTGTTCAGAGTGGTGGGAGGGAGCTTTTGATATTTGGGAATCCAGATGGCACGGGAATGGGAGCTGTTACATAAACTAAATTTGACCCGGCTAGTGGAACAAATGAAGGAGGACTTTCAAAGGTGGGACATGCTCCCGCTGTCACTGGCGGGGAGAGCACAGACTATGAAAATGAGGTTTCTGTTTGTTTTTCAGTGCCTCCCCATCTTTAGCCCAAGGGCCCTTTTTAAACGAGTAAACAAGGTGATTTTGGGTTTTGTGTGGGCAGGTAAAACCATGCGAATGAAGAAAGTGTTGCTGGAGCATGGCCGAGGGGAGGGTGGGCTGGCGCTGCCGACCTTTAGCAAGTATTACTGGGTGGCAAATATAGCCATTATTACAAAGTGGGTAGTGGTGGTGTGTGGGGGGGGGGGGGGGGGGGGTAGGGGTCGGTATGGGAGTGAGTAGAGGCAGCATCATGCAAGGATACAAGTTTGGGGGCATTGGTAACGGCACCTCTGCCGTTCTCGCCGGCCCGGTACTCCACAAGCCCGGCGGCAGCGGTGGCCCTGAGAGTCTGGGGGCAATGGAGGGAACATATGAGAGTGGAGGGAGCATCGGTCTGGGCTCCAATCAGCAATAACCATCAGTTTGTACTGGGAAGGCTGGATGAGGGGTTTCGGAGATGGCAGAGAGCAGGGATTGAGAAGATGGGGGATCTATTTATAGATGGTAGCATCCCCTGTTTGAAGGATTTAGAGGAGAAATTTGAACTGCCAGCAGGAAATGGATTCAGAAATCTGCAGGTACGGGATTTTCTGCGAAGGCAGGTTTCGACCTTTCCGCTCCTATCGCCACAGGGGATACAGGACAGGATAGTTTCCAGAACGGGTGTGGGAGAGGGGAAGGTTTCGGATATTGTGGTGAATCACAGTAGCGTAATTCACACTGTATTACTCATAGAACATAGAACATAGAACAGTACAGCACAGAACAGGCCCTTCGGCCCTCGATGTTGTGCCGAGCAATGATCACCCTACTCAAACCCACGTATCCACCCTATACCCGTAACCCAACAATCCCCCCATTAACCTTACACTACGGGCAATTTAGCATGGCCAATCCACCTAACCTGCACATCTTTGGACTGTGGGAGGAAACCGGAGCACCCGGAGGAAACCCACGCACACACAGGGAGGACGCGCAGACTCCACACAGACAGTGACCCAGCCGGGAATCGGACCTGGGACCCTGGAGCTGTGAAGCATTTATGCTAACCACCATGCTACCGTGCTGCCCCTGTTGTACTATGTCTCTGTAAGCTCGGTGCACGAGCAGTTGTGCTGCTCTGCCACTAGGGGGAGATGCACTGGGAGTGTACGGGAGTTTGTACTGGGCTCCACCCTTGGCTCCACCCACGGCTCCTCCCCCCCTAACCGGAAGTATAAAGGTTGATGCTGAGAGCCTGCCTGCCAGTTCATCTGGAGTTCATCGTGTCACAGGCAGGCTCTGTTGTAAGACGATTAAAACCACTGTTCACTTCTAACCACGTGTCGCGTGAATTGATGGTCTCATCAGATATTTATAAAGAACTCATGGAGTCGGAGGAAACACAGACAGAGGGGCTAAAGCATAAATGGGAAGATGAGCTGGGGGGGGGGGGAGGGGGAGAGATAGAGGCAGGTCTTTGGGCAGATGCGTTAAGCAGAGTCAATACATCCTCATCATGTGCCAGGCTCAGCCTGATTCGGTTTAAGGCTGTCCACTGGGCACACATGACGGTGGCCCGGATGAGCAAGTTTTTTGGGATAGAGGGCAGGTGTGCGAGATGTGTGGGAGGGCCAGCAAACCATGTCCATATATTTTGGGCATGTCCAAAGCTTAGGGTATTTTGGCAGGGTTTTACAGATGTCAAGTCCACGGTGTTAAAAACAAGGGTGGTGTCGAATCCAGAGGTGGCGATTTTCGGAGTGTCGGAAGATCTGGAAGTCCAGGGGGTGAGAGAGGCTGATGTCTTGGCCTTTGCCTCCTTGGTAGCCCGGAGGCGGATATTGTTATCGTGGAGGGACTCGAAGCCCCCGAATTCAGAGATCTGGCTTAGTGACATGGCCTGGTTTCTCAGACTTGAGGAAATAAAGTTTGCCCTTAGAGGGTTAATGCTAGGGTTCGTCCGGAGGTGGCAGCCATTTGTCGATTTCTTTGGAGAAAACTAACTGTCAGCAGAGGTGGGGGTGGGGGAGAGTTAGATTATCGTTTAGAGGAGGTGGGACTTGTGAGGGAGGGAGGCTGTTTTTGCACTTTGTTTTTTTTGTATTTGTACTGTTTATTGTTATTATTATAAAATTATAAATGTCTTAATAAAATATTTTCCAAAAAGAAAATAAAACTAAGGGGATGTTATAAGGAGCTTTGAGCACCAGATGTATGTAATGATGTGTATAATCTAAGGAGAGTAATGGGTTAACAAGATGATGTTTATGTATATCAACACTAGAAGGCATCACTGAGTAGTCTTATAAAAGACTGCATCTCTAAGCATTCTGGGAGAAGCTGTTGGAGAAGTTGATGAGAAGGATAGTGTGAGGTTTAGGTAGAGTGTAGGTTGTATTAGAGAGATAATTAATTACTGTAACATAGATTCAATACTATTATTTTGTTAGCTGTTACTCAGTAGAATGTGCAAAATATTTCAAGTAGTGTAAAATAAACTAGCTTTGGTTTAAACATGTAGCTTAATGTTCTTTGTAAACGCTTCAACTTTGGCTATCTTGGAGAACAATACAAGGAACATAACAGTGTATTCCTTCAGTTATTCCCTGCAGTTGTCGGACCGTTTCCAATCTGTCGAACCGTTTCAAAGTGCCCGCTATGTTCAAGTGAAAGCCCTGCTGGCAGCCACGTTCTGAGAATGATTAAAGAAAATTAAAGCTCTCGAAGAGCATTGTTGTTTCTGCAGGCTGAGTAATAGCCCTCAGTTTACAAGCTTAGTCAGTTAGCCCAAAGGGGTGGCTGTGAATGCGTCATTTGCTTATACAAACACTGGAATCCTGGGTTAAGGGGAAATTTGATTGTACTTTATGAGTCCCCGACTGTAACATCTCGCAATCCGCACACTCAGTTATATTAACCTCAATGCTTCATATTTACTAAATGATAGTACACATTACTTGATAGAGCATAGCTTAATGGTAAAGACTACTTCCTGCAGTCTCCTCTCACTAACATCTATATGGCCAAAAATAACTCATTGCCCCTCACCCTGAGCCGTCACATCATAACCATGAGCACTAACACCAAAGGCCACACTGCACTGGAAAAGAAGCTCGCTCCGGCGCAGCATGGCTGATGAAAGCCGGGAGACCCCGCACCCGGGACCTACCCGGCTTGCAATGCCTCGCGGGATTCAATGTGATCTTGTGAGACATTGCAATGTAAATCCCACCCACAATGGACGGCATAATTTTTTGTCAAATCTGCATCTTAGAGCGAGACAGCGAGCCTCACTTTAATGTGTAGCTTCCTGAGGTACCTGAGGCTTTAGGATTCAACCTTTGTTTCAGAGACCTTGGGCGTGTGTTGTTCAGCACTGGCTCCCACAAACAGGGTACAGATTGGACGGCACTTGTGGGGGCTCCCAGGGATTGGAGGCCCCAGCTGCATTCTTTTTGGGTACCCTGGCAGTGCGTTCCAGGATCGTTTCAAGGGCCTTGGAGCTCCCCACTGTACAAAACAGTCCTATTTGCAGCCTCGGCCACACGTTCCCCGTTCAGGCCCTTTATTCAACATGAGTCGTGTTGAATAGCCATTTGTTTTTGGCACTGAGAGTGCTGGGATAGACAGGAAATCAATTTCCTCTTAGTTTAGACTTTGGAGTCCAGTCGATGATAGCTGAAAGCTTCTGCAAGGAGCTGATGATGTTCTGAACTGTGCAACTGTTTTGAGGAAACACAGCCTGATTTACACATGCATCAGAAACTCCAATGAAGCCATGAACATAATTTTAATTACAAGCAATCAGCAGGAGAGCTGACTTCGCAGAATCAAACAGTAAATTCCCATGGTATGAGAAAGACAACGAAGTATTGCTATGCCAATAAGACGTCAAACTAAATCAAAACTGGATGAATCAAATTTTTTTTTGTTATTTTAAAATTGACTTCTGCTGAATCTGAAAATGGCTGCGACAGATCACATGACTCATAAGATTGGCCATCTGTCCTGTCACGTTTTAGCAGAGTTCCAACAGAGAGTACAAAAGCAAAAAGTTCCCCTCTTATCCTTGCAGAATCTCATACCCCATTATAAGGCCACATACTTGTCATAATATCCACTCATGTATATAATGAGGTGCAGACAGGCAGTGATTGACACACAGGATGACCAGTAAGCACACAACACAGTGCAGCCAATCAACAGACAGGACACTACCACTATAAAACCAGAGGGCACTAGGTTCCCCGCTCTCTTTCTGGACCCAGCCACTGAGACAGTCAGAGTCCACGAGCTAGCCAGTGCAAACACCTTGCGGTAGCTAGTAAGTCTGGTCAGGCTACTACAAGGTTTCCAGTCAGTTCAGTATAGTGTCGACCCACAGCTGAATATGTTTATCAGTTCCATCGTTGAATAAAACAGTGTTGGATCTTCTCCAGTGCTAGACGTCTGTTTCTAGCTTCCCTGCATCGAGTGCAGTCCACATCGAACCAACCTGCCTAACACATCAATTCTAATCATAAAACATGACTAATAGACAAACTGATAATAGAGACAGAGGCATCAATACCCGTTATACCTAAAGTGTTAGCAGCCACCATTACACACCGAAGGGAACAATGGAATTTAACCAGGTGCACAGAGGTTGTGAGGTTGCAATTAACTCATTAATGGGTCACATCACATGCTGTCATGCTCCTAGCCTTTTAAGATTGTTTGAATCTTAAATTTCTATCCCCACAGCTCAGACTACTGATTTAACACTAGCTGAAAAGAACTTCAGCAGCTCCTGGCCTACCAAACCAGCGACCACCATCTCTTAACTCCTCCAAGCCTGTTTGACATTGAAATTGTATGATCATCGCCTGCCAAGCGGTCTAAGCACAGAAACTCCATTGGGCTGCAGCGTAATTTGTTTCAAGGATATTTGGGTTGCTGTCTCTAACCAAATACATCTAGACTGGACTTTGTCACAAAGGAAATGCCCTCTTGACTTTAACTTCTTGGACTCTGGAAATGATGTGAACTAATAATGATTTCCATGAGCGGGATTCTCCGTCCCGCTGCACCAGTTTTCTGGCAGAGTATAATTTTCGATGCAAAGATTGGTGTGATCCCGCTGGCCCCAATGGTGCAATCCGAACCCCAATTTTCACGCAATTCGAAAATACACCTTTTCCTCACTTGTAAAATGCAGTGCCTGAGGTATGAAGTGTCTGATTCACCTGCCCCGGGGTTATCCGAGCACTTCAATGAAGTAATCGCACTGCATTTAAACTACTCCAAACCACTTGCTCTCATTCAAGCAGAGAGGATGACAGTCAGAAAACCAGTTCCTTGATTCACACTTGTATGCTGGATGCTGTGGAGGAGAGGGGCAACAGTATGTCCAAAGATGCGCAGGTTAGTTGTATTGCCCATGCCAAGATGGCTCTTAGTGTCCAGAAATGTACAGGTTACATGAGGTTACAAGGATAGGTAAGGGAGTGGGCCGAGATAAGGTGCTCGTTCAGAGGTTTGGCGCAGACTGGATGGGCTGAATGGCATCCTTCAGCACTGTAGGGATTTTCTGGTTCTAATATACCCTTGGACTGACTGAGACCCTCCAGCAAAGTGGTGAGTTCCACCTGGGAAAAGGCCGCACCGTTGGTCAGTGCCAACAGTCGGCACAAGAGGACGAAGGTGCAGTGCAACAAGGAGGTGAATGACCTGCTCTGTTCTGCCAGGGTAAGTCCTCCTAGTCTCTTCTCTGCACTCCACCCAGCTGTAACTCCTCGGAATGCCACCTCGATCCTACATGCTGCCACCTTACAGGGCACAGGGCCCCACACCTGACCTCCCGCATGCTTCCTCACCCCCCCCCCCCCCCCCCCCCCCCCCGCCGGCACTCCTCATTAGAACTGTTCCCTTCTTATGTGCAGATCCCACACATGCATCCCAAAGTGTTAAAAGAGATGGCTAGGAAATTGCAAATGCACTAGTGATAATTTACCAAGATTCGCCAGACTCTGGGGTGGTCCCGGCGAATTGGAAATTAGCAAACGTGACATCACTGTTTAAAAAAGGAGGTACGCAGAAAGCGATAATTATAGGCCAGTGAGCTTAACTTCGGTAGTAGGGAAGATGCTGGAATCTATCATCAAAGAAGAACTAGCGAGGCATCTGGATGGAAATTGTCCCATTGGACAGATGCAGCATGGGTTCATAAAGGGCAGGTCGTGACAAACTAATTTAGTGAAATTTTTTGAGGACATTACCAGTGCGATAGACATTGGGGAGCCAATGGATGTGGTATATCTGAATTTCCAGAGAGCTTTTGACAAGGTGCCACACAAAACATTGCTGCACAAGATAATGATACATGGTGTTAAGGGTAAAGTAGTAGCTTGGATAGAGGATTGGTTAATTAATAGAAAGCAGAGTGGGGATTAACGGGTATTTCTCTGGTTGGCAATCAGTAGCTAGTGGTGTCCCTCAGGGATCAGTGTTCGGCCCACAAATGTTCACAATTTACATTGATGATTTGGAGTTGGGGACCAAGGGCAATGTGTCCAAGTTTGCAGACAACACTAAGCGAGTGGTAAAGTAAAAAATGCAGAGGATACCGGAAGTCTGCAGAGGGATTTGGATAGTTTAAGTGAATGAGCTCGGGTCTGGCAGATGGAATACACTGTTGACAAATGTGAGATCATCCATTTTGGTAGGAATAACAGCAAAAGGGATTATTATTTAAATGATAAAATATTAAAACATGCTGCTGTGCAGAGGGAGCTGGGTGTGCTATGCATGAGTTGTAAAAAGTTGGTTTATATGTGTAACAGGCGATCAAGAAGACGAATGGAGTTTTGTCCTTCATTGCTAGAGGGATGGAGTTTAAGACTAGGGGGGTTATGCTGCAATTGTATAAGGTCTTTGTGAGGCCACACCTGGAGTATTGTGTTCAGTTTTGTTCTTCTTACCTGAGAAAGGACGTACTGGTGCTGAAGGGTGTGCAGAGGAGATTCACTAGGTTAATCCCAGAGTTGAGGGGGTTGGATTATGAGGAGAGGTTGAGTAGACTGGGACTGTACTCATTGGAATTTAGACGGATGTGATGGGATCTTATAAAAACATATAAAATTATGAACGGAATAGATAGGATAGATGTGGGGAGGTTGTTTCCACTGGCGGGTGAAAACAGAACTAGGGGGAGCATAGCCTCAAAATAAGGGGAAGTAGATTTAGGACTGATTTTAGGAAGAACTTCTTCACCCAAAGGGTTGTGAATCTATGGAATTCCCTGCCCAGTGAAGCAGTTGAGGCTCCTTCACGAATTTTTTTCAAGATAAAGATAGATAGTTTTTTGGAGAATAAAGGATTATGATGTTTGGGCGAGAAAGTGGAGCTGAGTCCACAAAAAATCAGCCATGATCTCATTGAATGTGTACTCCAAACCCTTGACCTGGCCATGTACTGATGCCACCTTTCTTGCCTTGCAGGAACATCACCAAATCAGCCTGGCCCACCCACCAACAGTGTCCCACCGTCCACCATCAACACGCCCTTGGAGGAGATGCCCGAGGAGGACAGCAAAGAAGCTTCACTGCTACCACGTGCACCATCCCCCATCACAGAGACACACACCTTGGTGGGTGACCTTAGCAGTCAGACCTGGATCATCTTCTGCAGCGAATGCAGTAGACCAAATTGGAAGAGATGCAAGTGAAACGCTGCTTAACCTGGAATGAGAGTTTTGAGTCTGGGATATTAAGCATGGAAGAGGTAAAGAGACAGGTGTTACACCTTCTGCGATTGCATGAGAAGGTGCCATGGGTGTTGGGAGAGGTACTGGGTATGGTGGAGGAGTGGACTAGATTGTCTTGGAGGGAATGGTCTCTGCGGAGTACTGACAGAGGGAGTGAAGGGAAGATGTGGCATCACCCTGGAGTTGGCGAAAAGTTTGGTGGTGGCATCACGCTGGAGTTGGCTAAAATTTTTGTGGTGGCATGCAGGTCTAATGCATTCGCTGCTCCCAATGTGGTCTCCCCTATATCGGAGAGACCAAACGCAGACTGGGTGATCGCTTTGCTGAGCATCTTCGGTCTGTGCGCATTCAGGACCCTGACCTTCCCATTGCTTGCCATTTTAACAAAAGATCCTGCTCCCATGCCCACATGTCTGTTCTTGGCCTGCTGCAATGTTCCAGTGAAACTGAACGCAAACTGGAGGAACAACATCTCATCTTCTGGTTAGGCACACTACAGCCTTCCCGTCTCAATAGCGAATTCAACAACCTCAGGTGATTAGCTCGACCCCACCTCGACCCATTTGTTTTCATTTCATTTTAACTGTCTTTTACCATTTCTTTCTTTCTGAATATACATTTAGTTCCTCCCCCCCTCCCCCAATCTTATCCACCTTTCCTGCACCTTTCTCCTCTTTGCTTCCCCCTTCCCCTCCCCCCGCGCCTACAATTCATCCTCTGATGTTAGTTTCCCTGCTGTTTGACCTTTCACATCTTTTGTTCTCTCTGGGGACTGCCATGAGCACTCTTTCCCCTTGGTTTCTGTGGCCATTAGCACCCGGTTTCCCTGGGTTTCTGTGGCTATGACTCATCTTTCATTCTCACTCCACAGTATAAATATTTCCCACTTTCTCTGTCTGTTAGCTTTGGCAAAGAGTCACCGGACTCGAAACGTTAGCTCTTTTCTCTCCCTACAGATGCTGCCAGACTGGCTGAGATTTTCCAGCATTTTCCCTTTCGTTTCAGATTCCAGCATCCGCCGTAATTTGCTTTTATCCCATGTTTTAAGAATACATGCTTAACGTATAATAATGATTGCTGGATATATTTTATATGGGTAGTTTCAGTCCACAATACACTAACTTATGCCGAGCTAATGCAAGTCAAGGAAACACAGCCGGAGTGAGGCATATCCAGAGTGGGAATTGCAACTTGGTAATTTGGTGCAGTGAGGTAATTTAGTGCAAAGTGGGAGAAGGTGCTTTTTCTCTACTGTTTTCTTCTCTCTCTTTCTTCTGGCCTGTAACTTTTAATCTGCAGGGAGAGAACCAGGGAGCATCTGAGACCCTGGGTGAGTTCTCCCAGTGAGCCAGAGGACACACAGCCAGAGTGAGGCAAAACCAAGAGTGAGTTTGGGAATTCGAAGCTGGGTGGGGAGGAGGTGCTTTTCAACCCTGGTAAGTGACTGGTAAGTAGTTTTTTCTTTTTTTTTTCTTTTCATTGTCTAATTTATTTATTTTTCTTTTGTTTTTTTGAAATTGTAGTTGTATAAGTTTACCTACGGTTTAAGACATGGCAGGAGATCCCAGACCCGTGTCATGCTCCTCGTGTGCAATGTGGGAGCTCAGGGACATATCCACTGTCCCTGGCTCTTTCACGTGCAAGAAGTGTGTTCAGTTGCAGCTCCTGTTAGACCGCTTGACGGCTCTGGAGTTGCGGATGGACTCACTTTGGAGCATCCATGATGCTGAGGAGGTCGTGGATAGCACGTTTAGCGAGTTGGTCACACCGCAGGTGAAAGTTACTGAGGGAGATAGAAAATGGGTGACCAAAAGAAAGAGCAAGAGTAGGAAGGCAGTGCAGGTGTCCCCTGCGGTCATCTCCCTGAAAAACAGATATACCACTTTGGATACTGTTGAGGGAGATGGTTAACCAGGGGAAGGCAGCAGCAGCCAGGTTCATGACACCGTGGCTGGCTCTGCTGCGCAGCAGGGCAGGAAGAAAAATGGCAGGGCTATAGTGATAGGGGACTCGATCGTAAGGGGAATAGACAGGCGGTTCTGTGGACGCAATCGAGACTCCAGGATGGTATGTTGCCTCCCTGGTGCAAGGGTCAAGGATGTCTCGGAGCGGCTGCAGGACATTCTGGGGAGGGGAGGGGGAATAGCCAGCTGTTGTGGTGCACATAGGCACCAACGATATAGGTAAAAAATGCGATGAGGTCCTACAAGCTGAATTCAGGAAGTTAGGAGTTAAACTAAAAAGTAGGACCTCAAAGGTAGTAATCTCAGGATTGCTACCAGTGCCACGAGCTAGTCAGAGTAGGAATGTCAGGATAGATAGGATGAATGCGTGGCTCGAAAGATGGTGCAAGAGGGAGGGATTCAAATTCCTGGGGCATTGGGACCGGTTCTGGGGGAGGTGGGACCAGTACAAACTGGACGGTCTGCACCTGGGCAGGACTGGAACCGTGTTTGCTAGAGCTGTTGGGGAGGGTTTAAACTAATGTGGCAGGGGGATGGGAACCGATGCAGGAAGTTGGAAGGTAGTAAAACAGGGACAGAAGCAAAAGGAAGTAAGGGGGAAAGTGCAAGGCAGAGAAGACATAGTCAATAATCAAAAAGGGCGACAGTACAAGGTACAGTGACTGAGGGGAGCTCAGTGAATAGGCCAGTAATACTAAAAGGAATAAAACTGGAGATGTTAAGAGTCAAAACAGAGGTAAAAAAACCAACGTAAGTGTACTTTACTTGAATGCTCGTAGTATTCGGAATAAAGTAAATGAATTAATGGCGCAAATCATCGTGAATGACTATGATTTAGTGGCCATTACTGAAACATGGTTAAAGGATGGTCACGACTGGGAGTTAAATATCCGAGGGTATCAAACTATTCAGAAGGACAGAGTGGATGGTAAGGGAGGCGGTGTAGCTCTGTTATTTAAGGATGACATTCGGACAATAGTAAGGGATGACATCGGTGCTATGGAGGATAAGGTTGAATCCATTTGGGTGGAAATCAGGAATAGTAAGGCGAAAAAGTCACTGATATGAGTAGTCTGTCGGCCACCAAATAGTAACATTATGGTGGGGCAGGCAATAAACAAAGAAATAACTGATGCATGTAGAATGGTACAGCAGTTATCATGGGGGATTTTAATCTACATGTCGATTGGTTTAACCAAGTCGGTCAAGGCAACCTTGAGGAGGAATTTATAGAATGTATCTGCGATAGTTTCCTAGAACAGTATGTAATGGAACCTACGAGGGAACAAGCGGTCCTAGATCTTGTCCTGTGTAATGAGACAGGATTGATTCATGATCTCATAGTTAGGGATCGTCTCGGAAGGAGCGATCACAATATGGTGGAATTTAAAATACAGATGGAGGGTGAGAAGGTAAAATCAAATACTAGTGTTTTGTGTTTAAACAAAGGAGATTACAATGAGATGAAAGAAGAACTAGCTAAGGTAGACTGGGAGCAAAGACTTTATGGTGGAACAGTTGAGGAACAGTGGAGAACATTCCAAGCGATTTTTCACAGTGCTCAGCAAAGGTCTATACCAACAAAAAGGAAGGACGGTAGAAAGAGGGAAAATCGACCGTGGATATCTAAGGAAATAAGGGAGAGTATCAAATTGAAGGAAAAAGCATACAAAGTGGCAAAGATTGGTGGGAGACTAGAGGACTTGGAAATCTTTAGGGGGCAACAGAAAGCTACTAAAAAAGCTATAAAGAAGAGTAAGATAGAGTATGAGAGTAAACTTGCTCAGAATATAAAAATAGACAGTAAAGGTTTTTACAAATATATAAAACAAAAAAGAGTGGCTAAGGTAAATATTGGTCCTTTAGAGGATGAGAAGGGAGTTTTAATAATGGGAGATGAGGAAATGGCTGAGGAACTGAACAGGTTTTTTGGGTCGGTCGTTACAGTGGAAGACACAAATAACATGCCAGTGACTGATAGAAATGAAGCAATGACAGGTGAGGACCTTGAGAGGATTGTTATCACTAAGGAGGTAGTGATGGGCAAGCTAATGGGGCTAAAGGTAGACAAGTCTCCTGGCCCTGATGGAATGCACCCCAGAGTGTTAAAAGAGATGGCTAGGGAAATTGCAGATGCACTAGTGATTATTTACCAAAATTCACAAGACTCTGGGGTGGTCCCGGTGGATTGGAAATTAGCAAACGTGACTCCACTGTTTAAAAAAGGAGGTAGGCAGAGAGCGGGAAATTATAGACCACTGAGCTTAACTTCGGTAGTAGGGAAGAGGCTGGAATCTATCATCAAGGAAGAAATAGCGAGGCATCTGGATAGAAATTGTCCCATTTGGCAGACGAAGCATGGGTTCATAAAGGGCAGGTCGTGCCTAACTAATTTAGTGGAATTTTTTGAGGACATTACCAATGCAGTAGATAATGGGGAGACAATGGATGTGGTATATCTGGATTTCCAGAAAACCTTTGACAAATTGTCACACAAAAGGTTGCTGCATAAGATAAAGATGCATGGTATTAAGGGTAAAGTAGTAGCATGGATAGAGGATTGGTTAATTAATAGAAAGCAAAGAGTGGGGATTAATGGGTGTTTCTCTGGTTGGCAATCAGTAGCTAGTGGCGTCCCTCAGGGATCCGTGTTGGGCCCACAATTGTTCACAATTTACATAGATGATTTGGAGTTGGGGACCAAGGGCAATGTGTCCAAGTTTGCAGATGACACTAAGATGAGTGGTAAAGTGAGAAGTGCAGAGGATACTGGAAGTCTGCAGTGGGATTTGGATAGGTTAAGTGAATGGGCTAGGATCTGGCAAATGGAATACACTGTTGACAAATGTGAGGTTATCCATTTTGGTAGGAATAACAGCAAACAGGATTATTATTTAAACGATAAAATATTAAAGTATGCTGCTGTGCAGAGAGACCTGGGTGTGCTAGTGCATGAGTCACAGAAAGTTGGTTTACAGGTGCAACAGGTGATTAAGAAGGCAAATGGAATTTTGTCCTTCATTGCTAGAAGGATGGAGTTTAAGACTAGGGAGGTTATGCTGCAATTGTATAAGGTGTTAGTGAGGCCACACCTGGAGTATTGTGTTCAGTTTTGGGCTCCTTACTTGAGAAAGGACGTACTGGCACTGGAGGGTGTGCAGAGGAGATTCACTAGGTTAATCCCAGAGCTGAAGGGGTTGGATTACGAGGAGAGGTTGAGTAGACTGCAACTGTACTCGTTGGAATTTAGAAGGATGAGGGGGGATCTTATAGAAACATCTAAAATTATGAAGGGAATAGATAGGATAGATGCGGGCAGGTTGTTTCCACTGGTGGGTGAAAGCAGAACTAGGGGGCATAGCCTCAAAATAAGGGTAAATAGATTTAGGACTGAATTTAGGAGGAACTTCTTCACCCAAAGGGTTGTGAATCTATGGAATTCCTTGCCCAGTGAAGCAGTTGAGGCTCCTTCATTGAATGTTTTTAAGGTAAAGATAGATAGTTTTTTGAAGAATAAAGGGATTAAGGGTTATGGTGTTCGGGCCTGAAAGTGGAGCTAAGTCCACAAAAGATCAGCCATGATCTTGTTGAATGGTGGAGCAGGCTCGAGGGGCCAGATGGCCTACTCCTGCTCCTAGTTCTTATGTTCTTATCCTAGTGCTATCCCAGCTACCTAGTTCTAAAGGGTCTCGTCTTAAGACCCCCCCTCAACTTTTTTATTAGTACTACATCGAAACAGGTTACAGGGTAGGCACATAGCTCCTGTAACTGGTGTTCCAGTCTCTTTCTGCCTTGAGTCTCACACAAAACTGACTTCTGTCAGTGATACATCATCATCTGCTTCATACATTAGCATATCCATTCTGTTAACCCTTTATACTACAGTACACAGAAGCTCACTATTCATTGTAAAATAATCATCTGATTGTGCACTTGCCAGAGGGATGACATATTAATTCAGGTCACGCATGCATACCGCGATCATGAGCATCACAAGGGCAGCACAGTGGTTAGCACCGCTGCCTGACAGTACCATGGAAGATTGTAGATATGGAAGTTACAGAGACAAATACAGGAACCAATTACAAATTCACTGTTTATATCCAATTCAAAAGGCAAATTTATTGTTTGAAGTTATGTTAAACAGTCACAACTGTGGATCCTGCCCAGACCAATGCTGTCAGCCACATGTCTATCCCCACTGCTAACTGCTGGCAGACATAAGGAGCGCAATTCTTCAATTTGTCAGGAACCTGACCTGTGGAACATTTCCAGGGCAAACCCCACACTGCAATTGCATTGCTCACATGACACAATCATGAACTGACTGCCCATTAGTGACATTGAGAGTCTCCACAAGACAAGAGCTGTCTGCAGACTGCAAGTGGCAAAGGCAGATGGCAGCCACAATAGAACCTGCTGCTGCATGGCAGAGGAAAGAGGCAACACATCGGAGGACTAGCAGCCTCACTGAGCACAAAGGTCTGCAAATGACCAAATGGGATGCAAAGTACGCAATCCGGTGCAAGATCCCCCCGTTCCCAACGTTTTTAAAAACAAAAAGTTTAACATCTGACCCTTTTAAAGCTGACAGCTATGCACTAATGTGAACCATATTGTTCAGATTTGGTGCTTTCACCTTTGCAAATTCTCTTCTTGTCCTCTTCGGTCCATTAGCATGCTTCTCATGGAACTGAATGGACCATTAATTGGAGATGAATGGGTTTGCTATATCACACTGCTCCCCCTGCCCTTTTGGAAATTGCATTGTGTTTTGGCAGCAGCAGGATTCAGTGTTACAATTGGGAGGTTTATAAGATTATTATGTTTCGGACTGTGCCTTTAAATGTAGATAAAAATGAAGTGGGTTGTGTGATCATTCTGAATCCTGCCTGACTGACTAAGTCATGGGACCTGCTGAACAAGGTGCAAAGTTCTCACATATGGGGACAAAGGGCGAGGGCAGCTGTCCTAACAATGAATAGACTTGCCAGCTCCAAACGTTTGGGGTAGAAGAGAAAAAGCGAGGAAAAGAACAGCAGTTGGTGATATCAGCAGAGAAAAATGGTTGTAGATTCTTTGTGAACTACCAAAGCCTGGCGTGGGAGGCAGAAAGTCTCTAGTCAAAATAACACATTCTGCAACCATCCAAGGAAATTGAGAACTGACCTGCTGTGGCCTGAGGAAGAAGAATCATCGCAGCGGGCTTACTACTGGCAATGGATTTGGGAAATTCTCTGCAAAACAAGTGAAATGTCTGGAGATGGTCACTCAAAGTCATTTCTCGGCAAAATAGAAAAACGTGAACTCATTGGAAGCTGGAAGTGACTATGGACTGTTGCTAAAAAGACCATAATTCTGTGGCGAGTGCAATATATATGTACTTAGTTGAAAGAGGAATACTTCTTTCTGTGCTTTGAAGTAAAAGATGCCTTTGAAAATACTGTTAATATGTTTAGTCATTTGTTGCAGAATTAAAGTCTTGTTGTGTCCTCCTTTTCATGTATTATCCACAAATTTGAATTTGTTTTCAAACATTTTCAGTTTCTATGGGGCTCGTAATACCAGTGCCACCCTCTGGGAAAACTGATTTTCAAGTTGCACTCCTGATCCCACCAACAAATGAAAATCCAGCCCAGGATTCAAGCAGTGAGTCAAACTTCATCTTCCCCACTTGAGGCTGTATTCCACCTTCAACATTTCTGCCAAACCCGATGACCCACGTTTACAGTAATATCCGATTAAAGAACTCTGCCACTCACCACCCACCAACTGTAGGAGAAAATATCTGCGAAGGAAACAAAAACATCCTTAAGATAATTACATAACTACTCACTGAGAACCCACCTGTGAGCTTTATGGTTTAGTTGTGAGCACTTCTGGGCCCCACACCTTAGGAAGGATATTTTGGCCTTGGATGGGGTAAAATGTAGATTTACAAAAATGATACCTGGATTACAGAGGTTAAATTACGAGGAGAGATTACACAAATTAGACCTGTTTTCACTAGAATTTAGAATTTAAGGGGTGATCTAATTGAAATATTCAAGATATTAATAGGGAAAGACAGAGTAGAGAAAGAGAAACCATTTCCACTGGTTGGAAATTCTAAAGCTAGGGGCACAGTCAGGAGATGTTTTGAACTCTATCCCACAAACAGCAGCTGATGCTGGAATAGTTGTTAATTTTAAATCTGAGATGGATAGCTTTTTGTTCAGCAAAGGTGTATATTTTTAAAATAAATTTAGAGTACCCAATACTTTTTTTTCCAATTCAGGGGCAATTTAGCATCTCCAATCCACCTACCCTGCACATCTTTAGGTTGTGGAGGTGAGACCCACGCAGACACAGGCAAATGCGCAAACTCCACACAGACAATGACTCAGGGCCGGGATCGAACCCGGGTCCTCGGCGCCATGAGGCAGCAGTGCTAACCACTGCGCCACCGTGCCGTCCCAAGCAAAAATATTAAGGGATATAGGCCAAAGGCAGGTATATGGAGTTTGGCCACAGAACCGCCATGATCTCATTAACTGGCAGGACTGGCACGAGGGCCTGAATGGCCTACTCCTATTCTGACGCTCCTATATAATGTGATGTTTAAGTGTGGCTTGATGAACCATGTTACATTTGAACAATTCCAATCGGGTATCCAAATGGCACTGAATGAATGAATTAAGTCTTTCTTGCCAAATTATAGAATAGAATCATAGGGTCCCTCGAGTGCAGAAGGAGGCCATTCGGGCCATCAGGTCTGCACCGGCCCTCTGAAAGAGAACCCTACCTCGGCCCAAATCCCACACTATCCCTGTAACCCCAGAAAGGGCCAATTTAGCATAGCCCATCCACCTAACCTGCACACATTTGGACTCAAGGAAAGTCAAGCAACAGGCCATGCACTAATAGCTACATATTGGTTATAATATCACAGCTTAAAGTTCATAGATATAATCAAGGTCATCCAGCTCTTTGAATAGCAAATCGCTAATGAAACAATTACTTAATAAATGAATAACATATTACACAGGCAATTCAGTCTATCAGCATGAATTGATACTAAGTATAAATTATAACAACGATCAGAATCCTTATGAGAAATTTAGTTGAGTCGAATCCCTGCCCCCAGGGTGCCCTTGATACCTACTGGTGCTTCCTTTGGTTGTGGATTTATCTCTGGCGAAGGCTACCGTATGCACTACCTTTTAATATTTGAGCCAGTTTAACTCTCACATTCTTTGATTTCAAACACATATATTTAATTCATACACAAATCTCTGCCTATAATTAATGAACACAATCACAATTTTAATTGTAATCTCTGTCTCTCTATCCTTAAAGTAGTTTTGATTTGCCCTTTTACATCTGGTAGACTAAGATTTCTACTACTGTTTAACAATCAAGAGGAACTGCCATTGCTGACTGACTAATCGGAATGTCAGACGGGTTTCCACCCTCCCTTCTATCAATCATTCCTAATAAATGAGGTTCCTGCAAAATCTCTGAGTTAGTGACCTGAGTCTCCCAAGGGCATCAAGTGATGGGTCTTTGTTTTATGATTCACTTTGCCTATCGATCAAGAAGTCTTAAATAAATATGAGGGAATCTAACATGTTATGACTCACTAAGTGCTTTCTGTACCTCGGTTTTCCAAATGGTATTATGACCCTGACCTGGATAATGTCTTTGTCTGTTAGACAGGCCTTCCGGTTTAACTGCTTCATCGGCTTAAAAACATGTTATTTAACTAGCTGAACTCCATAGTGCATTGACAGATATAAAGCTAAAACTCAATTTTTGGAACATTGCAGGGCACATCTCCTTAAAGTCATCCTTCTAACAATTTCCAGGATGTATTTACTGCATGTTCCCAATGTGGTGAATGTATAATATGTATAATTCACACTGTGTATCACTATGTTCCTGTGGGCTCCATCTGTGAGCCATTGCGCGGCTCTGCCCACAGAGGGAGGTGAGGAGCCTGTACAGGGCTCCACCCTTGGCTCCGCCCATGGCTCCTCCCACTACCGGAAGTATAATGTGCTGCGGTCTTGTGAGCCTGCCCTCAATTCTTCTGGTCGCAGGCAGGCTCAGTTGTAAGTCGATTAAAGCCACAGTTTACTTCCACTCGTGTCTTGAGTGAATTTATGGTTGCATTAATTCAATCGACTTAAAAAACCACCATGGAATCAGCCCTCAAACCTGATCGACTGGAACTCGACCCGCAGGCCGCAGAAGCGAAGGAAATCTTTCTACATTGGCTTCGGTGCTTCAAGGCCTACCTGGCTGCGTCGACTACCTCCGCTGTTACTGAAGAGCAGAAACTCAGTCTCCTACATGCACGGGTGAGCCATCGCATTTCTACTCAACTCGATAGCACCGACTCATACACCGAAGCCCTCGCAATACTCGACCGCCTGTACGTGCGGCCTGTAAATGAAGTTTACCAGCGGCATATTTTTATTACCCGCCCCGCAGAGTCGCTAGAGGACTACCTGCACGACCTATAAGCTCTTGCACGGGAATGTAACTTTCAGGTTGTAACTGCCTCCCAGCATATGGAACTCGCTGTCCGTGATAGATAGATAGAGAAATACAGCACAGAACAGGCCCTTCGGCCCACGATGGTGCGCCGAACTTTTGTCCTAGGTTAATCATAGAATTTTGGACAATTTTTCATGGCCAATCCACCCAACCTGCACATCTTTGGACTGTGGGAGGAAACCGGAGTACCCGGAGGAAACCCACGCAGTCACGGGGAGGATGTGCAGACTCCACACAGACAGCGACCCAAGTCGAAATCGAACTTGGGACCCTGGAGCTGTGAAGCAATTGTGCTATCCACAATGCTACCGTGCTGCCCTTAAGAAGTTAACCTACACTCCATTATTCTACCCTAATCCATGTGTATGTTGCAGGGGTCCGGTCCAACTACGTGCGCCAGCGTCTCCTCGAAAAAGGGGCCCAGAACCTGGAAGACACAATAATGCTAGCAACCTTGCTGGAGGTTGCTTTCCAAAATTTGAACTCGTTCCCAGCCGACCACGCGACCCCATCGTGGACCCCCGACCAGAGACTGCCCCAGGCCTGCGCCGCGCGGCCGCCCGCCCACCGCAGAGCACCATCATGCCATTTTTGCAGTCAGCCCCACCACGCACGGCAGCACTGCCCAGCCTGCAACGCCACCTGCAGCAGCTGCGGGCAGAAAGGACATTTTGCAAAGGTATGCCTGGCTAAAACTAAACCCTCAAACTCTACCGCTATCCAGAACAATCGCCCATCCAACTCGCAGGCCCGCAGACCCCGCAACGTTGCAGCGTGTCTGTCAACTCCGCCTCTGCACGACATGTGCAACTCATGGGGGCCGCCATCTTGGCAATCCTCCCCCACGCGGCCGGCCATGTGCGATTCATGGGGGCTGCCATCTTGGGCGCCATCTTCCTCGCCGCCCGCCACGTGAGATCATCTTGGCCATCACCCGATGTGCACATCGACGACTACGACCTCGGTGGACAGTCATCACGGGGCCGCTCCAGCACCGCTGATCAAGCCACCGACTACCCGCAGCTCAACGCAGTCACTTTGGACCAGTCGCGGCCAAAGCACCTCAAAAGCTCCATGATGTCCGTTCAGGTCAACGGATACGAAACACCGTGCCTCTTCGACTCCGGGAGCACCGAGAGCTTCGTTCATCCAGACCTGGTCAGACGCTGTTCGCTCCCTATCTTTCCAGCACGGCAAACTATCTCCCTCGCCTCGGGGCCGCACTCAGTCCAAATACAAGGGCGCACTGTTGCGACATTAACGATACAGGGCGCCAACTACTCCAACTTCCAGTTGTATGTACTCCCAGATCTCTGCGCCCCTCTCCTACTCGGGCTCAATTTTCAATGTAATCTTAGAAGCCTAACACTCAGCTTCGGCGGACCCCTGCCCCCCCCCGCCCCTCACTATATGCAGCTTAGCGACTCTAAAAATCAACCCCCTTCCACTCTTCGTTAACCTGACGGCTAACTGCAAACCCGTAGCCATTTGCAGCAGGCGGTATAGCCTGCAGGACAGGGTATTTATTAGAGCCGAAGTCCAGCGACTCTTACGTGAGGGAGTCATAGAGGCCAGTAATAGCCCCTGGAGAGCTCAGGTGGTGGCTGTCAAGACCGGGGAAAAGTTCCGGATGGTGGTTGATTACAGCCAGACCATTAACCGGTTCACGCACCTCGATGCATACCCCCTCCCCCGGATTGCAGACATGGTCAACCAGATCGCCCAGTACCGCATCTTTCCACGGTGGATCTGAAGTCTGCATACCACCAGCTCCCAATCCGCCCAGAGGACCGCCACTACACGGCGTTCAAGGCAGACGGCCGCCTCTTCCATTTCCTCCGGGTCCCCTTTGGCGTCATGAATGGGGTCTCGGTGTTCCAACGAGCAATGGACCGAATGGTGGACCAGTACGGGCTGCGGGCCACGTTTCCGTACTTGGATAACGTCACCATCTGTGACCATGATCAGCAGGACCACGATGCCAACCGATTTCTCCAAACCGCCCAAAGACTCAACCTCACATGCAATAAGGAGAAATGCGTTTTCCGCACAACCAAACGAGCCATCCTCGGCTACATCGTGGAAAACGGGGTCCTGGGGCCGCACCCGGACCGTATGAGCCCGCTCTTACAAATCCCTCTCCCTCACTGTTCTAGGGCCCTCAAGAGGTGCCTTGTATTCTTCTCCTATTACGCCCAGTGGGTCCCCCAGTATGCGGACAAAGCCCGCCCACTATTTAAAACCACACTCTTCCCACTGTCAGCCGTGGCTCGCCAGGCCTTCAACTGCATTAAGGAGGACATCGCCAAAGCCGCCATGCGGGCGGTGGATGAATCCGTCCCCTTTCAGGTGGAGAGCGACGCCTCAGAGGTCGCTCCACCGCCACTCTGAACCAGGCAGGAAGGACAATAGCTTTCTTCTCCCGAACCCTCTCCGCTTCAGAACTTCGACACTCCTCAGTCGAAAAAGAAGCTCAAGCCATTGTGGAAGCCGCACGGCACTGGAGGCACTACCTCGCAGGAGGTTTACCCTCATCACCGACCACCGATCAGAGGCAAAATAAAAAACGATAAAATCTTGAGGTGGAGGATCGAACTCTCCACCTATAATTATGATATCATATACCATCCGGGGAAGCTCAACGAGCCCCCAGATGCCCTGTCCCGCGGCACATGCGCCAGCACGCAAGACAACCGATTACAGGCTATCCACAAAGACCTCTGCCACCCGGGGGTCACCCGGCTCGCCCACTACATCAAGGTCCACAATCTGCCTTTCTCCACCGAGGAGGTATAAGCTATCACCAGGAATTGCCCGATCTGCGCGGAGTGCAAACCGCACTTCTATAGACCAGACAAGGCCCACCTGGTAAAGGCTTCCCGGCCCTTTGAATGACTGAGCATCGATTTCAAAGGTCCCCTCCCCTCGACCAACCATAATGTGTACTTCCTCAACATCATAGACGAATTCTCCCGCTTCCTGTTTGCTATCCTGTGCGCCAATGTGACCTCCCATTCAGTCACCAGAGCCCTGCACAGTGTCTTCACCCTGTTCGGTTTCCCTAATTATGTCCACAGCGACAGGGGTTCGTCATTCATGAGTGACGAGCTGTGTCAGTACCTGCTCGACAAGGGCATCGCCTCGAGCAGGACTACCAGCTATAACCCCAGGGGCAATGGGCAGGTGGAGAGGAAGAACGCGACGGTCTGGAAGACCGTCCTACTGACCCTACGGTCCAGGAATCTCCCGACTTCCCACTAGCAGGAGGTCCTCCCCGACGCGCTCCATGCAATTAGGTCCCTCCTATGCACCGCCACCAACTAGACCCCTCACAAGCGATTATTTGTTTTCCCTAGGGGCACTACCACGGGAGCCTCGCTTCCATCTTGGTTAAGGACACCAAACCTGGTTCTCCTCCGGAAGCACGTCCGGACACATAAAACGGACCCGCTGGTAGAGAGGGTACTACGAATTCATTCAAACCCCCACTACGCATTTATCGAACACCCCGACGGCCGGCAGGACACCGTTTCCCTCCGGGACCTGGCGCCTGCAGGATCCACCACCACCACCACCACCGCCGCGGTACCCCTCACACTGTACCCCACCCGGCCCCCCACGCCGTGAGCCCCCGCGCTTACAAGTTTCCTGCGCACCCTTTCACCCATCGCACCAGTCAGGAACGAAGCTCTGAACGAACCACCCCTGGAGTCCACCCTCAGATTCACACTGGACATCAGCACACAGCCATCCGAAGCGGCTGCAACCCCGGTTCTCCGCAGATAACAGCGGACGATTCGGGCACCGGACCGACTCAATCTGTAGACCCGTCACCCCCGCCGGACTTGATTTTTTTATAGGGGTGAATGTGGCGAATGTAGAATACTTATAATTCACACTGTGTATCACTGTGTCCCTGTGGGCTCCATCTGTGAGCCGTTGCGTGGCTCTGCCCACAGGGGGAGATGAGGAGCATGTACAGGGCTCCACCCTTGGCTCTGCCCATGGCTCCGCCCATGGCTCCTCCCACTACCGGAAGTATAAAGTGCTGCGGTCTTGTGAGCCTACCCTCAGTTCTTCTGGTCGCAGGCAGGCTGAGTTGTAAGTCGATTAAAGCCACAGTTTACTTCCACTCGTGTCTTGAGTGAATTGATGGTCGCATCACCCAACAACTACACAGTCTCACTGAGGATAGTCAAATTCCAGGAGTGCATCTCCATCTCTGGCATGCCCAGTGCTAAACCCAGAGACACCCCCTTGTGCTACGAAAGCCTAACATTGGCCCTTTACTGCCAAAACGTGGCAGGAAGCACAACTAGAGAACACTCTAGTTCTCCTTTCCTAGTTTTACTAGAAACTAAATCCCTCCTTGTAAATTGACCATCGTGTGTATTCTCAGCTTCAAAAAGGAGGAAAAAATGCATCAAGAAATATATGCAATGGGCAGCACGGTGGCACAGTGTTAGCATTGCTGCCTATGGCGCTGAGAACCTGGGTTCGGATCCCAGCCCTGGGTCACTGTCCGTGTGGAGTTTGCACATTCTCCCTGTGTCTGCGTGGGTTTCACCCCCACAACCCAAAGATGTTACAGGGTAGGTGGATTGGCCACGCTAAATTACCCCTTAATTAGAAAAAATAATTGGGTACTCTAAATTTATTTAAAAAAAAGAAATATATGCAAAATATATATCAGTCATTCAAAACCTATCCATTTGCTCAGTTACAATCAGATCCAATGTAGTTATCACAGAATACAAGACAATGTTATGAAATTAAGTCCCAAAGCACCAGCGCATATCCTAGAACAGACTATAACAGAAGTGGAATTTCATTTATTAACCTCTTCAAAAGAAAAGTACATGATTTGGCATCAACATTTCTATTGTTATAAAAGAGCAAATTGGCAGGAAATCAACTTATATATTAAATTGGAGATGGCTTATTTTGCTCCTGCAATACCAGTCATCCACATCAGAGGTGTTCTAATAGGGGTTTTTCATGTTGAACTATGTTAGCAACATAATTTAAAAATATTAATTCAAGGGATGTGGGCCTTTGCTGGCTATGCCAGCAGTTATTGACCATCCCTAATGGTCCTTGAGAAAGTGGTGGTGAGTTGCCTTCTTGAACTGTTGCAGTCCATGTAGTGTATGTACACCCACTGTGCTCTTAGGGGGGGAGTTCTGGGATTTTAATCCAGCGACAGTGAAGGAATGCCTTATATTTTCAAATCAGGGTGGCCAGTGTTTTGGAGTAGAACCTCCAGTGGTGCTGTTCTCATGTATCTGCTGCTCTTGTCGTTCCAGACGGTAGTGGTCATGGGTTTGGAAGGTGCTGCCTAAGGTGCCTTGGTGAGTTCCTGCAGTACATTTTGTAGATGGCACACACTGCTGCCACTGTTTGTTGGTGTTGGAAGGAATGAATGTTTGTGGATACAGTGCCAATCATGTGGACTGCTTTATCTTGGATGGTGTCCAACGTCTTGAACAAAGAACAAAGAACAAAGAAAAGTACAGCACAGGAACAGGTCCTTCGGCCCTCCAAGCCTGCACCGACCATGCTGCCCGTCTGAACTAAAATCTTCCACACTTCCGGGGTCCGTATCCCTCTAATCCCATCCTATTCATGTATTTGTCAAGATGCCCCATAAATGTCACGATTGTCCCTGCTTCCACTACCTCCTCCGGCAGCGAATTCCAGGCACCCACTACCCTCTGTGTAAAAAACTTGCCTCATACATCTCCCATAAACCTTGCCCCTTGCACCTTAAACCTATGTCCCATAGTAATTGACCCCTCTACCCTGGGAAAAAGTATCTGACTATATACTCTGTCTATGCCCCTCATAGTTTTGTAGACCTCTATCAGGTCGCCCCTCAACCTCTGTTGTTCCAGTGAGAACAAACCAAGTTTATTCAACCTCTCATCATAGATAATGCCCTCCACACCAGGCAACATCCTGGTAAATCACTTCTGCACCCTCTCTAAAGCCTCCACATCCTTCTGGTAGTGTGGCGACCAGAATTGAACACTGTACTCCAAGTGTGCCCTAACTAAGGTTCTATACAGCTGCAATATGAGTTGCCAATTTTTATATCAATGCCCTGGCCAATGAAGGCAAGTATGCCATATGCCTTCTTTTTTTTTATATTTAGAGTACCCAATTATTTTATCCAATTAAGGGGCGATTTAGCGTGGCCAATCCACCTATCCTGCACATCTTTTGGGTTGTGGGGGTGAAACCCATGCAGACACGGGGAGAATGTGCAAACTCCTCACGGACAGTGACCCAGGGCCGGGATTCAAACCCGGGTCCTCAGCGCCGTAGGCAGCAAGGCTAACCACTGTGCCACTGTGCTGCACCTCCATATGCCTTCTTGACTACCTTCTCCACCTGGATTGCCCCTTTCAG
Source organism: Scyliorhinus canicula (assembly GCF_902713615.1). NCBI lineage: Eukaryota > Metazoa > Chordata > Chondrichthyes > Carcharhiniformes > Scyliorhinidae > Scyliorhinus > Scyliorhinus canicula. The sequence continues at coordinate 111,033,785 of NC_052151.1, forward strand.
TGACCTGTGGACCTGTACACCTAGATCTCTCTGACTATCAATACTCTTGAGGGTTATATCACTCACTGTATATTCCCTACCTGTATTAGACCTTCCAAAATGCAATACCTCACATTTGTCCAGATTAAACTCCATGTGCCATCTCTCCGTCCAAGTCTCCAAACAATCTAAATCCTGCTGTATCCTCTGACAGTCCTCATCGCTATCCACAATTCCACCAACCTTTGTATCGTCTGCAAACTTACTAATCAGACCAGTTACATTTTCCTCCAAATCATTTATATATACTACGAACAGCAAAGGTCCCAGCACTGATCCCTGCGGAACACCACTAGTAACAGTCCTCCGATTAGAAAAGCACCCTTCCATTGCTACTCTCTGCCCTCTATGACCTAGCCAGTTCTGTATCCATCTAGCCAGCTCACCCTCTGATCCCTTGTGACTTCACCTTTTGTACCAGTCTGCCATGAGGGACCTTGTCAAAGGCCTAACTGAAGTCATTATAGACAACATTCACTGCCCGACCTGCATCAATCATCTTTGTGACCCCCTTCACAAAACCGTGCTGCCTCTCGCTAATACGTCCACTTGCTTTCAAACGGGAGTAGATCCTGTCTCGAAGAATTCTGTCCAGTAATTTCCCTTCCACTGACATAAGGCTCACTGACCTGTAGTTCCCTGGATTATCTTTGCTACCCTTCTTAAACAAAGGAACAACATTGGCTATTCTCCAGTCCTCCGGGACATCACCTGAAGACAGTGAGGATCCAAAGATTTCTGTCAAGGCCTCAGCAATTTCCTCTCTTGCCTCCTTCAGTACTCTGGGGTAGATCCCATCAGGCTCTAGGGACTTATCCACCTTAATATTTTTTAAGACTCCCAACACCTCTTCTTTTTGGATCTCAATGTGACCCAGGCTATCTACACACTCTTCTCCAGACTCAACATCCACCAATTCCTTCTCTTTGGTGAATACTGATGCAAGGTATTAATTTAGTACCTCGCCCATTTCCTCTGGCTCCACACATAGATTCCCTCCCCTATTCTTCAGTGGGCCAACCCTTTCCCTGGCTATCCTCTTGCTTTTTATGTACGTTGAGTGTTGTTGGAGCTGTATTTATCCAGGCAAAGGGAGAGTACTCAATGACACACCTCCTGACTTGTGTCTTGTAGATTCTGGACAGGCTTTGGGGAGTCATGATGTGAATTACTCGCCGATATGATTTACAACCAGCAATTCAGGTGTGAAAGAAAGCTGGGGAAATCTGTGTCTGTTTAGGAATCTTGTCAGTACTGGTCAAAACTCTCTGTGTTAAAGTCAGAGCACAACAGCCTCCTCCAAACAGAAGAAATTAGAATGTAAGAGACAGGAGCAGTAGGTCACATGGCCCGTCAAGCCTGCTCCGTCATTCAATACGATCAGGGCTAATCTTGGGCCTCAACTGCATTTTTTCACCTGTTCCCCATATCACTTAATTCCCTGAGAGACCGAGGCCGGGATTCTCCCCCAATCGGCAGGCGATTCCGGCGCCGATGAGTGGCGTGAACCACTCCGGCATCGGGCCGCCCGGAATGTGCGGAATCCTCCGCAACTTCAGGCGCTAGGCCGGCAGGAGCAAATTGCCGCATGCACAGGAGCAACAGCATGTTCTGGCGCATGCGCAGAACCGCTGCCGTGTTTCCTGCGCATGCACAGGGGGTTTCTTCTTTGCGCCGGCCATGGCGGAGCTTTACACAGGCCTGCACGAAGGGAAAGAGTGCCCCCACGGCACAGGCCCTCCCACAGATCGGTCCGTCCCGATCGCGGGCCAGGCCTCCATGGGTGCCCCTCCCTGACGCCAGATCCCCCCACGGCCCCCAAGGGCTTTGCAGGCTGCCCTCAGAGTCAGGTCCCGCCAGTACGGACCAGGTCTAATCCACGCCGGCGGGACAGGCCGAAAACGGGCGGCCGCTCGGCCCATCGGGGCCTGGACAATTGCCGGGGGGGCCACTGCCAACAGCCCCCGACCAGCGGGCGCGATCCCCTCCCCCGCCAAATAACCAGCGCCGGAGAATTCGGCAGCCACCGTTGGAGTGCGGGGCAGGATTCCCGCCGCCCCCATGGCGGTTCTCCGCCCAGCGGGGGGGGGGGGGGGGGGGGGGGATTGGAGAATCCCGCCCCTAAATTCTGTTTGTACAAACCTTAAATGCATTCAGTGATCAAACAAAACTCCAAGTTAAGCTTTGCTAAATGTTTTAAAAATGTGAACAACTGAGACACTCAAGGTCCTCAATATCTCTTTCATCTACTGGGACTGATGCTCCACCTTCTTCATTATTTGTCACTTCTGAGGAACTTTCCTTGCCTTCCTTACCCACTGAATGGTTTCCTTGCTTTCTTCTCAGTGGCTTAGCTGCTCTCCCTCGTCTGCAAATTTCAGTTTCAAGTATTTATCCAAATCATATTTTTGAAAGTTGTCACTGAATCTGTTTCCATCACCCTTCCAAGCAGCTGGTTCCAGAACATTACAAATCAGAACAACCCCAGCTGTTGGGGAGGGTTTAAACTGATATGGCAGGGGTAAGGGAAGCAATGCAGGGAGTCAGAGGGTAGTAAAGAGGGGACAGAAACAAAAGCCAGTAAGGAGAATAGTGGAAGACAGAGAGACAGATTGAACTGCCTAGTATGGCAGGGCGATGGGAACCAGACAATTGGTCAGCGGGAGAAATAACTGAGGGAGAGCAACAGATTAAGGCCAGTAAGATTAAGAGGAAGAGCAGGCAGGGAGTGGTTGGTCAACGCAGTGGGGCTGGTGGGCTGAAGTGCATTAGTGTCAATGCGAGGAGTATTTCAGGTAAAACAGATGAACTTAGAGCTTGGATTAGTACGTGGAATTATGATGTTTTTGCTATTACAGAAACTTGGTTGAAAGGAGGACGGATTGGCAACTAAACATTCCAGGATTTAGATGCTTCAGGCAGGATAGAGAGGGATGTAAAAGGGATGGGGGAGTTGCATTATTGGTTAAGTAGAATATCACAGCTGTGCTGAGGGAGGACACCTCAGGCAGGAAGGCAATATGGGTAGAGCTCAGGAATAGGAAAGGTGCTGTCACAATGTTGGGGGTTTACTACAGACCTCCTAATAGCCAGCGGGAGATATAGGAGCAGATATGCAGACAGGTCTTGGAAAGATGTATAAACAATAGGGTTGTTGTGGTGGGTGATTTTAACTTTCCCTATATTGACTGGGACACACTGCTGGAGGCATGGATGGAGCAGAATTTGTAAGGAACGTCCAGGAGGGTTTCTTGAAACAATATGTAAATAGCCCAACTCAGGATTAGACCTGGTGCTTGGAAATGAGCCCGGCCAGGTGATTGAAGTTTCAGTAGGAGATCATTTCGGGACCAGTGATCATAAATCTGTAGGTTTTAAGATGCTCATGGAAAAGGACAAGGCTGGTCCTCAGGTGAAGGTGTTAGACTGGGGGAAGGCTAATTACAACAGCATTAGGCAGGATCTGGAGAGTGTTGACTGGGCGAGGCTGTTTGAGGGAAAATCAACATCCGGCATGTGGGAGGCTTTCAAATGTCAGTTGATTAGAATTCAGGACCGGCATGTACCTGAGAGGATGAAGGATAAGGGTGGCAATTAGAGGGAACCCTGGATAAAGAGGGATAATATGAATCTTGTTAAAAAGATAAAGGAAGCATTCTTAAGGTCTAAAAGACTTAGGTCAGATGAAGCCCTTGAAAAATATAAAGTAAGTAGGAATGAACTTAAGGTAGAAGTTAGGAAGGCTAAAAGGGATCATGAAATGTCATTGGCAAACAGCATAAAGGAAGTTCCTAAGGTGTTTTATACATATATAAAGAGCAATAGGGTAGCCAGAGAAAGGGTTGGTCCATTCAAGGATATTGGAGGGAATCTATGTATGATACCAGAGGAAATGAAAAAGATACCAAATGAATACTTTGCCACAGTATTCACCAAAGACAAGGACTCGGTGGATGAGGAGTATAGGGTAGAGTGTGTAAATATTCTGAGTCATGTTAATATTAATAAAGAGGATGTGTTGGGCATCTTAAAAAGTAGATAAGTCCCTAGGGCCTGATGGGATCTACCCCAGAATACTGAGGGAGGCAAGGGAGGAAATAGCTGGGGCTTTGACAGTAATCATTATATCCTCATTGGCTACAGGTGAAGTTCCAGAGGACTGGAGAGTAGCCAATGTTGTTCCATTGTTTAAGAAGGGCAGCAGGGATAATCCAGGAAACTATAGGCCGTTGAGCCTCATGTCTTTGGTAGAGAAATTATTGGAAAAGATTATTAGAGATAAGATTGCTCACAATTGGAAACAAATGGGCTTATTAGTGATGGACAGCATGGTTTTATGAAGGGGAGATCATGCCTCACTAATTTGATCGAGATTTTCGAGGAAGTGACAAAGATGATAGATGAGGGAAAGGCAGTAGATGTTGTATACATGGACTTCAGTGAAGCCTTTGACAAGGAACCTTATGGCCGACTTTGTACAAAAGGTGAAGTCACATGGGATCAGAGGAGAGTTGGCAAGTTGGATACAGAACTGATTTGGGCACAGAAGACAGAGGGTAGCAGTAGAAAGGTGCTTTTCTGAATGGAAGGATGTTACTAGCGGTGTTCCACAGGGAATCAGTTCTTGGGCATTTGTTGTTCGTCATGTATATAAATGATTTGGAAGAAAATGTAGCTGGTCTGATTAGTAAGTTCACAGATGACACAAAAATTGGTGGACTTGGGGATAGTGAAGAGGATTGTCAGAGGATACAGCAGGATATAAACTGGTTGGAATCTTGGGCAGTGAAATGGCAGATGGGAGTTTAATCTGGAAAAGTGTGAGGGAATGCACTTTGGAAGGTCCAATGCATGTAGGACTTACACAATAAATGGTAGAACTCTTGCGAGTACTGACGGGCAGCGAGATCTGTGTGTGCATGTCCACCGATCACTGGAAGACACCAGTGGGATTCCAGAGCTCCAGGAGAACCAGGGGGCAGAGGTGAGTGCAGTGACCATTACTAAGGAGAAGGTTCTGGGGAAACTGAAAGGTCTGAAGGTGGAAAAGTCACCTGTACCGGATGGACTACACCCCAGGGTCCTAAAAGAGATAGCTGAGGAAATTGTGGAGGCATTAGTGATGATCTTTCAGGAATCACTGGAGGCAGGAAGGGTCCCAGAGGACTGGAAGGTGGCTAACGTAACACCACTGTTCAAGAAACGAGGGAGGCAGAAGACGGGAAATTATAGGCCGGTTAGCCTGACTTCGGTCATTGGTAAGATTTTAGAGTCTGTTATTAAAGATGAGACCGCAAAGCGGTAAGCTGCAGGGGGAGAGGGTGGTGTTGGTAAATGTATATGCCCCAAATTGGGATGATGCTGGTTTCATCAGGCGTATGTTGGACCGCATTCCTGACCTGGAGGCGGGGGGCCTGATCATGGGGGCAGACTTCAATACAGTGCTGGACCCCCACTGGATCGTTCTAGTTCTAGGACGGGCAGGAGGCCGGCGGCGGCCAAGGTGTTGAGGGGATTTATGGACCAGATGGGAGGGGTGGATCCCTGGGGGTTTGGGAGGCCGAGGGCTCGGGAGTACTCTTTTTTCTCCCACGTGCACAGGGTTTATTCCCGTATTGATTTTTTTTTCCTGAGTAGGGGGCTGGTCCCAAGGGTGGAGGATGCCGAATATTCGGCTATAGCGATTTCGGACCATGCTCCGCATTGGGTGGATCTGGAGATGGGGGAGGTGCGGGACCAGCGCCCGCTTTGGTGTCTGGACGTGGGGTTGTTGGCTGATGAGGAGGTGTGTAGGAGGGTCCGGGGATGTATTGAGAGGTACCTCGAGGCCAAAGATACTGGGCAGGTCCGGGTGGGGATGGTATGGGAGGCTCTGAAGGCAGTGATTAGGGGGGAGCTGATTTCCATCCGAGCCCATATGGAGAGGGGGAGAGGATGGAGAGGGAGAGACTGGTGGGGGAGCTGCTGAGTGTAGATAGGAGGTATGCGGAGGCCCCGGAGGAGGGATTGTTGGGGGAGGAGCGTAGCCTGCAGGCTAAGTTTGATTTACTGACCACCAGAAAGGCAGAGACACAGTGGAGGAAGGCGCAGGGAGCGGTCTATGAATATGGAGGGAAGGCGAGCAGAATGCTGGCGCATCAGCTCCGCAAGCAGGGGGCGGGGGGATGGAGAGCTTTTTGAACAGGCTGCGATTTTCAAGGGTGCAGGAGGAGCAGGTGGAGGGACTGGGGATGCCGATTGAGTTGGAGGAGCTGGTCAGAAGGATTGGCCACATGCAGTCGGGGAAGGCGCCGGGACCGGATGGGTTCCCGGTTGAATTTCATAAAAAATATGCGGACCTGTTGGACCCCCTGCTGGTTCGGACCTTTAACGAGGCGTGGGAGGCGGGGGGGGGGGGGGGGGGGGGGGGGGGGGGGTTTTGCCCCCGACGATGTCACGGGCGCTGATTTCCCTGATCCTGAAGCGAGATAAGGACCCCCTGCAGTGTGGATCATATAGGCCAATTTCACTGTTGAACGTGGACGCCAAGTTGCTGGCGAAGATCTTGGCCACTAGAATAGAGGACTGTGTGCCGGGGGTGATACATGAAGATCAGACGGGTTTTGTGAAGGGGAGGCAGCTGAACACTAACGTGCGAAGGCTGCTAAATGTGATAATGATGCCGGCGGCAGAAGGAGAGGCGGAGATTGTGGTGGCATTAGATGCGGAGAAGGCCTTTGATAGGGTTGAGTGGGGGTACTTGTGGGAGGTGTTAGAGAGGTTTGGGTTTGGGGAGGGGTTTATTAAATGGGTGAGGTTGCTGTACGAGGCCCCGATGGCGAGTGTAGCGACAAATGGGAGGAGGTCTGAGTACTTCAGGCTCTACCGTGGGACGAGGCAGGGGTGCCCCCTGTCCCCCTTGCTTTTTGCGTTGGCAATTGAGCCTCTGGCCATGGCGCTAAGGGAGTCGGGGAGGTGGAGGGGTCTGGTGCGGGGTGGGGAGGAGCACCGAGTGTCACTTTATGCAGATGACTTGTTGCTGTATGGAGCAGACCCGGTGGGGGGAATGCCGGAGGTGATGGAGATTCTTGCTGAGTTTGGGAGTTTCTCGGGCTACAATTTGAACCTGGGCAAGAGCGAGCTGTTTGTTGTACACCCGGGAGATCAGGAGGAGGGGATTGGTAGGCTCCCGCTAAAAAGGGCAGTGAGGAGTTTTAGGTACCTGAGGGTTCAGGTGGCTAGGAGTTGGGGGACTTTGCATAAGCTTCATTTTACTAGGTTGGTGGAGCAGATGGAGGAGGAGTTTAAAAGGTGGGACATGCTGCCGCTGTCGTTCGCGGGTAGAGTACAGTCCGTTAAAATGACGGTGCCCCCGAGGTTTTTGTTTTTGTTCCAGTGCCTCCCCATTCTTATTCCGAGGGCCTTTTTCAGGAGGGTGAACAGCAGCATCACGGGATTTGTTTGGGCGCACGGGACTCTGAGGGTGAGGAGGGTCTTTTTGGAGCGGGGCAGGGATAGAGGGGGGCTGGCACTGCCCAACCTCTCTGGGTACTATTGGGCGGCTAATGTCTCGATGGTACGCAAGTGGGTAATGGATGGGGAGGGGGCAGCATGGAAACGGATGGAGATGGCGTCCTGTGGAGGCACGAGCCTGAAGGCACTGGTAACGGCGCCGTTGCCGCTCCCTCCAATGAGGTACACTACGAGCCCGGTGGTGGCGGCTACCCTCAAGATTTGGGGGCAGTGGAGGTGACACAGGGGGGAAGTGGGGACTCGGTGGAGGCCCCGCTGCAGGGGAACCACCGGTTTGTCCCAGGGAACATTGATAGTGGGTTCCTGGGGTGGCACAGGGCGGGCATAAGGAAGTTGGGAGACCTGTTCATTGACGGGAGGTTTGCGAGCCTGGGTGAGCTGGAGGAAAAGTTTGAGCTCCCCCAGGGGAATATGTTCAGGTACCTTCAGGTCAAGGCGTTTGCTAGGCGGCATGTGGAGGGGTTCCCTTTGCTGCCCCCATGGGGGGTAAGGGATAGGGTGCTTTCGGGGGTGTGGGTCGTGGATGGGAAGGTGTCCGACATCTACCAGGTGATGCAGGAGGTGGAGGAGGCGTCGGTAGAGGAGCTGAAGGCTAAGTGGGAAGTGGAGTTGGGGGAATTCTGGCAGGGGGTGGCGAGGACGGTGTCGAGGGTGGTAGGGTCCAGGGTCACGCCAGGCTGGGGACTCGCGATATTTGGGGTTGGGGTGGAGCCGGGAGTGCAGGAGGTGAAAGAGGCCGGTGTTTTGGCCTTTGCGTCCCTAGTAGCCCGGCGGAGGATCTTGTTGCAATGGAAAGATGCGAGACCCCCAAGCATGGAGACCTAGTTTAATGACATGGCGGGTTTCATTAAACTGGAGAAGGTCAAATTCGCCCTGAGGGGATCGGTACAAGGGTTCTTTAGGCGGTGGCAGCCTTTCCTCGACTTTCTGGCTCAATGATAGGGAACTAGGTCAGCAGCAGCAGCAACCCGGGGGGGGGGGGGGTTTCAGGGGGGTATTGTTTATGTTAATTTAATTTATTTTTAATTTATTTTGTTGTTCATCGGGTTTGCGGGGGGGGTGGGGGGGTGCTCGTTAATATGTGTTGTTACGGGTCTGGGGGGTGTTTATTTTTGTTATTATTATTGTTTTGTTGTTATACATTTTTCAAAAATTTCAATAAAAATTATTTAAAAAAAAAGATGAGATCGCAAAGCACTTGGAAGTGCATGGTAAAATAGGACTGAGTCAGCAAGGCTTTGTCAAAGGGAGGTCGTGTCTGACAAATCTGTTAGAGTTCTTTGAGGTGGTAACAAGCAAGTTAGACAAAGGAGAATCAGTAGACGTGATTTATTTAGATTTCCAGAAGGCCTTTGACAAGGTGCCGCATAGGAGACTTAAATAAGTTACAAGCCCATGGTGTTAAGGGTAAGATCCTGGCATGGATAGAGGATTGGCTGACTGGCAGAAGGCAAAGAGTGGGAATAAAGGGGTCTTTATCAGGATGGCAGCCGGTGACTAGTGGTATGCTTCAGGGGTCTCTGCTGGGACCACAACTTTTTGCAATATACATTAATGATCTGGAAGAAGGTACTGAAGGCACTGTTGCTAAGTTTGCAGATGATACAAAGATCTGTAGAGGAACAGATAGTATTGAGGAAGCAAGGGAGCTGCAGAAGGACTTGGACAAGCTAGGAGAGTGGGCAATGAAGTGGCAAATGAAATACAATATGGAAAAGTGTGAGGTTATGCACTTTGGAAGGAGGAATCTAGGCATAGACTATTTTCTAAATGGGGAAATGATTCAGAAAGCAGAAGCACAAAGGGACTTGGGAGTGCTTGTTCACCATTCTCTTAATGTTAATGTGCAGGTTCATTCAGCAGTTAAGAAGGCAAATGCAATGTTAGTATTCATGTCGAGAGGGCTAGAATACAAGACCAGGGATGTACTTCTGAGGCTGTATAAGGCTCTAGTGAGACCCCATTTGGAGTATTATGAGCAGTTTTGGGCCCCAGATCTAAGGAAGGATGTGCTGGCCTTGGAAAGGGTCCAGACGAGGTTCACAAGAATGATCTCTGGAATGAAGAACTTGTCGTATGAGGAAGGTTTGAGGATTCTGGGTCTGTACTCATTGGAGTTTAGAAGAATGAGAGGGGATCTTACAGGATACTGCGAGGCCTGGATAGAGTGGACATGGAGATGATGCTTCTACTTGTAGGATAAACTAGAACCAGAGGACACCATCTCAAACTAAAGGGACGATCCTTTAGAATAGAGATGAGGAGGAATTCTTTCCAGCCAGAGGGTGGTGAATCTGTGGAACTCTGCCGCAGAAGGCTGTGGAGGCCAATTCACTGAGTGTTTTTAAGATAGAGATAGATAGGGATAGATAGGTTCTTGATTAATAAGGGGATCAGGGGTTATGGGGAGAAGGCAAAAGAATGGGGATGAGAACATATCAGCCATGATTGAATGGCGGAGCAGAGCAGACTTGATGGACCACCTGACCAAATTCTGCTCTTATCTCTTATGGTCTTATGGTCTTAATCTGGCCTTCATCGGTCGGGGCATTGAATATAAAAATTGACAAGTCATGTTGCAGATGAACAGGACCTTAGTTAGGTCTCATTTTGTATAATCCTGGTCGCCATACTACCAGAAGGATGTGGATGCTTTGGAGAGGGTATAGAAGCGGTTTACTAGGGTGTTGCCTGGCATGGAGGGTATTAGCTATGAGGAGAGATTTGATAAACACAGTCTGTTCTCACTGGAACGACGGAGGTTGAGAGTGGATAGTCAGATGCTCTTTCCTAGGGTAGGACAGTCAAGTACCAGGGAGCATAGGTTTAAAGTGCGTGTGGAAAAGTTTAGAACTGATGTGCGAGGCACATTTTTTATACAGAGGGTGGTTAAAAAATGGAATGGGCTGCCTGTGGGGGTGGTGGAAGCAGGTACAATAGCGGCATTTAAGGGGCATCTAGACAAATAAATGAATAGGGTGGGAATGGAAGGATACGGAATCCGTAAGTAAAGACAGTTTTAGTTTCGGCAGGTACCATGGTCAGCGCAGGCTTGTAGGGCTGAAGGGCCTAATCCTGTGCGGTATTGTTCTTTGTTCTCTGGGCTCTTCAAAATCCCTCATACATGGCATCATTCTAGCTAATCTCCTCTGCACCTTCTCCAAGGCTTGGATATCTTTTTCTAAATTCTGATGCCCAGGAATTAACCAGTGGTTTATAAATGTCTTGCATTAATCCCTACTTTAATATTCTGTGCGTGCTTCTATATATCCCAAATGCTTTTTGACAGCTTTATCCGCTGAAACTGTATAATTCATTGCCCGCGAGGTACTTTGGGGCGGTCTGAGAATTGATAAGAAGCTTGTGACAAAAATCTATAGGGTGGAATTTTAGTGTTGAGAATGATGGCAGGCATAGGCACGAAATTTGGCGTGATGGAAAAGGTCAGTTTGCCGCCAGCAGGAAATTAGTTTGGAATTTTGCTCTCCTGACTTATTTGATGGCAGGTTAAAGGCGGGTCAGATTTCTCAGTGATCTATTCTGGGAACAACATTTGCATTCACTGGCATCTCATGAACGCTCATTAAAAGTCCAACTCGCGGAAATTAGGTTCCTCCTCCTAATGAAGTGCCCCACCAACAGGTAATTAGAACGGTCTATTTCTCCCATTGTTTTTAAGTAGCTCACACCTGGTGTGCTTCCTTTCATGAACAACTTTGAGGTCAGTAGATGCTGCTTTCACCCATCTTTAACTATGTTACAGTAAGGTTTCCAGTGCCTGTATCACAAGCAGCATCAAGGCTGGGCACGGGAAGCAATACCAGTGGGGAGTGGAGAGAGACGGAAGCATGACTGTGAGGGTATGGATCATGGGAAGGGAGGGGAGAGACTGATGGTGTGTTGAAGATAGTGGAACAAGAGGGGGACAACAGAGGCAGGACTGAGAAGGTGGAGTGAACATGGGAGGGGAGGCAGACAACAGAGCCAGGACTAAAGGATGCACCCACAGAGGTGGAGGTTGCTGGTGAACATTGTGATGGGTCTTCCACAGATGCTTCTTCTGCCTCCTCGTCTCAGGTGCTGATGCTGAGGCACTTGCTTGTCTTAGTGCTCTGTCTTTCCTTGCTAGTAGCTAGAATAGAGAGAAGAGATAATTAGTGACCGATTAGATAGGCTCAAACATTACAGATCACCCAAAGTCATTGTCCCCGTGTTCAGAATGTATATTGCTGGCATTTTGGGGGAGGCTGATCTCACTTTCAATGCAGGAGGACCCCCTGTCCTGACCAGGCAGCTCTGTCTCATGCTTCTTGTGGGAGAAGAGGGAGAGAGTCCTTTCCTCAGACAACGCCTGTCTTTGCTCTTTCCTGTCTTGTCCTCCATAAATACAGATGGTTTGACACAGAACACAATGGGTGAAAGGGCATTTCAGAAGCATGCATACCTGTCGTGTCCGCTGAGCCCTCAACAGTAAGGGATTAAGATGCCATTAATGCATGACATGAGGATCTTACATTGGCTGATATTCAGTGCTGGTATCTTATCTGCTGATAGTGTGCGACATTCCTATGGACTCTAACCCTTAGTCTGCTTGATGCCCTTATGAGAGTGTTAGCTTGGAGTGAGTAGAAGTTTCACTTACCATGGCAGAACTCACGCTGGCCATGGATTCTGACCTCTCTGGTGGCCTCCTTCCAGGCCCCCCTGGTGAGATAGGAGGATCTCTTGCTTCCATCCTTTGGAAAGAGAACCATTCGCTTTGCCCGCACGGCCAGGGGGAGAATTCTCAGGGAGGCATGGCTGAACTGGGCACCATGGGTTTGGTACTTTTTGGCACCATGGTGATGCATAATTCACAACACACGTGACCTGCAGTAAGTCAACGGCTGTGTGGGCCGATTCATTATGGCGTCAGGACCTTCAACCTGACAATGTAAATGTGGGATCGATGAATCACTGCCCTCCCACCATGAGATTTAACAAGCTCCTCATTGATGAATAATTACTTAGCTGAAAAGTGGTAAATCCGGTGGATAAACCCGCTCTCCCTTCCAGCAGGAGTCACGCCAACTTTCCTGCCCGCTAGCGCACTTAGTCTCCAGTGTGGAAAGCTCTGTCCGTACTTTTTTAAAAATCAAAATCTTAATCAGGATCCTTTTTTGGATTGAAAAAGCATATGAATGCTTAATTCGCAGAGGGTGTAAATAAATCAGGATTCACTATTTGCTGTAGCACAACATACATGAAGGGCCTTGGAGCTCTTAGTGATAGTTTGCTCCTTAGGGTGCTCGATTCGATTAACTCAGTTTGATACGTAGGTTACAAAATATTTTTATAGCCTATTGAAGGTAACTATTTGTACAGTCCCACAACAACTTGATACAAATTAAAGAACCAGGTTTAGATGAGATGTTCTCAGTGCCTCCTCGAGAGTTTGGGACCCAAAAGAAAGAGAGGGGAATCAGTGAGGGTAAATTATATCTTTATTTTAACTCTCCCCAATACATCTGGTGGAATCCTGTTAAGGCATTGAGGTTCTCGCCTGTCAGCGGGAGAGTCAGCGAAAGACTCAGGCTGGCTCTTTTTGGGAAGGCCCGCCAAATCACCAGCCAATTAGGCAGTGGCCAGACCACTGGATTGGTCACTTGGAATCAGGATCCCGGGATTGGAAGTCTTGGCAATCAGAGGCTGTCAGATCTTGTTTTCTGCCGCACCGCTGGGAGGTCATGGCTGCTGCCAGAGGACAGGCTCTGATGTCCCAGGGTCATGGAGCAATCGCAGGAAAGTAGGCCAGGGGGGAGGGGGGGGGGGCGCGGATGATGGGTGTCAGCAGCAAGCAGAGGTAGGTGGTTATCAGCAGCTGGCCCCCTCCCCTCAATTCCCACTTCCCCAGTCCCTTGGTTAGGCATTCATTAGGTGCCTTTGATTGAGGAAGATCACCAGAGCACACCCCACCCTGTCACACCACCTCCCCGTACCAGACCCCAAATGAAAATCTGGCCATATAATGTTAATTGCCACACATGCCACATGGAGCAGGCCAGCCCACCACTCAATTACTACCAGCAGCAGAGGGATGATGCCCTTAAGTGGTCATTACTTGGCCACTGAAGAGTCTCAGTTGGTGGCATTGCTTAATTCTAGCAGAGGTGTGAAAGCAGCAGAGTTCCCATACCCACCATCCTGACTAATTATATGCCCTTCACGCCTCCAAGCTCGCCACCAACTGCAGCACAAGATTCCACTCATAGTTTCCACCCATGAATTAAAACCAGGGTCATTGGGCCAAGTTTGCACCTATGTTATCCGTCGGCGAGAACTGCGATGCAAGCACAAAATATCGTAAGAGCTGGGAATCGCGACTTCACCAGTGGGATTGCGTTTGCCAATTTTCCACACGACTTACCGACGATGTATCGAGGTTCCTACCCATAAAGAGTGAGAACCTCATTGTAATATATTCCAGAAATGTTAATATTAATAATAAGCCACATCCCCGCCACCTGATCCCCCCTCACTTCATATTCAAAGCTCGTCAACGTGACGTCACATTGACGAGGTTTACAACAGGTATATAAAGGCATGAATCTGTTGAGGGGATCTCCCAGGGAAGGAGGGTGCAAAGTTGAGTATAGCTCCCAGAGGGGAGAAGTGCATGCCCAGGCTGTGCCGTGGTACTGGCTCTTGCAAAGGTTGACATTGCCCCAGCATAGGCCGGCACTACTCCTAGCACTGGGGGCAGTGCCAACCTGGTAGTGTGAACCCGCGTGTCAACACTGGGGGCAGTGCCAACCTGGCCATACCAGTCTGTGCCAACCTGTACCGGGGGCAGTATCAGGAGCGGGCCCTCTGGGAAGCACAATTATGGGGGGGGGGGGGGGGCTTTCCGTTATGTGTGATGGGGAAGAGTGCTGAGGCCTTTGACGGAGGGAACTTGGCAGTGAGGGGGAGAGGACATTGCGGGGGGAGCAGGCATCGAGGGGGGAGTGGGTACTGAGGAAGGGCACCTGGCATTGAGGGGAGACCTGACATTGAGGGGGGACTTGCAGTCATGGGGGAAATGAGCAATGAAGGGGCCATTTAACATGGCATGGAGAGGGGGAACTTGCAGACATGGCGAAGGAGTGGGCATTGAGGGGCATAGCACCGACGATACTGCTGGGGCGGTGTTGTCTGTGGGGGTGCCATTTGTGGGGGAGAGTCCTTGATGATTGTGCTATGGTGGGTGTGTGGGGGGTGAGTGAGGAAGAGCCCCTAATGATTATGCAGTCGTAGGGGAGGGAGGGAGGAGCCACCAATGCCTTTGTAGTGGGTTGGAGAGGGTGGTGCTGGGGTAGGTTTTAATTCCGTTGACCAGGGCACGATTTAAAGATGACACCCTGATATCTGGGGCCTTGATGGAAACCAATAAACCCCATCCTGTGTTGCACCTTGGGCCAGTGCATGGTCAATTCCTGCCCCAATTGACCCAGAATCACAACACAAACAATTTAACAAATAATTCTTAGAAAATACCTGAAGTCTTTTGCCCTTGACTGTCCAATAATTACAGTCACCAGGTTTGTACATTTAAACAAAATGACTGTTTATTTATAACAAGAACTAAGATGGAATATGCAGAAAAACAACTGGTCAACTATTATCTAAGAACTAGTGCCCCACCTTAACTTGTCCCCCACCCTCTACACACATGTACAAGTTACAAACAGAGCGTACAAAAGGGGGTAACCAAAAATATAAGTAAAAGACAAAAATAAGTTTTTTTCAAATGGGTGTTTCCAGTACCTTACTCCATTTCAGACTGTGCTTTCAGTTCGAGGGTGAACAGCCAGTGGTTGAGGTACAAACTGGGACAAACGGCATAGGTAAAATAAGGGATGAGGTGATGAAAGCAGAATATAGCGAGTTAGGAAGTAAGGTGAAAAGTAGGACCATCAAAAGTAGTGACCTCAGGATTACTACCCGTGCCACGTTCTAGTCAGAACAGAAATAGCAGGATATATCAGATGAATACATGGCTGTCGAGGTGGTGCGAGGGAGGGTTTCAGATTCCTGGGACATTGGGACCAGTTCTGGGGAGGTGGGGCTAGTATAAACTGGACCAGTTGCACCTGGACAGGACTGGGACTGATGTCTTGAGGGTATCTGCGCGTCTGGTTGTGGAGAGTTTAAACTAAAATGGCAGAGGAATGGGAACCTATGCAAGGAGTCAGAGGAGGGGGAAACAAGGATAAGAACAAAAGACAAAAAGGGAATAAGAAAAGTGACAGCAGGGAAATCACGGACCAGATTCAAACAGGATCACAGTGAAAATTAATGGGAACAGGACAAGTAATGTTAAAAAGATAAGCCTTAAGGCTTTGTGCCTTAATGCATGGAGTATTTGCAGTGAAATAGATGAATTAATCATGCAAATCGATGTAACGGGTATGATATAGTCAGGATTTTGGAGATACAGCCACACTATTTAAAAAGAGAGAAAACAGGGAATTATAGACCAGTCAGCCTGACATTGGTAGTGAGAAAAATGCTAGAGTCCATTATAATAGATTCAATAGAATGGAAAACAGTGGCAGGATCGGACAGTCAGTGTGGATTTACGAAATGGACTGGAATTCTTCAAGGATGAAACTAGTAGAGGGGGAGTCACTTGATGTGGTGTGTTTGGACTTTCAGAAGGCTTTCGACAAAGGTTTACATAGATGATTAATGTGTAAAATTATAGCACATGGGATTGGGTCTGGTGTATTAGAAGGATAGAAAACTATTTGTCAGAAAGGAAACAAAGAGTAGGAATAAACTTGTATTTGTCCAAGTGGCAGGCAGGGACTAGTGGGGTATCACAGGGATCAGTGCTAGGAGTCCAGCTATGCACAATCTATATTAATGATTTAGATGAGAGAACAAAATATAATGGGTGTGATTTAACCAAAAGGTTTCTCAGTGGGGAGTGAGCGGGAACTGGCGCTCGGCGAGGCTGTCCACTTAATTGGTCCCCTTAACGAGGCCCCATGGGCTTCTCGCCGCAAATCATGGTCCTGCCGGCTGCTTCACCATGACCACCCTCGCCAGCCCCCTGCTAGCAAGGGGGAAAAGCACTTAAACCGTTCCGGCACAGCCAACCCCACACAGCTCACAGCCATGTCGTCGAGACGACCACCCCCACGATTCGGCGATGCTGACCTGGGCAGACTAATGGAAGTGGTAGAGGCCAGGTGGAATGTCCCATTCCCCCACGGGTTCAGGACGGTCAGCCAAAGGGAAGCCACTGCTGCCTGGGAGGAAGTGGCAGCAGACGTCAGCTCGGGGATTGTGACCAGGAGGAGCAGCACCCAATGCCACAACCTCCACTGGGCTGCTCGGGTGAATTTGCACTGGACCAACGTCCAATCCACATAATATTCCCCCACGCATAACCCCCCCCCCCCCCCCCCCCATATTCTCCCTCTGCATTCTCCCCATCTCCCCATACTCCTAACCACCTCCCCCCCACCACATACTCTCTATCATGATCCCTTGCACCCCAACCCCCCCAACCTCGGCACACCACATGCAGGTGATGGGTGCGCGCGAGCACACAACAGTCAGGCAAGGATCAGACTATGGCCTTGAATAAAGAGCACCAGTGCTCAGCTTTCTGCGACTTATCATCATCCCCCTGCTCTCAACCTTGACCGGACGACAATGCCGACACAGTCCCATCACCCTGGACTGATATTACACAGACCCTGGGAGGCTGGGAATTAAGAGGAGGGGGGAAGGATAGTTAATCAGGGAGAGGAATGGGCAAGGTAGATGGATGGAGAGAGATGGGGGGAAAGAGGGGGGGGGAAGAAGGGGAATGATGGACGAGGCCACATCCTATGTGAAGCAGGTGAAGATGAGGGCCTCTCTGGCTGTCTGGATTTGCCGAACCTTTATGCTGCCGCCTGTCCTCCATCCTCCGGCAGGTCCTGCGGGTCTTCCCCGGGCTCGTCCTCCAGCCCTAACAAGATGCCCAGGTAGCAGGATTCTCCGCTGGTCCAGCGTCTCCTCGTCCTCCTCCTCGGAGGTGGCCTCATGTTCCTCCCCCTCCTCCTCCAGCATGCCACCCCGCTGCTGTGCCAGGTTCTGGGGGGAACAGCAGACCCCAACAAAGCGAGCAACTCTCTGGGGAGTGTATGGACTGCACCACCTGAGCGATCAAGGCATAGGAACCGAATTTTGAAGAGTCCAATGCACCATTCAATGACAGAGCTGGTGGCCACATGGGCTTGATTTTATTGGGCCTCCGCATCGTCAGCGGCCTCCACTCTGGCATTGTTAGTCAGGCCCTTGGAGAATTCCCTTATTCCCCCAAGAGCTAACAAGCCATTCTAGTGCTTGAAGAGGCTGGGGATGTCTGACTGCCCCAGGATGTTGCTGTCGTGCATACTCCCTGGGAAGCGTGCACACACATGCATGATCTTCATCTGCTGGTAGCACATGAGCCAGATATTCATGGAGTGGAACCCCTTCCTGTTGATGTAGGACATTCCCAGATGGCCTCGTGCGTACAAGGTGGCAAGCGAGCCATCTATTACCCCCTAGACCAGGGTATCCCGGCAATGTTGGAAAATGCTGCTGGCCAGGCATCTTGTTGGGCCTGGTCCATGTCAAAGTTTGCACTTGTAGGCTGTAACTTGTGAGATGCCACACAAGTCCCCGCTCTTGCCCTGAAATGATATTGAGGCATAGAGGTTCAGGGCTGTTGTGACTTTTGTGGTGACCTCCTCCATGTGGTGCCACATCCACAAGGACATGCACAGGTGCCGCACCATGCCCTTGTTGAGACAGTGCCTCCTGCGGCACACGCTGTCCATCATCTGCTCAAAAGACCAGCGACGCCTGAATACGTTTGGCCATCGCAGGCCTCCTCCCGGGTCCCTCCCTGGCCCCGATGGGTGGTGGGGTCCTCAGGGTGTGCTGCCTCGAGCCTCTGTCGACGCTGCTGCCACTGCCTCCTCCAGCGTCTGGCTGCCAAGCCTGCCAGCAGCACCACGAGGGCAAGTTCCGCGGGGCCCAAGATATTGTCCATCCCGTGCAATATCTGTAAGGGATTGGGGACGGTGAGAGACTGACAACCATCTTCCACCTCAGGACCTTCCAGTCCCCCCATTACGTCTCCTCCCCCCACCCCCCATCTGACATGTCTTGCCCAAACACACCCCACCACAGCAGGTGCCCCTGCTCACCAGACCGCAGAACCTGTACCCCAGACAACTGCAATTAACGTTCCCAAGATTGGGGGCTGGTCCCCACCCTGGTGTACGTGCCCACCCTTTAGGCGCAGAGATGTCCCCAGTGCTCTTCGGTGTTTGGACATTGTCCATTGCGCTCTCGGTGTTGCCTCCCATAGTGTTCAGTCATAGCATCCAAGCATCACGGTCTGATTGGGATGTTAGGCAATAACTCCCGCAAGCTACTTGTCACGCCTACCCATGGGAAATGACTTTCAATCTGTGACATGCTCATATAACTAGATTGCCAATTTCCAATTAATTATAGCCTTCAGCCACACGGCCAGAGACCTCCGTGGTCAGTGGGAGTTATGGATGGTCGGTGGGGCAGATTGGCAGGGGCTGGGGTTGCCCCGGAGGTAGACCACATGATCCATGGGTCAGCATGGTGGACCTGCGGTCTCTGAAACACCCATCTCCACCCTCCCCCCCCCCAAGCCTAGCCCAGGCCATGGGCGGCCACCACAACCGAGATCAGCATCCTGGGGGCTCCACCACCCCACTCCAAGCACCAGGCAGGAACCCCAGTGCCCTTGGGATCTTTGCCTGTGAAGGAGATAGCTACTCACCTCCTCATGTCCCTGCATCAGTTCCACCACATTTTTAAAAAGGACTACTAATCGGCACCATACGGGATCACTTGCTGAGAGGCCTCTAGATCATGGGATGACGTTAGATAGGGGGTCTTACCAGTTAATTGCATGGAAATTGGGCTCAAGTGGTGATTATTGGTTTCTCGCTATGCTACGGCAGGATCTTGATTTCCAACAGGAGCAAGCCGGTTAGATCGCAAACAGATCGGCGCCAGGCGCGGTTCTCGATTTTGGCCTCTCCCGCGATTTAACAGTCTTGTCACCCTTTGTCTAAGCGCAACACAGCCATTAGATCGCTCCCAATATCACCAAATTTGCAGCTGACACAAAGTTGTGTGGGAGGGTGAACTCTAAGGAGGATGTAGATGTGCTTCTGTGGTCAGTGTGATTTGGTAAACTGAGTGAGTGGGCAAATGCATGGCAGACACAGTATAATGTGGACTAATGTGACGTTATCCACTTTGGTAGCATAAACAGGAAGGCAGATTATTATCTGAATGGCCATAGATTGAGCGATGGGAATATGTAACAAGACCTGGGTGTCCTTGTGCACCAGTTGCTGAAAGTCAGCATGCAGATGCAGCAGGTGGTGAAGGAAGCAAATGGTATGTTGGCCTTCATTGCGAGAGCATTTGAGTACAGGAGCAGGGATGTCTTGCTGCAGTTATACAGGACATTATTGAGACCACACCTGTAACATTGTGTGCAGTTTTGGTCTCTTTATCTGAGGAAGGATGTTCTTGCTCTAGAGGGAGTGTAATGAAGGCTTACCAGACTGATTCCAAGGATGGCAGGACATATGAGGAGAGACTGAGTCGGTTATGATTATATTAGCTGGAGTTGAGAAAAACGAGGGACGCTTTTTCTGAATAAAGTCCAGTCTCCAATTACCCCAAAACTCACTCTCCTTCCCACAGCACCTTCTCGCCCGAGCACAGGAGATGCAATACCTGTCTTTTCGCCTCCTTTCCCACTATCCAGGTTAAACAAAAATTTACTTGTACCTCTTCAATTTAGCATACTGTATTTATTGGTCACAATGCTGTCCCTTCCACAGGTTAGCTAATTGCTTTGCTGAACACATCCATTCAGTTTATAATTGTGACTCAGAGCTTCCAATTGCCTGTCATTTTAATTTTCTGAATTAATTTCCAGCATCAGTACAGTCTCTGGAGTGCTGTTGAATCCAGAACATTCAGAGCTAATGCAACAGTCCTTCCACTGATCCAAAGTTGAAATTATTTGCATCCAATTAGCTTTTAACTGCATTCTCAATTTAATTTTCGTGACACAAAATCTACCTGAATCAGCAAAAGAATGGAGCCTGCCTATACGGTGAAGCAGAATGTTTTTATTATTCTTTCATGGGATGTCAGCGTTGCCAGCAAGGCCACTATCTGTTGTCCATCCCCAAATGTCACCTTGAATCATTGTGGTCCACCTGAAAGGAACGGTGGTGTCTTTTCCAAGTCAGGATGGTGTGTGACTTGGGGGCGGCCTGGTGGTGTTCTCGTGCATCTCCTGTCCTAGCCTGTCTAGAGGTCATGGGTTTGGAAGATGCTTTTGAAGAAGTCTTGGCAAGTTGCTGCAGGGCATTTTGTACAGTACATGTCAGTCTCAGCTCTACTGACAATGATTATATTTCCCAGACAGTGCTGGGATCTCAACTGTTCAGCAGGAAGTTTTAATCACAAAAGCTACTTGCTGAAAGCTTTATTTTCGCTCCCAATCTTCCTACTTACAATGAAAATTTCATTAAGAACAATGGTACATCAGCAATTTGTTCTCAGTAGTTTCAATGGTAGAAATGTAAAGAGATACACCATTTCCAGCGCTTGTCAGTAAATAGTCCGTCCATTAAATGGTAGTATTGGAGCATTTACCACAAATTAAATGATGTGGAGATGCCGCCGTTGGACTGGGGTGAGCACAGTAAGAAGTCTTACAACACCAAGTTAAAGTCCAACATGTTTGTTCCAAACACTAGCTTTCGGAGCACTGCTCCTTCCTCAGCTCCTCATTCACTTGAGGAAGGAGCAGTGCTCCGAAAGCTAGTGTTTGGCACAAATTAAATGGTAGAATTAAACCTGTGATTTATTCCATCATGATGCATTTAAATTCAGTGAGTTGGTATCAGATAGTTCCATCTAATATATTTACATACTGGACATATATTATGATTACAACAGCTGATGTTGGTTAAGTCTATTAAACATAATTTTGTACATTTAGTTACACTACTACCTCTGATTCTAATTGATGTTTGATGACCCTAGCAAATTAATAACATTTTGATTCCAGGTGGTATGGAATATGTGAACTAAATTCATGTATTTGAGTCCCATTTAAAATAGATACTTAGGGCGCAATTCTCCGCACTCACGACGGAGAATAGCGGGGGTCGTAAATTTTTACGGCCACGCTAGTCCGACACCCTCCCGCTATTCTCCCCCCCCCCCCCACGCCCGACTCCCGACACGAATCGCTGCCGCCGTTTTTTTACGGCCAGCAGCGATTCTCAGCTGGCCGATGGGCCAAATTCCAAGCCCTTTACAGCCGTTTTAACGAACGGCAAACACACCTGGTCTGGCCGTTCGTAAAAATGGCCGTAAAGTCCCGATCTTGGTGACCATGGCACCGATTGGCACGGCAGTACCACGGCTGTGCCAAGGGTGCCATGGGCCCGCAATCGGTGGGCACTGATCGCGGGCAGCGGGTCCGATTCCCGCGCACTCTTTGTCCTTCCGCCGACCCGCTGTATCAATTCGCGGGGCGGCTGAGGGGCATCCCGGCCCGCGCATGCGCGGGTTTCGCGCAAATGCGCGATGACGTCATCCGCGCATGCGCCGGTTTGAGTCTTCCAATCTGCGCATGCGCGGCTGACGTCATGTGACACGTCAACCGGCGCAAACTCTGGCAAGCGGGCTTAACGAAGTTCGTTAAGCCCGCGATGCCGGAGTTCACGGCCGCGGCATACTAGCCCCGACCGGGGACCAGAATCGGTTCCCGGTCGGGGAGGGGGAGGCTGGCGTCAAACCCGCCCGGTTTTGACGCCAGCCTTACGATTTCTCCCTGTCTGGGAGAATCGCGCCCATAGCACCTATCAGAAAACCTGGAAAGCCCTGGCATGTGAATATCACAAATCCTTAACTGGGGCTTAGAAATCCATTACTCTTGTTGGCACGCCAAAGCCACTGAGAGAATTCATTATTTGATTTACAGCTTTGGCTCTCTGATCTCTGCTGTCAATTTCACAATGTTTATTTACATAAAGGTTAAATTGTTTCAAGGACTTGGAGTTTCTTTTATTACTTTAAAGGGACTAGATGATTGGCACTTTTATTGCGTTGTAGTGATATGACTTTTTTAAACATAGTCATTCATTCATTGATTTCCAATATTTTTAAAGCCTTTTTTCACAGCATAACACTTTGGGGTTCATTAGTTCTACACAGTTTATAGTGGGTCAATGGACATGGAAGTTCAATAGCTAGGCACAGGGGACATGAGGAGTGAATGGAGGAGGATTGTTTGGTATAAAGGCCATAGCGCATTGCGGTGCAGGAGGGGGACTGTGTAGAAGTGAGCATGTGAGGTACGAGGGCTGGAGTGCCTTTCTGTTTTTATTTTAACTGGAATGAAGTCTCTCAGCAGGGAGATGGTCCTTTTAAACAGCCCACTTTTAACACTTGGCAGCCACAGTGGCTGGTTCCAATCTCTTTCCTGGGTCAGGTGGCCTGATCCCCTCCCACATCCACTCTCTGGCAATGAAGGTTCCTCATTTTGGACTCTTCCTGCCGAGGCTGGCAAGCCAGCCAGGAATCTTCCCCAACTCCTACATGATGAAAATCAAGCCCTATGTCACCGGAAAAAAGATCTTTGAATATTACTATGCAAGGACATGCATCAGGAAGTCAATGCCATCTTCAGAACCTCATGAACTTCAAATGAGTGTCAGAAAATCTGATTCCACAGAGTGGAACGTTAAGGAGACTGACATTCATTCATTAGGGTGTGTGGCTAAGTCAAATGTATGAGTGCTAGTTTTGCCTACCCCGTGTTTCTCAACCTATCCTACTTTATTTAAATGTCACTGGAAGTACAAGGGCCGGGATTCTCCCCTACCCCGCACGGCGGGGTATCCCAGCATAGCGGAGTGGCGACAACCACTCCGGCGTCGGGCCTCCCCAAAGGTGCGGAATTCGCCGCACCTTTGGGGGCTAGGCCCGCGCTGGAGTGGTTGGCGCCACGCCGACTGGCGCTATAACCAGTGTCAATGGCCTTTGATGCCCGCCGGCCAGTGTCAGGGCTGGCCGAAAGACCTTCGCCGATTTGCGCATGCGCCGGTGCGTCACCTGCCGCTGACGTCACCACCGGCGCATGCGCGGTAGGAGGGTTCTCTTACGCCTCCGCCATGGTGGAGGCAGTGGCGGCGGCGTAAGTAAAAGAGTGCCCCCATGGCACTGGCCCATCCGCCGATCAGTGGGCCCCGATCGCGGGCCTGGCCACCGTGGGGGCACCCCCCGGGGTCCGATCGTCCCGCACCACCCCCCAGGACCCCGGGGGCCCGTTCGCGCACCGGTCCCGCCGCCACCAGAGGTGGTTGAAACCACGGCAGCGGGAGAGGCCAGAGAATCGGCGCAGGGGGCTCGCCGATCGGCGCGGAAGGCACGCCGATCGGCGCGGTGCGATTCCCGCCCCCGCCAATTCCCGGGTGGCGGAAAATTCCGGCCAACACGGGGGCAGGATTTACGCCGGTCCCGGGCGATTCTCCGACCCTGCGGGGGTCGTAGAATTTCGCCCAAGATCTTTCACATGCTTTTCCATTCTATTGTATTGTTTCTCAAGCCTAACCAACAAAGTTCAAATACACCCTGATTAATTAATTAGTTGAGAGCTAACCTCTCGGTAAGTATAATGATTCTAGACCCAGGACTAAACTGTCAAAGAACAGAATAGAACAGAACAGAGACGCCACATTTAGGTTACACCTTAAATTCTGGTTGAAGAAGGCCTGTGTCAAGGAAGAATATTTGGTGCAACCCCCAGACTATCTCAAATAACAATTTCATTGAGTCCAGAGGAATTCTTGTCACTTGTGAACAAGCAATTCAGTGCCCAGTCAAGGACAAAGGCAAATGATACCACATGATTGTCCTGCGTACAGAGGATAAATAAAATACTTTTCTGCTTTGGCCTAAGAAAAGGATCTAGGTGTAGGTGCATCTGTCGTGCTGTTAGGGAAGGAGTTCAGGATTTTGATCCAGAACATGCGATATATTTCCAAGTCAAAATGGCTTGGAGAAGAACTTCCAGATGGTAGTGTTCCCATGTATCTACCCTTGTCCTCATTAAATGGTAGCTGGTGTGGGTTTGGAAGATGCTGTCTAAGAAGCCTTGGTGAGTTCCTGTAGTGCATTTTGTGGATGTTACACACTATTGCTACTGTGCGTCAGTGGTGGAAGGATTGAATATTTGCAAATGGGGTACCAATCAAAAGGGTTGCTTTGACCTGGATGATGTCAAACATCATGAATGTTGTTGGAGCTGCACTCATCAAGGCAAATGGAGAGTATTTCATCACACTCCTGACTTGCATAGATGATGGACAGGCTGTGGGGAGTCAGGTGGTGAGTTATTCGCTGCAGGATTCCCAGCCTCTGACCTGCTCTTGTAACCACAGTATTTACATGGCTAGTCCAGTTCAGCTTCATGACGTTCACTCTGGGCCCCTCTGACTTATGGCATGGGATAGCCTCATTTTGTAGCACCTCTGCAGGTGTAGACAGTCAACTCCAACAATTTAGGGTTAGGATCCTTGGGCGGAGAGGAGCTGCAAGTATTATGCTGAAGGGAAAATGGAGAATGAGAATATGGAAAGGTATTTATGGGCATACGTGAGTCAATGAATGATGTCTCAACATCAGGGGGGTCACATCTAAATCCTACACAATTAAAGGTAATCTCTTGGTAATAATGTAAATTGAAGTCAAAATTAACATTAAATGCTTGAATTAATTATCCAGGGTCCCTTTCTGTTAACCTTCACGTAAGAAGAGGCCTTTGATTCGAAATGCTTGTGTAATTTCTGACAAGTTATTTAAATTAAGCTGTAATGCTTTATTACTCAATACGGAGGTCCATTGAATCATGTTTGATTAATTGTAAGTTTGATTTCAGCATAGCTTGTGCCCTGGCTGTACTGATTAATTGCCTGTGAGCTTCAGCATTTCTATGATCCAACTTTATCCAATGGAACCAGTTGAACTTGGCAATAAACAGAAAGTAGTTCTGCCCAGGGAGAATCGTCCCGAGAACTCAAAGAACTCTTATTACTCAAAGGTTAACAGAAAGAGATATTGGATAATTAATTCAAGCATTAAATATTAATTTTGACTCCAATTTAATTTATTAATTATTCTTTATGTAATTTAGATTGCTACCTAGCGATTAGCCTTAATTGAATACAAAAGGTTTGACCCTGAAAGAGATTGATTACTTATTGACTCACTTAGGTCCAACAACCAATTCCTTTGCATATTCCTTTTTGACAACGGACAGATCCCTATCATATTAATTAATAAGAGTCAGTCATGTGGTTGGCGAGATTCGGAGAGTGTTATCTCAAGTTCAACAAAATGCTGAATCAAATAGGTGCAGTATTTATCAATCAGCACAGCAGTATGACTCCAGATTAACCTCATTAGTACACAGGATGCTCCTTTTTAAACTGGGAGCAGATGAAAAAGGAAAAGTAAGATGATAGCACATGATTTCATTTCAAAATTAATTCCTATGGCAGGAGCAATGGGCTATTGTGTTCTTGAAGCTCTATCGTAAAATCAGATAGCTAAAAGGTGGTTTCACTTGAAAGCTGTTCAGCATTTTTGTTTCATCCTTCGAGAACACTAATTCTATTATCTTGTCATTTATTTCTTGAACGAATCCAATCTCAACTACCTTACTAAGAATCTGTTATAACCCTACAGGAGGCCAAGGGACTTGCAACCTCAGAGTATCTGCAACCTCACCTCAATACGGTTTACCCAGATCATAGAATCCCTATAGTGCTGAAGGAGGCCATTCGGCCCATCCAATCTTCACCAACCCTTTGAAAGAGCACCCTACCTAGGCCCATGCCCTCACGCTATCCTCATAACCCCACTTAACCTCTTGGACTAAGAGGCAATTTAGCATGGTCAATCCGCCTAACCTGCACATCTTTGGAATGTGAGAGGAAACCCATGCATACACAGGGAGAAAGTGCAAACTCCACACAGACAATCACCCGAGACTGGAATTGAATCTGGGTCCCTGGCACTGTGAGGCGACAGCGCTAACCACTGAGCCAACGTGCAGATGACGGGGAAGGGGGGGTGCAGAGCGACCTCCTTTCCTAGGATTGCTGGCACATAAATACCCCAGCTCAGGTGTGGGCCGGACGCAGGAGACCCTTTCGGTAGTTGTAGGTGTAAATTGCAAGAAGAATAAATCAAAACGTTTCTACAGTCATCGCTTCCAAGTGATCGCTTGCCTGAGACTTTACAAAATCCATCCCTCAAATTTAAAACAAGGCTCCAAATTCTGTTAAATTTGAGTTCCCCTGGGCGGAATTATCCGCTCCCCACGTGGCGTGGCGCCCCCAGCGATTCTCCCCCCCCCCCCTCGGAAAAATCGGCGCTCGCCATTTTTCACGGCGAACGGCGATTCTCCGAGCCCGATGGGCCGAGCGGCCGGCCCTTCACGCCCGTTTCACCAAGGCAGCAAGGCTGAGGAGAAAGATGGCCACCGCGCAGGCGCGGGTTCGTGCCGTCTGCGCGATGAAGTCATCCGCGCATGCGCGGGTTGGACCCGGCAACCCGCGCATGCGTAGATGACTTCACATTCTCGGCGTGATGTGGTTGCTGCCGAGAAAGACGGAGGCCCGCTCCTAGCCCCCAGGGTGGGGGTGAATTAGGTGCGGGGAGCGGGCTCCGAGGCCGTCGTGAACCTCGGCCGAGTTCACGACGGCCTTCACAAATTCGGCCCCCTTCAGAGAATTCCGCCCCCTATCTTCTGCCATCTGCTATGGCTCATTTTGAATCTGGTTTATCAAAAAATTGCACATTTTGACACAGAAACACTTGGGTACACAGTTGAGTCAAATGACCTTCTCGTGTGCTGCAAATTCCAAGAGCCGTATTTTCTATTCCCCCAGGGGAGGGGGTATAACATTTTCCAGTAGCCTTCTCACCAGCATCCTGCCTGCTCCAAGCTTTAAGTAATGCTTCGATTGGAATAATGATGCCTGGGCCTTGCCCCAGCTGAAGACATTAAGTGGCCATTTACTGGTTTTTAATAGCTGTTTATTGGTGTTATAACCCTCGCGGACATCATTGCATCAGGACTATCGGACTCCTCGTGATGTCCACTGAATATGGGCTTTCCCGGTAATGGGGGCTGGGCTGCCCCTTAACAGGGGATTAGATCACAAGTATAGAAACCCTGACAGGCTGCAGGTCGAGGAGGGAGACCCTTCGGGGGTGGAGATTCCTGTACAACTTAAATAAATCTAACATTTGTGTTCTACCTGCTTGGTCCGTGCGTGCTACTTTAGCGGATTCTACAATCACCTAGCTTCAACTTTCGGAATGGCCGGAGGAGTTCAGGAGCAGGGACCCCACCCCACCCCCACTCTCCCTTTGCCTACACAAGCCAGCCTTACCTCTCCTTCCCGCCCTGAGATCGCCACACGTATCTGGTCCAGGGCATTCAGGAATTAGACCCTGCTTGAATTTGAGTCCTGTCCACTGCGGCATTGGGTGTTGCTCGGACAAGGGACCTTCCTGTCAGCTTAACTGCCAGCTGTCTGAGGCATGACATTGTCCTGAATAAGGGGCGGAAGGCCAAGGTCTGGGCAGTTAATACTCTTTGGAGCATCAAATATCTACTGAACAGCATTCTCCTCCAACTCTTCTTGTAGCATGGTGGGCCAGGATGCCCCACCATCCAAAAGATCCTGGCTTATGTAATGCAACCTGTTCTCACCAAACAAAGAAAATTACATCAGATCGTGTCTTAACATTTTTAAGCTTGTCAAGGGTTGTGAGGCAATTCAAAGTGAACCAACAATTTTATCGTATTAGCCTTCCAGCCAGCATTGTGCAAATGATGTATGCTGTAAATGTGTTGTTGGGGTGGCAGACAGTAAATAGTTTCAGCTTGAATCTGAACAGCACTTTCAGACGAACACAAGGATGCATTTGTAGATCCCTCGGAGAAAATCGGACAAGGCTGAGAAGGAGCAACAATAGAGGAAGACATGGGAGTTTAATGCCATAGGAGGAGGACAATCAGGACTCGCATCTGCAATATTTATCGGTGTGATTTTTAAAATCCAATCTTTCCAATTTATGTCTATAAATTGGGTGAGCTTAATAGATATAGGGCGCCATTCAAAGGGATAAAAACAGAGTCCTGTTTCGGGCCATTTAGTGGAGTCTTTCTTGGCATTTGCAGCGCCAAGCGAGACCTGGCTTTTCAACAGCACTTTGACACTTTTTGTGGCCTCGGTGAGGAACGCCCCGTCGAGGTCACACTTACATCATTTCCTGCATTGACAAGCTCAGCCCGCCAGTTCAGGAAGATGAGTCACGGAGCTCGGTGCCATTTTGACAAGGCATCCTCGATCTTTCGACCCCCTCAGCAACCCTACCGTTTGCTGCGGATTCCCCCCCCCCCACCTCCCCCGCACTGCACCCAACTGACCTCTTCAGTGGTCCTTTAATGCATGCCGCCGTAACCGACAAAGAGTCCATGAAGTGGCGAGCCCCTATTGCTTGTGCTACCGAGACGGGTGTCGGCGATCACATGGAGAAGAGCGGAGAGCTCAATGCGCCAGCATAAGGAATCCGTGTACCCGGGCAGTGTTCCTTTCTTCAACAATTGGTGGAGCAGTATGGTTAAGTCGGGGATAAATTTCTGTAGTAATTTATGAGCCCTAAAAAGGAAGCTCAGTCGGATCTCGAGGGATGGGAGCCTGACGGATGGCCCACACTTTGTTTTACCTGCTACCCTAAATAGGTGACCTCGGGGAGGCATTAAAAATGCACTTCTCTCTGCGGAGGTGGACGCCAGCCTGTTAAAAATGCCGGAGGACTTCGGCCAGGTTCTCCAAATATTCTTTGTCCAAGGCCCCAGTGATGGGTACGTCATCTAAGTACACCGCCACCCTGGGTCGGCCCCGTAAGATGTTTTCCATCACATGTTGGAAAATCGTACAGGCTGACGAAACCACGAACGGCAGCCGGGTATAGTAGTAGAACCCTCTGTGGGTGTTAACTGTGATGAACCTCTGAGAGCTTGGATCTAGGACCAGTTGAAGACATGCATGGCTCATATCATTTTGTGAGCACTATTTCCCTGCTGAGTTTGCATACAAGTCCTCGATGAAGGGGACTGAGCGAGAAACCCATTTCACTGTCAGCTTGTAGTCCCCGCAGAGCCATATGGACCCATTGAGTTTCAACATTGAGACCACTGGCGCCACCCGATTGGCGGTGGAGGAATGGATGATGCCCAAGCTCCAAGTGATCCAGGTCTGAGTCAACTTGGGCTTTAGCGCATGTGGTACTGGGTGTGTGTGGAAATAATGGGGTTGTATGTTTAAGTCCACACAGAATTTGCCATAGCTCCTTTTATCGTGCAACACCTTACGCAAAAATTCCAGGAAATTTCTTCAGCACTCCTTCGGGCCATGGTGTTCCATGCGGCAGATGCATTGCCAATCCAATTTTAAATGGAGCAGCCAATTCCTGCCAAGTAAGCTGAGTCCTCCACTATTAAATGCCACTAAGGGTAAACATGCTGATAGGTCCCCATATGCCATGGTCACATGGGTGGTGCCTTCAATGGCCAAAGGTTCTCCAGTGTAAGTAGCCAATCGGGCATCCATGTCCCAAAGGCCCAAAGTCTGGAGACCGGTCCAGACCTTGGCGAACGTCTGGTGGCTGATTACTGAGACCACCTCCCCAATATCAACCTCCATGTCAATGCGGTGTTGATTCAACTTCAATGAAATCCGGATGGGCGCAACCCTGGGGGCTGCAACGCAATGCAACTTCTGGCATGCATCCTCCTGGTCCTCAACATAAGGCCTTTAGGCGGGCGGTAATGTCTGGGGGTTTGGTGGGGAATGGAGCCTTCATGGGCCTGTCTGGTGACCCAGCCCTGGTCGCGACACCCAGCCAGCAGCCTGCGGCCGCTATCTTGGTGCCATTTTGGAATCACCTTGCCATGTCAACATGGTGTTTTAGTTGCTATCATTTGACCTGAAGACATCTCTGAACAGTGACCAGCTGAATGGGAGATAAACAAGTCATTCCAGAGGATCCTGAGTGCTATTTAAAATTATATCACCTTTTACTATTACTGATGCAACTTTGAACAAGACAATTGAACCCCACTGTTTAGTGTGGGGTTTAGTGTAGGGCTGTTTAGCACACTGGGCTAAATCGCTGGCTTTGAAAGCAGACCAAGGCAGGCCAGCAGCACGGTTCGATTCCCATAACAGCCTCCCCGAACAGGCGCCGGAATGTGGCGACTAGGGGCTTTTCACAGTAACTTAATTGAAGCCTACTCGTGACAATAAGCGATTTTCATTTTTCATTTCACTGGGAAACTTGGTGGGACACTTTGACAACACTTATTCCGTAAATCTTCTGAGAACAACACTGGAAAGTAGGGAATGTTGTGCTACCCAACCTTCAAGGAATCGCTGGGAGAAAGGGAGGTGCTTGGAACTGGCGAGGGGTCTGCAGGAGGAATGGGGGAGCGGATGAGGTTGAGCTAATCAAGCAGTACCGACGACTACAGGAGAGAGGACGGGACAGCAGGACGAGGTGGAATGCTTTCTCCCAGAGAGTACTAGACATCCTCATCCTCTGAATGTTTTCTACCAGGACCACCCAGTGCTACTTCTACAATAATGTGTGCCTCCTTCTTTGGTCCCTCAGCCATCCACCTTCAATGGAAGTGGCTGAGTGGAACCCAGATGATATATCTCTTCAGGAAAATAGCCTGTAACTGACGATTGAATTCTAAACCTGTAGATGGCTGCTTTAGCATCTCCAGTCAACTTTAAATTATGGAAATAATAAGTTAAGATCATAATTGTCTTATTAGCATAGAACCCATGTAGAATACCTGATGCTAAAATGCCCCCCCTACTACCTTCCACGGGGGTTCAGCTCCATTATCCAGACGGCAGTTTATATCCCACCCCATGCGAACGTGAAAATTGCACTGGGCGAAATATTCACCACCACAAATAGCATTGAAACGAAACATCCCGAGGCCTTGTTCATTGTAGCTGGGGACTTCAATCAGGCCAAGCTCAAGAGTGTACTACCAAGTTACCACCAACACGTCACCTGTTCCACCAGAGGCCCAAACATCCTGGACCACTGCTACACAAATATCAAACATGCCTACTGATCTATCGCCCGCCCACACTTTGGAAAATCTGACCACAAGAGCAAATCCTGCTCCCGGCTTATGAGCAAAAACTGAAGCAGGAGAATCCATCAAAGAAAGTCGTGCATTGTTGGTCTGAGGAATCAGATGATCTCCAACGGGACTGCTTAGAGTCAGTGGACTGGTCAGTGTTTAAAAATCTGCGACCAGCCTGAACGAGTATGCTACTACAGTAACTGACTTCATTTGTAAGTGTGTAGAAGACTGTGCCAAAGATGCAAATCCACATGTTTCCCAACCGGAAACCCTGGATGAACACGGATATCTATTGCTTGCTGAAGTCTAGGTCTGAGGAGTTCAAGTCAGGCGACCCTGACCTCTACAAGAAAGCCAGATATGACCCAAATAAATCCATCAAAGATGCCAAAAGACAGTACCGGACCAAGCTTGAGTCCCAGGCTAGCCACACGGATCCCCGCCGTCTATGGCAAGGTCTGCAAGACATAACGGGCTACAAGATGAAGGCATGTAAAATCATCGGCTCCAACGCACCCCTCCCTGATAAGTTCAATGCATTCTATGTCCGCTTTGAGCAAGAGGTCAGTGAGAGCAAGCCATCCACCCCAGAAGCCGCGGATGAACTTGTATCTGAGATCACCACTGCATATGTCAGAGCAGCCTTCTTGAAGGGCAACCCATGGGAAGCCATTGGCCCAGATGGGGTACCTGGACGAGCACTCAGGTCTTGAGACGATCAGCTGGCAGGTGTATTCGCAGACATCTTCAACCTCTCTTTACACAATCTGAGGTCCCTATCTGCTTCAAGAAGACAACCATCAGCCCTGTACAAAAAAAAGGTCAAGCAGCTTGCCTTAATAACTATCGTCCAGTGGCTCTGTCATCCATCATCATGAAGTGCTTCGAAAGGTTAGTCATGCCACGAATCAACTCCAGCCTCCTGGATTCTCTTGATCCACTACAGTTCGCCTACCGCTGTAGCCACCGAAGTTGGCCATTCCCTCAATACAAAACGGAGGAATGCAAAGCTTGCAGGTTAAAATGGACAAAGTTTGCAGCACAAGCAGGCTGCACCAAGCCAATGTGTATTCTGTCTGCTAAGAGAGCAGACAGCACCGAAACGAACATTCCGCATACTAATGAGGCAATCTCCGGGATAGTTAACATAGTAATGGAACGATCCCAGGGACAATGGACACAAATAGGGAAGTGATTGCAACAGTGTATGGGAAACCAGACACCCCGGCACCAGCGGGGTACGAAAACAAAGCACTTGTAGGCCCGCCCAGTAACCGAGGGACAGCCTCAGTATTGGGGGGATTCAAACAAATCGATTGGGAAGAGACCCAATCAATTCCCAGCAGGTATAGGGTCCGCCCAAAAGGGCACAAAGACAGGTCCCAAACTTAGTTTGTTCTTCTTGACCAGCCCTCCTCTCTGGACCAGCCCTCTCGACCAGCCTTTTACCGAAGAAGACCTTGACCGAGAGAGAGGAGAGGTTTGGGACAGCAGCCGCCAGCAAGTAAGTGTCTCACAATGATCGCTACCAGAGATAGACACTCCTGACACCTTTTAACCCGTACCAACCTGAAGTCTGCGGACCAGTGCAGAGCAAGAGGCCTTGTCCCCTGATCCGGCAGTTCCCTTTAAGATAAGTATTGGTTTATTTAGTGGTAGGAATAGTTTAGTCATCTTAGCGTGTGCATGAGTAGATTATAATTGTATTATAATAAACTCATTTGTTTGAACTTACTAATTGGTGTATGGTTTTATTGCTTTGAACTTGACCTTGAAATTTGTGGCGGTATCTTAACGATACCTGGCAACTCCAGAGCTAAGTAACGAAACAGAGCCAAATCGAGTGTTAAGCACACTCACCCAGAACGAGCAACACCGCTGCAACAGGTCCACAGCAGATGCCATCTCCATGTCCTTGCACTCTACCCTGGAACACGTAGATAACAAAGACACCTATGTCAGACTCCTATTTATCGACTACAGCTCAGCCTTTAACACCATCATTCCCACGAAATTCATCTTCAAACTCTGTAGCCTTGGCCTCAGCTCCTCCCTCTGCGACTAGATCCTGAACTTTCTGAGCCACAGGCCACAATCAGTAAAGTTAGGCAACAACACCTCCTCCACGATAATCCTCAACACCGGTGCGCCACAAGGCTGTGTCCTTAGCCCCCTACAATACTCCTTATACACCTATGACTGTGTGGCCAAATTCCCCTCCAACTCGATTTTCAAATTTGTTGATGACACCACCATAGTGGGTCGGATTTCAAACAATGACGAGACAGAGTACAGGAATGAGAGAGACTCTGGTGAACTGGTGCGACAACAATAATCTCTCCCTCAATGTCAACAAGCGTAGTGGAGAACATGCCCCTGATACATCAATGTGAACAAAGTAGAAAGGGTCGCGAGCTTCAAGTTTTTAGGTGTGCAGATCACCAACAGCCTGTCCTGGTCTCCCCATGCCGACACTATAGTTAAGAAAGCCCACCAACTACTCTATTTTCTCAGAAAACTAAGTAAATTTGGCATGTCATCTACGACCCTCACCATCTTCTACAGATGCACCATAGCTTGGTATGGTTCCTGCTCTGCCCGAAGCTGCAGGAAACTACAAAAGGTCGTGAATGTAGCTCAGTCCATCACGCAAACCTACCTCCCATCCATTGACTCTATCTATAATTCCCGCTGCCTCAGAAAGGCAGCCAGCATAATTAAGGACCCCATGCAACCCAGACATACTCTCTTCCACCTTCTTCCGTCAGGAAAAAGATACCAAAGTTTGAGGTCACGTACCAACCGACTCAAGAACAGCTTCTTCCCTACTGCCATCAGACTTTTGAATGGACCTACCTCATATTAAGTTGATATTTACTCTACACCTTGCTATAACTGTAACATTATATTCTGCAGTCTCTCCTTCCCTATGTACGGTATACATTGTTTGTACAGCATGCACGAAACAATACTTTTCACTGTATACTAATACATGTGACAATAATAAATCAAATCATCTGTTTTCACCCTTACACCAAAATATCTCCCAATTTCTTTAACTGTAATGAAACACATTTGCAGAGGCAAGGCATCAAAATTCTGCTTTATGCACCAGAGTCATACTACACTTTACGACTTGCACCTCACTGACATTGTGTACTATTCAAACAACGTTGCTTGTACCTATAGCTCCTTTCCCGAGAAAGTATCCCGAAATTAAGATCTGCAATAGCTATGAGGCCTCAGTTAGGGTACAGAACCATCCAAAATTTGTCATGTAATCTCTTTGTTTTCTCCCATTTTGCTTTCAGTGGCTTCTACTGTTTGCTGACTATCTGGAAGGAGAGGGCGAAATGTCTACAAAAATCAGTTGATCATTTAGTCCAATGTGGAACGTGTGAGTGCTGACTTGAGTGCTTTTTGGTTGTGTGGTTTAGTGAGCCAACATTGTTATTTTAAGTGAAGAGATTGCTTTTTTGACACAGTTCAGTTTCAAGAGATGGGAGGATTTCTCTTCAAGCTAATGGGGTCTACAGGTTTGGACAGATACAACCCAATTCCTTAGAAATACCTTAGAAAGCTGTTTATTATTTAACACGAGTTTTCATGGATAAAGCAAAAAAATGCAAACAGAAAATGCAGGAAATACATCTGAAAAATACATATATGTTTGCGATGTACTATGGCACACTTCTGGCATTGTCAAGGGACTTCAGACTTTGTTAGGAACAAGAAGGTGTTTGTTAATAAAGATTAACTTGGTGCAAGAGATTTTGCAGCACTCGGCTGCCTTGGAGCACAGCTCTAAGTCCTTACATGCTGATTACATGGCTGCTGGATGTATTCTGCCCAGGAGGAGACTCCACTCTCAGTTCTCAATGGTCTCTCAAGTCAAGTGACCCTTTACAACTGGTCTGTCCCAAACACCACAGACACCATAGCGGGCACAATTCTACGGAAAAATTAAAAGGCCGGTTTTGGGCATTTTTGGTGAGGTCTTTCACAATGGCCCTGTTTGCGAGACCCCAGTCCGTATTCAATGGTATATAATGCCAAAAATGAGCCCTCACGAGAATCTCAACATTACTGGCTCGCACGCAGTTTGATTCACATGACTAATGTTGCAGATGTTCGTCGCTAACAAGAGGGAGCTGTTTTAAGCGCTGCCTCACCACTCACTCCCAGTCAGCACACAGGCATGGCAGCACATGGATCTACTTCTCGCTTTGGGGATGCCAACCTCACAAAGTTTCTTGACGCTGTGAATGAGAAGCGGTGCACCATGCTCCCCTGAGAGGGTCAGAGGACCAGCAGCATGGTCAGCAATGCCGCCTGAGAGGCAGTGGCAGCAGCTGTCAGTGCGGGCAACATGACAAGGAGGACTGCCGTCCAATGTCAGAAGAAGACAAAATTACCTCTAACGCCAACTCACAGGAATCCACTTGGGAGCTGGGAAGTGCTTACTTATCTGCGATTGCCACTTACCCAATAGCAATAGCCTTCAGCTGCTAGGTCAGAGTTCTGGGTGGTGAGTGGGAGTTCTAGGTGGTCAGTGAGACAGACAGGCAGAGACTGGGGTTGTTCCCGTTATGGGTGCACACAATCCAGGTGCGAGACAGAAATATTTACCATCTTCTAGCTCAATGGGAAGGTGGCCGTTCGCCTCCATCGGAAACCCCTTTTCTGACTGGGGGCGCCCTCCTATCAAAATACAGACACCTCTAGACCTCCATCCACCTCCCTCGCCTATCCCCCAATAACCCAGTCGCCACGTGGATCCCCTCCCCTCCCCATCTTACCACTTACCTGACCTCCATGTCTGACAATTATTCCAAGCACGCCACTGCAATGCCTTCCCCTCCACTGCAGCCATGCGTGCATGGGCTGAAGAGCTTTTGGCCAATCTGATTGGCTGGTAGTTCTCCAAGTTGGCATTTCATTCAAGTAACCCTAACCCTAACCTGCCTGTTGCCGGTCAATGCTCTTTAGAGCGTAAAATGGCAGCGGGCTGATCTGAGTCGAGTGGTCGAAAACGAGACTCCCGAATGATATGTTGCCTCCTGGGTGCGCGGGTCAGGGATGTCTCAGATCGGCTGCAGGACATACTGAAGGGGGAGGGTGAACAGCCAGTTATCGTGGTGCATATAGGTACCAACAATATAGGTAAAAAACGGGATGAGGTCCTACAATCAGAATTTAGGGAGTTAGGAGATAACTTAAAAAGTAGGACCTCAAAGGTAGTAATCTCAGAATTGCTACCAGTGCCACGAGACAGCCAGAGTAGAAATTCAAGAATAGTCAGAATGAATATGTGGCTTGAGAGATGGTGCAGGAGGGAGCGGTTCAGATTTTGGGGACATTGGAACCGGTTCTGGGGGCGGTGGGACCATTACAAATCGGATGGTCTACACCTGGAACCAATGTCCGAGGGGGTGCTTTTGCTAAAACTGTTGGGGAGGTTTTAAACTAATGTGGCAGGGGGATGGGAACCAGATTAGGAAGTTAGAGGTCAGTAAAGAGGCAGCAACTAAAGCCAGTAAGGTACTAGATAATAAGCTCATTGTGACTAAGGGGAAGAGGGGACAGAGAAGAGATGATGAACGCAAAGGGACAGGTGGTCTGAGGTGCATTTGTTTTAATGCGACAAGTGTAGCAGGTAAGGCAGATGAACCTAGGGCTTGGATTAGTACCTGGGAATATGATATTATTGGTATTACTGAGACTTGAATGAGGGAAGGGCAAGATTGGCAACTAAATATCCCAGGGTATAGATGCTTCAGGAGAGATAGAGAGAGAGGTAAAAGGGGTGGAGGAGTTGCATTACTGCTCAGAGATGATATCACATCTGTGATTAAGGAGGGCACTATGGATGATTCCAGCTCTGAGGCAATATGGGTAGAGCTAAGAAATAGGAAGGATGCAGTAACATTGTTGGGACTTTACTACAGGTCTCCCAAAAGCGAGCGTGAAGTAGAGGTTCAAATATGTGGACAGATTATAGAAAATTGTAGGAGCAATAGGAGATTGGGAGATTTTAACTTCCCCAACATTGAATGGGACTCATGTAGTGTTGGAGGCGTAGATGGAGCAAAATTTGTAAGGAGCATCCAGGAGAGTTTTTTTACAGCAGTATGCAAATAGTCCAACTCAGGAAGGGGCCATACTGGACCTGGTATTGGGGAATGATCCCGGCCAGGTGGTTGAAGTTTCAGTCGGTAATTACTTTGGGAATAGCAATCACAATTCCGTAAGTTTTAGAATACTCATGGACAAAGACGAGAGTGGTCCTAAAGGAAGAGTGCTAAATTGGGGAAAGGCCAAGTATAACAAAATTCGGCAGGAGCTAGGGAATGTGGATAGGGAGCAGCTGTTTAAGGGTAAATCCACATTTGAAATGTGGGAGTCTTTTCAGGAAAAGTTGATTAGAGTGCAGGACAGACATGTCCCTGTGAAAATGAGGGATAGAAATGGCAAGATTAGGGAACCATGGATGACGGGTGGAATTGTGAGACTAGCTAAGATGAAAAAGGAAGCATACATAAGATCGAGGCAACTCAAAACTGATGAAGCTTTGGAGGAATATCGGGAAAGTAGGACAAATCTCAAACGCGCAATAAAGAGGGCTAAAAGGGGTCATGAAATATCTTTGGCTAACAGGGTTAAGGAAAACCCCAAAGCATTTTATTCGTATATAAGGAGCAAGAGGGTAACTCGAGAAAAGATTTGCCCACTCAAAGACAAAAGAGGGAATTTATGCGTGGACTCAGAGGAAATGGGTGAGATTCTTAATGAGTACTTTGCATTGGTATTCACCAAGGAGAGTGACATTATGGATGTTGAGGCTAGGGATGGATGTTTAAATACTCTAGGTCATGTTCACATGAGGAAGGGGGAAGTTTTGGGTATTCTAAAAGGCATTAAGGTAGACAGGTCCCCAGGCCT
The DNA here is from genome assembly GCF_902713615.1 of Scyliorhinus canicula. Classification (NCBI taxonomy): domain Eukaryota; kingdom Metazoa; phylum Chordata; class Chondrichthyes; order Carcharhiniformes; family Scyliorhinidae; genus Scyliorhinus; species Scyliorhinus canicula. The sequence continues at coordinate 111,072,618 of NC_052151.1, forward strand.
GGTTGGGATCTATCCCAGGTTACTGAGGGAAGCGAGGGACGAAATAGCGGGGGCCTGAACAGATATCTTTGCAGCATCCTTGAGCACGGGTGAGGTCCCAGAGGACTGGAGAATTGCTAATGTTTTCCCTTTGTTTGAGAGGGGTAGCTGGGATAATCCAAGGAATTATAGATCTGTGAGCTTTACATCAGTGGTAGGCAAACTGTTGGAGAACTTACTGAGGGATAGGATCTATTCACATTTGGAAGAAAATAGATTATCAGTGATGGGCAGCATGGTTTTGTGCAGGGAAGGTCATGTCTTACAAACCTAGTAGAATTCTTTGAGGAAGTGACAAAGTTAATTGATGAGGGAAGAGCTGTAGATGTCATATACATGGACTTCAGTAAGGCATTTGAAAAAGTTTCCCATGGCAGGTTGATGGAAAAAGTGAAGTCGCATGGAGTTCAGGGTGTACTAGCTAGATCGATAAAGACCTGGCTGGGCGACGGGAGACAGAGAGTAGTGGTGGAAGGGAGTGTCTCAAAATGGAGAAGGGTGACTAGTGGTGTTCCACAGGGATCCGTGCTCGGACCACTGTTATTTGTGACAGACATAAATGACATGGACGAGGTATAGGTGGTCTGATTAGCAAGTTTGCAGATGATACTAAGATTGGTGGAGTTGCAGAGAGCGAGGGGGACTGTCAGAGAGTACAGCAAAATATAGATAGATTGGAGAGTTGGGCAGAGAATTGGCAGATGGAATTCAATCCAGGCAAATGCGAGGTGATGCATTTTAGAAGATCCAATTCAAGAGCGGATTATACGGTCAATGGAAGAGTCTTGGGGAAAATTGATGGACAGAGAGATCTGGGAGTTCAAGTCCATTGTACCCTGAAGGTGGCAACGCAGGTCGACAGAGTGGTCATGAAGGCATACAGCATGCTGGCCTTCATCAGACGAGGTATTGAGTACAAGAGTTGGCAGGTCATGTTACAGTTGTATAGAACTTTGGTTCGGCCACATTTGGAATACTGCGTGCAGTTCTGGTCGCCACATTACCAGAAGGATGTGGATGCTTTAGAGAGGATGCAGAGGAGGTTCACCAGGATGTTGCCTGGTATGGAGGGCGCTAGCTATGAAGAAAGGTTGAGTAGATTAGGATTATTTTCGTTGGAAAGACGGAGGTTGAGGGGGGACCTGATTGAGGTCTACAAAATTATGAGAGGTATGGACAGGGTGGATAGCAACAATCTTTTCCAAGAGTAGGGGTGTCACAAGGAGTCACGATTTCAAGGTGAGAGGGGGAAAGTTTAAGGGAGATGTGCTTGGAAAGTTTTTTACGCAGAGGATGGTGGGTGCCTGTAACGCTTTGCCCGCAGAGGTGGTAGAAGTAGACACGATAGCATCATTTAAGATGCATCTAGACAGACATAAGAATGGGCAGGGAACAGAGGGAAGTAGATCCTTGATAAATAGGCGACAGGTTTAGACAAAGGATCTGGATCGGCGCAGGCTGGGAGGGCCGAAGGGCCTGTTCCTGTGCTGTAATTTTCTTTGTTCTTTGTTCTTTGAATATGATCCCTGCCAACTCTCCAGAGAGCGGGGGTCAAGCTGCATTCAAAGCATTCAGGCCCTTCAGTAATTAAGTGCCCTGTCCTGTCTGCTTTGGTAATGTAGAACTAAATGTGGCAGCCTGAGTGCGGGCTGGGATGGGCCTCTTGATTGAGCACCCTATGCTCAACAGAGGAGCCAGCCAGTGGCAAGGGCTGTCCCTGTGCAAGCTGAAACACCAGTGCCACAGCAACCCCCCAGTGAAATGGCCGTGAAGCATAGAAGTGCGGGGAAAATCAAATGGCAGAATTAGTCGCGTAAGTTATTTGCTGCATGTCCTTGTTCTTTTGTAGCTTCCAAGGACCCTGATGCTGTAAGTGCACAAGACCCAGAAAATCAAACTCTTCTGACTGATCCAATGGAGACATGTGGGAACACATGTGGGTCTTGAACACTGGAAAGGTTGAGGAGATGTACAAAAGGGAAGTGCTTCATATAAGGATGTTTCCTGTTTTCCAACAGAAGCTGTTGTTATCCTAATGAGCAGGGAATGTATCACTAAATGTAACTTAAATTAAAATAAAATTGAATTGCACTAGGATGAAGATTAAAGAAATTTTTTTTTTTGACAGATTGTATTCTTTTTATCAAGGTATCAAATATTGTATTTTAAAATATGAAGTAGAAATTGGTCATTATGCACTCATTTTCCAAACAGAAACCAAGAATAAAAGTGGTTGGATTTGAAGACGTGACAACCAGGGCCCCAACAATGTCTGAAAAATGATTGATGCCATCTTGTCAATGAATGATTTTCCGGCAGCTCGGACACCACCTAAAATAGAAGTTCAGTCCTTTGACTATACTAACAAGATGCTTAGCCTGTATTTATACCTCGCAGGGAAATTAGCTTGACCTAAGTAAAAAATATTTCAATAAAATCAAGTGTGGAAATGCTCAACCCAATACCACAGCAATTTTGCCAGCCACTGCCAACTGCGATCAACTATCCTCCATCCATCTCTGGGACTTACCTGAGATCACTGCAATTGAGCTAAGTGACCCATGATTCAATCTTCCCAAAAAGTGTGTTGCCTGTGAAGATGTGACAAATGATGGCAAAGTCTAAATGATTGAGCAGCATTTCTTCAAAGGCACACTCTGTAATATGAGACATAGAGATACTTGTTTAGTTGTCAGCATGGTGACATTTTCTCTTGAAGGGATAATTGCTGTGCTTTGAAAAGCCACATGAAATAAAGGCTCCTTGTGATGAATCTTGTCCAACCTTTACTAACATTTTGTTACCATCAATCCACCAGCAAAACTTTCTCTCAGAGCCTCGACTCTATCTGTACATTATACGCTGTTAAAGGGACTAAAGGACCAAGTCACTCCACCCCCACAATCTCCTTTTCAGCACCACCAGCCATTTTTAAAGTAATTATGAATTACTGAAATGTTGTTGCTGGATTATTATATTTTCTATCTGCTGGTGCATTTGTCTGTTCTTCTTATGCTTGCTCAAAGTTTCAAGATCCCGCAGGGAATGGCCTGGCTGGAGCTGAAATACTTTTTGTTCATTTAAAAACTGGCACTGAAACAACTTGCTTCCAGACATGCAAAAGCAAAATACTGCAGATGCTGGATATCTAAAAAAATCTGTAGTGATGGAAGCAGACTCTTTCCACAAATGCTGCCAGACCTGCAGAGTTCATCAAGCATTTTCTGTTCTTGCTTCTGGACATGGGAGGCCTGGTAGGACTCCCTGTGAAATTAGGCATGACTGGGCTAATGAGGAGAGGCCACAGGGAACAGGCCAAGCTTCCAGAAGTGGCAGATCGTGTGGGAACAATTATGTTTAGTTTCAGTGAGGCTGAATACAAGAGATGCAACTATTTCATGAATTACTAAAATCACCCAAGGGCTCAAGCCACAACTTCAACCAATTCTCTATCATGAGTTTTACGCTATCAGCTGAAGACAGAATTACACACACATCCTACATTTAAAAACACCTGACGATTTTTTGTAATCGTCAATTCTTTCTATTGTTCTTAACATGCCTAACGCATCACAGAACATCAATTCATGCAGATCTGCTCCATGCCTATCTTGTTGGTTTTACTGAGAACATTCGCTTGAATCAGCCTTTATGTTAATATCACCAGAAATGACCCTTTATTGATTTGATTCAATGATGAGTAGATCCCAGTGCTGTCGCTATACAGGAATCACTGAGCTAGAGGTGCTCCTAGTTCTGAAGCACGAGCTCTCAGCACTACTGCCAGGATCTTGTTGGGGCCCAGAGTCTTTGCTGCATCCAGTGCATTCAGCTGTGTTTTAATATCACATGGAGTGAATCAATTTGGCAGGACTGGCTTTTTGAGGCTCGGAGCCTGAGGAGGAGGACAAGATGGATCATTCACTTGGCACTTCTGGGCAAAATTGTTTGCAAGCACTTCAGTCTTTGAATTTGCACTAACCTGCTGGACTTTGCCATCATTGAGGATGTGAATGTTGATAGAGCTTGCTTCTCCCATTACTTATTTCATTTTGTCTCTGCTATTTAGCATAGATAGTCGTGTTGTAGTTTTATTAGGTTGACACCACATTTTTAGTACATCTGGCGCTGCTCCTGGCATGCTCGCCTGGTCCCTTGACTTGATGCTAATGGTACAATGATGGATAAGTTCGATCATGAGTCCACAGTGTGACTGAATACAATTCTGTTGTTGCTGATGGCCCACAGTGCCTCATGGATGCCCAATTTTGAGTTGCTAGATATGTTCTGAATCTATTTTGCATACTGGCAGTGCTGAACAACATGATGTAGGGTGTCCTCAGTGTGAAGATGTGATTTTGTCTCCACTAGGACTGTCCTAACTAAACCATGATGTGGAGATGCCGGCGTTGGACTGGGGTGAGCACAGTAAGAAGTCTTACAACACCAGGTTAAAGTCCAACAGGTTTGTTTCAAACATGAGCTTTCGGAGCACGGCTCCTTCTTCAGGTGAATGGAAAGGCTTGTTCCAGAAATGTTTATATAGACACAGTCAGAGATGCCCCGGAATGCGAGCACCTGCAGGCAATCAAATCATCAAAGATGCAGAGAGAGAGGTCCTTTCGGGATCTTGTCTGCTTTTTTGCATCTTTGTAGAAACTGAATGTCAGTGTCTATATGCGCGATCTTCCTGGAGATCCTCTCCACTTTGAGCCGGCAGTTTGCGGTGTCAATGGTAGCCATGATGTGGAGATGCCGGCGTTGGACTGGGGTGAGCACAGTAAGAAGTCTTACAACACCAGGTTAAAGTCCAACAGGTTTGTTTCAAACACGAGCTTTCGGAGCACGGCTCCTTCTTCAGGTGAATGGAAAGGCTTTCCATTCACCTGAAGAAGGAGCCGTGCTCCGAAAGCTCGTGTTTGAAACAAACCTGTTGGACTTTAACCTGGTGTTGTAAGACTTCTTACTGTAACTAAACCATCAATGGGATACTGGATTCCCACTTCTTCAACTGCTGTCCTGTAGCTGGGCTCGATAATGACCCCTTCCATGAAGGTAGTCGAATCGGGTGTTTCTTCGCTTATTGTTTGCACGCCCAGATTGGTTTCAGTTGCCGTTCCCGGGTTCCCTTTCAAGTATTTTTTACTATTGAAGGTCTGGGTTTCCAAAGTGGTTTTATTACTGTACTAGTAATCCAGAGAAATAATGTAGAGACACATGGTCAAATACCACCATGACAGGTAGGGAATTCAAATTCTGTTCATTGAATAAATCTGGCAAAAAATGTTAGTTTCAGTAATAATGATCTTCAAGCTACTGATAATGGGTCATTAAAATTTGTTTGGTTCACTCATGTCCTTTAAAGAAGGGTTTCAGCCAATCCTACATGTTTTGACCTATATATGAGTCCAGACCCAAATGAATACAGACCCAACAATGACCTTTTTATTGGATTCTGACAAAACAAAGACATACCCAGCCCACTTGACCCTGCAAAGTCCTCCTCATCAACATCTGGAAACTAGTGCCAAAATTGGCAGATGTGTCCCAACAAACTCATAGAACCTGTCAGCCAATGCCTTCACTGATTACATGGCAAGGGAAGCCTCCTGCTGATCACCATCTACCACCCTCCCCAATTGATTAATCAATACTCCTCTATGTTCAACACCACTGATAGTAGCAAGGGCACTGAATGTACCCTGGATGGGCTCTTCAATTTCCATCCCCAAGAATGGCTCAGTAGCCCCACCACCATCCAAGCTGGCCAAATAATGAAGGACACATTTGCCAGAGTGGGCTTGCACCTGGCGACGCAAAAACCGACACAATGAACAAAACTTACTCAGTCATCTTCACTAATCTACTTGTCACAGATGCTTCATAGAATCATAGAATTTACAGTGCAGAAGGAGGCCATTCGGCCCATCGAGTCTGCCCCAGCCGTTGGAAAGTGCATCCTACCCAAGCCCACGCCTCCACCCTTCCCGTAACCCCACCCAACCTTTTTTGGACACTAAGGGCAATTTATCATAGCCAATCCACCTAACCTGCACATCTTTGGACTGTGGGAAGAAACTGAAGCATCCGCAGGAAACCTACGCAAACACGGGAAGAACGTGCAGACTCCACACAGACAGTGACCCAAGCCGGGAATCGAACCTGGGACCCTGGAGCTGCGAAGCAACTATGCTAACCACTATGCTACTGTGCTGCCCAATCTGGCCGTGCAAACGATAAGCGAAGAAACACTTCGCTTCGACCACCTTCATGGAAGGGTTCGTTATCGGGACAAGCTACGACAGGACAGCAGTCAAAGAAGTGACAATGCACTATCCTATCGATGGGTTGTTCTGCAGACTGTGTAATGCCCTCCTCCCCAACAGGGGCTTGTTTAACAGTCATATGACTAAGAACCACCAGGTAAAAAGCATCAGACCCAAATGCTCACGGTGCGGCAAAACAGGCGAATACCACACTCTTGCCTGCCACTATGCAAAGTGCAAAGGGGAAAGGCTGCCGGTTCCGGCAGGGCTCGAGCAACATGAGAGGCATGAGCACCCAGCTCTGCGAAAGGAGAAAAGGCTCGAGCCCTCCAAAGTCTTATCCAAGCTGGGGAGGAGAGACCACAAGTGGTCCACAGAGGAGGTTGCAATCTTGAGAGAACTTGTGGTTAGATTTGAAGTGTATCGGTGTATCAATAAAGAGTTTGCCGGTATCCTGAAAACAAAGTCTGCAAAGAAATCTCAGACAAGCACAGAATTCTGCAGAACACCCAAACGGAGGCCCCAGTCGTAACAGCGGGCAATCTTGCGAAAGGTTCCCCAGAATCCGAGACTGAATGGGAGACAAGCAACCCCAGTATGTCAGACCCACGCCCAAAGAGAGCGATAAGACCACCAACAGCTGTCCCAAGACACAGGGACGTGGATGATCAGCTCACAAAAGCTGAACAGTTACTGGGCATGAGGAATGACTGCAGCAGATGGGATACTGCACCCCTAATGATTCAAATGTTGTACCTCAAACAAAATAAGTTTTGCATTTTCAGGCAGGAGCATTTGGGGAAAGAAATGAATGAACATCTTGAATTACCAGGTTTGGTCCATTGCCTCCAGGTATGTGCCATTCGCACAAACACACTCCCAAGTTTCTAACTTTCTTTGAGAAGCAATTTATTCTGAACTATTTCCAGTCAACAACCATATCAAATTAAATAGAGAATCAAAGTAGATGTAAAGGTCAAAGGCTGATTAAAATGCAAAGAAGAGTTTTATAAAGATTGGAATTGAGTGGTAAAGAAGTCATGTAGAATGAAGTGCCACTTGGTTTTTAAAAAAACAATGATATATAGGCCAATAAAACAAAAATTCTACTTTTTAACTTCATAAATCCACCAGCCAGTCACATTGTAATTGCTCTGTTTAAATGCACAGATTCAGGATAACCTTAAGAAAGTGAAAACAAGCTAAACAAAAATGTGGTTCTAAATTGAGTCAAGGTTTATTTGTTAGATTACATAATTATTTTAAAAATGTATCGAAATGATTCATTATGTCGCACACCAATACAAAGACCAGCCTTTCAAGAGTATATAATGCCTCTGCTAAAACACTCTAATTCTTTCAGTGCAAACTTACATAATTCAACTTATCAAATAAATGTAATTGTTGTCAAAGGAACGGGCAAATGATGATTTAATTAAGTTATTTAATTTGTATTACCTAATGATTAGAATTTTTCATGCCAAATAATAACTTCAAATTAACCTTGGAGCTATCATTTTCTATCTTTTATTCAATCCATTTCTAATGATTAGTTCTCATCAAACTAATTCATTGCATTGGACTTCCGGTCGGCAAGCGGAGCGGTCGCACGGAGAGGGGCTCCCGTAGCGGCAGAGAGCAGGGAAGGGAAGGAAAGGGACGCAGCAGCCCCCCCCCCCAAAACAAATCCGTCGGCGGGGGATCCTCGGCGGCGGCAGGAGCGGTTCGGCGGCAGCGGGAACGGATCAGCGGCGGGAGCGGATCGGCGGCGGGAGCGGTTCGGCGGGAGCGGATCGGCGGCAGCGGGTCAACCCCCCCCCCCCCCCCCCACGTGGTCCCGGAGTGGAGCAGCAGGCCCCCCCCCTCAACGCAGGCCCGGAGCGGCAGCCCCCCAACCCCCAATGCAGGCCCGGAGCGAAGCGGCAGGCCCACACACTCCCGCCCCCCCCCCCCCCCCCAACGCAGGGCACGGAGCGAAGCGGAAGGCCCACACACTACCCCCCCCCCCCCCCCCCCCCCCAACGCAGGCCAGGAGCGGAGCGGCCAGGACCGACGGGGGGCCCAGCCGGCGGCAGCGACCATCAACCTAACCACCCCCACCGGGAGGACGCGGGGACCGAGCAGCGGGGACCGACCCCCCCCCCCCCCCCCCCCAACCGGCAGCGACCACCACGAGGCAAGGACAAAGGGACTGGGCAAAATCCTCTCCCTCTCTCTCCTGGGTGAGTGAGGAGAAAGGAAGGGGGGGGAGGGAATGAAGAGGACTTTTATTTAAAAAAAAACCCAAAAGAAAACTGTTAAAGAGAGAGGGGGAGGGGTATATATATTATTTTCTCTCTTTTTACACCCACTCCCATCAAAAATAAGCCCACCTGAGAGGAGTTGCATAAAAGCGGGGGGGGGGGGGGGGGGGGGAGAAAATAATTAATAAATAAATAAAATAAAAATAGGGTGCGGAAAGGGGGGGAAAGAAAAACAAGGGGAGAAGAAAAGATGAAAGGGAAGGGGGAGAAAAAAACGCCAGAAGGGAGCCAAGGGTGAGGGGGCACCAGAAGCAGACGGGACAAAGGGCAAGACAGCTCAGGCGAGCGGATTAGAACACGAAGCAGCGGGACGGATGTATCGCCGCATCAAAAAGAGCCGGACAGACAGGTGCCCTCTCCCCCGGGGCTAGAGGGGGGCTGGAATTGGAAGGAAGCCTTTACTGAGGTGGTGATTGAGCAGCTGCAGGCAATCAAGGCAGAGGGGAAAGCAGACACAGAGGCCGCAGCACAGGCAGCAGTGGCCAGGGCCATGTCAGGGGTGCAGCAGGCTCTGACCAGATTGGAGAAGAAAGTGGATGCGCAAGGAAAGTAACTGGAAGCCCAAGGGAAGAAACTGGAAGCCCAAGGGGAGAAACTGGAAGCCCATGATGCAACCATTAAAGAGCTGGAGAAAGCAGCGACCGACATGAGCGACCGGGTCACGGCCCTGGAGAGGGAAGTGGCGAGACTGGGGAGCCTGAAGGGCAAGGTAGAAGACCAGGAAAACAGCTAGAGAAGGCAAAATGTTAGGATAGTGGGCCTGCCAGGGGGGATCAAGGGCAGAAACCCCACAGCATACGTGGCTGCAATGCTGGGCAACTTAGTGGGGAAGAACATTTTCCCCACCCCACCGGAAATGGACAGAGCACATCGGTCGCTGCGCCCGAAGCCCAAGGCAGGGGAACAACCGAGAGCAGTCATAGCCAAACTGCACCGGTACCGGGATAGGGAGACAATCCTGTGCTGGGCCAAGGAAAATAGAGCCTGCAAATGGGGAGGGCACACCATCCGAATCTATGAAGATCTTGGAGCAGACATAACTAAGAAACGGGCAGAGTTCAACAGAGCGAAAGCAGCTCTCTACAGGAGCAAAGTGCGTTTCGGTATGCTGTACCCAGCGAAACTCTGGGTCACATACCAAAACAAGGAATATTTCTTTACAGCCCCTGCTGAGGCGAATAGGTTCGTCGAGGAGCACGGGCTGGAAAAACACCAGAGTGGGTAGGGGTGAGGGGCCCCTGGCAAGGAGCAACGACACGCCAACAGGTAGGATGGGGGAAGAGCGGGCAGAAAACCGTAGAGGCCAGATAGAGGAGAAGCGAGACAACAACCTCCGAGAGGGGAGCTACCGTACTAGCAGGAAAGCTAGCACCGGGGGCACGCAACAAAGCAGGGCCGCAGCGCACCCCCAACAGGGGGGAAGGCGCCAGGCAGGGGAGGGGGGGATCACCCATCAAAGTCGGGAGAGCAAACGGGGACAGGAATAGGGGATAGAGGGGCAAAGGACGGGTATACAGGGGAGGAGGGTAGAGGGAGAGACCAGGGGGGGGCGGGGGCACACAGGGAGCGAGAGACCAGGGAGGGGAAATGTAGGGACAAAGGGACAAAAGAGGCCAGAAAAGGAACAGGCTACAAAGTGCCACAACCAAGGGCTCGGAACAAGGAACCGCTGCAAGCACCCACCCAGTACGTTCTGTGGGCAAAGGGGGCCCCCAGAGTGCAGGGGACTACCCGTGTGGCGGACACACAGTGGACGGCCATGGCGGGTGCCCCCGGGACAAGGGGAAACCCCGGAGCGCAGAGACCCGACCGCATGGGGAGAGCAGTGGTAGCGGCCATCCTGGACGGCCCCCTAACAAAAGGAAACCCCGGAGGGCAGGGGCTCGTCAACCAGACAAACATGGTTAATCCCACAGGAACGAGGAGGCAGAAGCCCCCCACCAGGATAATCACCTGGAACGTAAGGGGACTTAACGGCCCAGTGAAGAGATCTAGAGTCCTCATCCACCTCAGAAACATAAGGGCCGACATAGTCTTCCTCCAAGAGATGCACCTGAGGGAGCAGGACCAACTGCGGGTAAGAAAGGGCTGGGTGGGACAAACCTACCATTCCTGCTATGGGACAAGGGCCAGGGGGGTGGCGATCCTGATCAGCAAGAGGACAATGTTTAGGGCGACAAAGACGGTTACAGACCCAGGGGGGCGGTATGTCATGGTCAGCGGGGCCCTGGATGGGGCGCCGGTAGTCCTAGTCAACGTGTACGTGCCCAACTGGGACGACACGAGCTTCATCAAAAAGACCGTGGCAGAAATCGACTAATCATGGGGGGGGACTTCAACTGTGTACAGGATCCAAAGACGGACAGATCAAACCCCAAAACGGGGAAAACCTCAAGCATGGCAAGGGAACTCGGTCACTTTATGGAGCAGATGGGAGCAGTGGACCCCTGGAGGTTTGCCCACCCGGGGGAGAAAGAATTCTCTTTCTTCTCCACAGTACACAACGTGTTCACCAGAATTGACTTCTTTGTGGTGGGGAAAACGGTGCTTCCAGGGATAGACAAAGTGGAATACTCCGCAATTGTGATATCAGACCACGCTCCACACTACATGGACGTGCGGCTAGAGACGGGAAGGGCCCAGCGCCCCACATGGAGGTTGGACGGTGCCTTACCAGCTGACAAGGCCTTCAGCGAAAGGATAGCGCGGGCCATAGCGGAGTACACGGAGAACAACCAAAACGGGGAGGTCTCATCCTCTACATTCTGGGAAGCGCTTAAGGCCATACTAAGAGGGGAAATCATTGCCTTCAAAGCGCAAAGAGATAGGGAGGAAGGGGTGGCTAGGCAGAAGCTGGTCAACTCCATACTGGAGGTAGACCGTAAATACTCCGAGGCCCCGACTGTAGAGCTCCTGGCGGAGAGAAAAGAACGACAAAGGAACTTTGACCTGCTCTCCACCAGGAAAGCAATGCAACAACTCCGCCAGGCGCGCGGGGCCCTGTACGAACACGGAGACAAAGCCAGCCGCCTGTTGGCACACCAGCTGAGAAAGCAGGCAGCCACCAGAGAAATTGCGCAAATCAGGGGTACCAGAGGCACGTTGGAAACAGAACCAGAGAGGATTAACAAAACCTTCCAGGTCTTCTACCAAGAGCTGTACACCTCAGAGCCCCCAACGGGGAAGGCTGGGATGAACCGGTTCCTTGATGGACTGGACATACCAGTCGTGGGAGAGGGCAGGAAACGGGACCTGGAAGCACCACTAGCACTGGGAGAGATCATGGACAGCATTAGCTCCATGCAGACGGGGAAGGCGCCGGGACCGGACGGATTCCCGGCGGACTTCTACAAAAAATTTGCGACAGCGCTGGCCCCGCACATGCGGGAGATGTTCACAGACTCGCTAGCTAGGAGCACACTGCCACCCACGTTAGCACAGGCCTCAATCTCGCTGATACCTAAGAAAGACAAAGACCCAACGGAATGTAGGTCATACAGACCCATATCTCTGCTGAACGCAGACGCCAAAATACTGGCCAAAATCCTAGCCAAAAGCTAGAAGACTGTGTACCTGAGGTGGTCACAGAGGACCAGGCGGGCTTCGTCAAAGGTAGACAGCTTACCTCGAACATCAGGCGCCTGCTGAACGTGATAATGACCCCCTCCGGGGAGAGAACACAAGAGGTAATCGTCTCCCTGGACGCAGCACTAAAGGGGCTGCCGTTCAAACAAGCCCGACATAAATTCTGCTACCTGGGGATCCAAATAGCCCATGACTGGAAAGGGATCCACAAATGGAACCTCACCAGCCTGACGGAGGAAGTAAAAAAGGACCTGCAAAGATGGAACACACTCCCACTCTCCCTCGCGGGGAGAGTCCAGACGATCAAAATGAACGTACGCCCAGGTTCCTCTTCCTGTTTAGATCCATTCCGATCTACATCCCCAAGGCCTTTTTCAAAGTGCTGGACAAACTTATCATGGCGTTCGTATGGGGGGGGGTAAAAATGCTAGGATCCCAAAGAAGGTCCTACAAAAAACAAAATCCAGGGGGGGGCTAGCTCTCCCGAATCTACAATTCTACCACTGGGCGGCAACAGCCGAGCGAGTAAGGGGATGGATCCAGGAGCCAGAAGCCGAGTGGGTGTGTGTGGAGGAGGCCTCCTGCATGGGGACCTCCCTCCGGGCCCTCGCCACGGCAGCACTCCCATCCCCACCCAAAAAACACTCCAGCAGCCCAGTGGTGACAGCCATCCTCCAATCCTGGAACCAACTGCGGCAGCAATTTGGCCTGACCAAAATGTCGGACAAGGCTCCCATCTGCAACAACCATAGATTCACACCAGCACTGACTGACGCCACCTTCAAAAGGTGGAGGCAGGACGGGGGGACACTGACAGTCAGGGACCTATACACGGACGACAGGATCGCAACACTGGACGAACTGACAGAGAAATTTCAGCTAGCTGGGGAGAATGAGCTACGGTACCTCCAGCTCAAAAACTTCCTACGAAAGGAGACCAGGACGTACCCACAACTGCCACGACAGACACTACTGGAATGCCTACTGGACGCAAGTATCCTAGAGAAAGGGAACTGTAGCGACATGTATGACCGACTGGTAGATAGGGACGACACCGTACTGGACGCAACAAGAAGGAAATGGGAGGATGACCTGGGGACTGAGATAGGTTGGGGACTCTGGAGTGAAGCACTGCATAGGGTCAACTCCACCTCCACGTGCGCAAGGCTCAGCCTGACACAACTAAAACTGGTACATAGAGCCCACTTAACAAGAAACCGTATGAGCAGGTTCTTCCCGGAGGTGAAGGACAGATGTGAACGGTGCCAAAGAGGCCCGGCCAACCACGCCCACATGTTGTGGTCTTGCCCCAGACTTGTGGAGTACCGGACAGCCTTCTTCGAGGCCATGTCCAAAGTGGTGGGGGTGAGAGTGGAGCCATGCCCGATAGTGGCGGTCTTCCGGGTTTCAGACCAGCCAGATCTATTCCTGGGGAGGAGGGCGGACGCCCTTGCCTTTGCCTCCCTGATCGCCTGCCGTAGAATCCTGTTTGTCTGGCAGTCAGCAGCACCGCCCAGAGCTGCAGACTGGCTGTCCGACCTCTCGGAATCTCTCCAAATGGAGAAAATCAAATTCGCCATCCGAGGGTCAGACGACGGCTTCCACAGAACGTGGGAGCCATTCATGCAATTGTTCCGGGACCTGTTTGTGGCCAACGTACAAGAGGAAGAATAATCGGGTAGCCGGCGGGGGGGGGCGGGGGGGGGGAGAGAGATCTACGGGTTCATTATGGGGGTTTGTTGGCTAGCTAAGGCCCAAAACCAAACTGTAAATAAATGCCTATAAACATGTGCCTCGGCCATATTGGGGAATGTAAAATATGTATGCCGACTAAAGGGGGGGTGGCCACAGTTGTTATTACGAAGATGCTTACCTGTAAATATATATGTTAATTTTTGCGTGTTTTTTTTTTCTCTCTCTAATAATTTGTAATTTGTTCAATATAAAATATGAAAACTCAATAAAAAACATTTATAAAAAAAAACGAATTCATTGCGTTTTACTTTCAAAATGGAACAATCCCCACAGACTGTTTTTTCCAAAAACCCAGGGAGCTCTGAGCAAAGTAAGAGATTGTAAATATCTGGGGCGGAATTCTCCTCTCCCGCGCGGCATCGGGAAGGCCGCCGTGAACTCGGCCGAGTTTCACGACGGCCTTGGAGCACGCTCCTCGCACCCTATTCAGCTCCGTCCCCCCAGGGGGCTACGAGCGGGCCTTTGTAAATATCGGCCGCCGGGCCTTGACGCGACGGCGGTGCCTAAGTGACGTCAGGCGCGCATGTGCAGGTTGGCCGGCTTCAACCCGCGCATGCGCGGCTGACGTCACGACGGCTGCTGGCTCCAACCCGCGCATGCGTGGTTGCAGTCTTCCCCTCCGCTGCCCCGCAAGACGTGGCGGCTTGATCTTGCGGGGCGGCGGAGGGGAAAGTGTGCGTCTCTTGGAGACGCCGGCCCAACGATCGGTGGGCACGGATCGCGGGCCAGTCCCCTCCCGAGCACGGCCGTGGTGCTCACTCCCCTCTCCACCCCCCACAAGCCACAAACGAACATTTGGCGCAATGTTCACAACGGCAGCGACCAGGAGTGGTTGCTGCCGTCGTGAACCGGTCGGGAACGGCAGGCCGCTCGGCCCATCCGGGCCGGAGAATCGCCGGTCGCCAGAAAAACGGTGAGCGGCAATTCATCCGGGTGGGGGTTGGGAGAATCGCAGGGGGTACCAGGGCGGCGTGTCGTGAGTCGCCCGGCCCTCCTGCGATTCTCCCACCCAGCGTGGGGAGTGGAGAAGTAGCTAATTCAACCGTAGGGCTAGAAGGGCGGCCTTCCAGACCGTCGCGTTCGCCGTCTCCACCTGTCCGTTTCCCTGGTGGTTGTAGCTGGTCGTCCTGCTGGAGGCGATGCCTTTGCTGAGCAGGAACTGACGCAACTCGTCGCTCATAAAGGAGGAACTCCGATTGCTGTGGTTATAGGTGGGGAACCCGAACAGGGTGAAATGGCTGTGCCAGGCCTTGATAACGGTGGCAGAGGTCATGTCAGAATAGGGGATGGCGAACGGGAATCTGGAGTACTCATCAACGATGTTGAGGAAGTACACATTACTGTCAGTGGATGGGAGGGGCTCTTTGAAGTCCATGCTGAGGCGCTTAAAGGGGCGGGAGGCCTTTACCATGTGGGCTCTGTCTGGCCGATAGAAGTGTGGTTCGCAGACCTGGCAGTCCCTGGTCACGGACCTGACCTCCTCGATGGAGTAAGGCTGGTTGTGAGCCTTGATGAAATGGAAAAAGGGGGTGACCCCCAGGTGACAGAGGTCGTTGTGGAGGGCCCTGAGTCGGTCTATTTGTGCGCTGGCACATGTACCATGGGAGAGGGCATCTGGGGACTTATTGAGCTTCCTAGGAGAATACAAGATATCGTAATTGTAGGTGGAGAGCTCGATCCTCCACCTCAGAATCTTGTCGTTCTTAATCTTGCCCCGCTGTGCATTATTGAACAGGAAGGCAACCGACCGTTGGTCAGTAAGGAGAGTGAATCGCCTGCCGGCCAGGTAATGCCTCCAGTGTCTCACAGCTTCTACGATGGCGTGGGCCTCCTTTTCTACAGAGGAGTGTCAAATTTCAGAGGCATGGAGGGTACAGGAGAAGAAAGCCACGGGCCTGCCCACCTGGTTGAGCGTGGCGGCCAGAGCAAAGTCCGACGCATCGCTTTCCACTTGAAACGGGATGGACTCATCCACAGCATGCATCGCGGCTTTGGCAATGTCTGCTGTAATGCGGTTGAAGGCCAGTCGGGCTTCAGCCGTCAGGGGAAAAGTGGTATATTTGATCAGTGGGCGGGCCTTGTCCACATAGTTGGGGACCCACTATGCATAGTAGGAGAAGAACCCCAGGCATCTCTGCAGGGCCTTGGGCAGTGGGGGAGGGGGAATTCCAGGTGGGGGACGTATGCGGTCAGGGTCGGGTCCTAGGACTCCATGTTCCACGACGTAACCAAGGATGGCCAGGCGTGTCGTGCGAAAGACGCATTTCTCTCCATTATAAGTGAGGTTCTGGAGTTTCGCAGTGTGGAGGAAGCGACGGAAGTTCTCGACATAGTCCTGCTGGTCACGGCCGCAGATGGTGATGTTGTCCTGGTACAGGAACATGGCCTGCAGCCCGTATTGGTCAAAAGTTTGGTCCATTTCCCTTTGGAAGACTGAGACCCCGTTAGTGACGCCGAAGGGAACCCTGAGGAAGTGATAGAAGCGGCCATCTGCCTCGAAGGCAGTGTATGGACGGTCCTCCAGGCAGATGGGGAGCTGGTGGTACGCGGACTTGAGCCGACTGTAGAGAAGACTCGATACTGCGCAATCTGATTGACCATGTCAGATATGCGGGGGAGGGGTACGCATCGAGCTGCATGTACCGGTTGATGGTCTGGCGGTAATCGATGACCATCCGGTGCTTATCCCCAGTCTTGACGACCGCCACTTGGGCTCTCCAGGGGCTGTTACTAGCCTCAATGATCCCCTCTCGTAGGAGTTGCTGGACATCCGACCGGATTAAGGCCCTGTCCTGGGCACTGTAGTGTCTGCTTCTGGTGGGGAAGGGCTTACGGTCCGGGGTGAGGTTTGCGAAGAGGGAGGGTGGAGCGACCTTAATGGTCGCGAGGCTACAGACGGTGAGGGGGGCAGGGGTCCATTGAACTTCAAGGTGAGACTCTGGAGATGGCACTGGAAGTTGAGCCCCAGTAATAGGGCAGCGCAGAGGTGGGGGAGGATATAGAGCCTAAAATTGGTGTACTCGACGCCTTGCACAGTGAGGGTCGCGACGCAGTATCCCCAGATTTCCACAGTCTGGGATCCGGAAGCCAGGGAGATTTTCTGGGTCGTGAGTAGGATGGGGAGGGATCAGCGCCTTACCGTATCTGGGTGTATGAAGCTGTCTGTGCTCCCGGAGTCAAAAAGGCAGGCCGTCTCGTGCCCGTTGATCCGGACGGTCATCGTGGACCTCGCGAGGTGGTGCGGCTGGGTCTGGTCCAGTGTGACGGAGGCGAGTGTCGGAAGATGGTTGGTGGGCTGTTCGGCGGTAGTGGCGGCCAGCGTACAGTCGGGCGAGCTGGATTCCCGTGAAGCAGCGGAGGGGTCCCAAGATGGCGGCCCCCATGAGTCGCACATGGTGGGCGAGGTGCAAGATTGCATCCAAGGTGGCGGCCCCCTGTGGGTCGCTCGTGTCAGGCATGATGGGTGGTGCGGCAGATGGGGTTGGCCCCAACATGGAGCAGGCAGCGCTACTGGGTCGAGAAGATTTAGTGGGGGGGGTCGGGTCTGGCAGGCTTTTGCGAAGTGGCCCTTCTTCCCACAGCCATTTCAAGTCGCGTTCCGTGCCGGGCAGCATTGTCGGGGTTGATTATTCTGGCCGGGCATTGATCATGCATCACAGAAGTAACACCTCGGGCCTCTGGCATTGGCGGGCCGGTGCACGGTGCAGGCTTGCGTCATGCCCAGATCGGCTGATGGCTGCACCCACGAGGCCCACGAGGGAGCCACGCGGTCGGAGGTGTAGGCCCCCATGTTCTGGGAGGCCACCTCCAGTGAGTTGGGGAGCTGGACTGTCTCTGGGAGGCCAAGTGTCCCCCCTTCCAATAAACACTGGCGGATATAGTTTGAGTGCATGCCCGCGACATAGGCGTCTCTGATCAGCAGCTCCACGTGCTGGGCAGCCGATATCGCCCGGAAGTCACAGTTTCGACAGAGGATGCACAAGGCGCGTAGGAATTCCGCGAGCGATTCCCCAGAGCGTTGGAGTCTCGTGGCGAGGAGGTGCCGAGCATACACCTGGTTGACGGATTTCACATCGTGTCCTTTGAGCAGCGTTATCGCCTCCGCGTACACGAGGTTAAAGACTCTTGGGCTCACCCATGCGTGGAGGACCTGCTTCTTCTGGAGGTCCGTGAAGTCCTCGTTGAAGGACGTGAGGTAGGCCTCGAAGCAGCTTAGCCAGTGTTCAAAAGTCTCTGTAGCATCAGCTGTTTGTGGGCCCAGTTCCAGGTGATCAGGCTTGAGTGAGGAGTTCATCTTGAGTGAAGCATCCATCTTAGAAGTTTAGTGTATTAAATTGATACACCATCAATAGTAAACGATGAGTTGATCAAGTTAACTGAGGCTGTAATACACTGAGCAGCAAGCCTCCAGCCTCTGGACCCGAACTGGGGCTGGAGGCGGAGACTTGCCACTTTTCTACCAAAGCCCCGAGGGGAGGAGCCACAGGCGGAGCCAACCTGGACAAGCCCAGACATGTATGATACAGTACAGTCCAGACAATACAATCACGTGGTTTACCACACTCGGCACCATCCAGGAGAAAGCATCCCCTTGATTGCTCCCAGTTCCACAAACATTCAAAACCTCGACCACCAATATGTGCCATATTCAGGTTGCACTGCAGTAACTCACCAAGGTTCCTGAGACAACACCTTCCAAACCAATGGCCACTGCCATCTAAAAGGACAAGAGCAGCAGATTCCTGGGAATACCACCACCTGGAGGTTATTCTCCAAGTCACTCGCCACCCTGACTTGGAAATATTTTATAATAACCTTTATTGTCACAAGTAGGCTTACGTTAACACTGCAATAAAGTTACTGTGAAAAGCCCCTAGTTGCCACATTCCAGCACCTGTTCGGGTACACAGAGGGAGAATTCGGAATGTCCAAATTACTTAATGGCATCTTTCAGGACATCTGGGAGGAAACCAGAGCCCCCGGAGGAAACCCATGCAGACACGGGGAGAACGTGCAGACTTTAACTGTCTCTGGGGCAAAATCCTGGAATTTCCTTCCTAATAGCACAATGAATGTACCTCAAGGACTGCAGCGGTTCAAGAAGGCAACTCACCACCAACTTCTGAAGGGCAACTAGGGATGGGAAATAAATGGTGGCCTAACCAACGACACCCACATCCCGTAAATACATTTTTTAAATGTCGTACAATTCTTAAATGTTGCAAATTTGTGCGTGGTACACTTACTCTGCATATAAGGTGCAATTGCACGAAACAGAACCATTTGGGTATTGAATCTCACAACAGCTGGTGTTTTTCTGATGTTCAAACAGCTGCCTCTGCAAATCAGGGATGCAAGTAATTTGTCTTCAGCAGTCAATACATGAAAAAGCTGAATCTGTAGAAAATGGCAGCCTACTGATTGTGTTGTAAACTGTTGCATATTTAATTAACTTCATCATGGCCCAATATCATCTACTATCCAATGATGTCAGGAAATTCCCCAGCCTTGTATTGTTCACACATTAATATTGTTTTTTAAAGGAACTTCATGAGATAGATTTAAAGTATGAGCTAACTAATTGACAGAGTACTCCAGCCAGTCGATACTCTCAGATGGGAGACCTGACCATTGAATGTCGGGCCACATTACCATGCTCCCAGTTTTTTTATTCGTTCATGGGATTTGGCCATTGCTGGCTGGTAAGAGTGACAGATTTCCTTCCCTAAAGGACATTAATGAACCAGCTAGGTTTTTACAACAATCAACAATGGTGTCATGGTCATCATCAGACTTTTAATTCTAGAATTTAATTAATTCAAATTTTATCGTCTGTCATGGTGGGATTCAAACCCGTGTAGTGACCAGCCATGGCCTAGTTTTGGGCCCGATTCGATTGTATATTTTAAATTAAAGAATTGGACACTTTAAATCAAACTGCAGTCAAACCTCAGGCAGGCTGACGAGAATTCAGACTTGACCAAAGTCACATAGGCAACCCACAGACCAACTGACAGAGCATAAATGGATTTGCCCTATCGATCACGCATCAGAAGATTATTGATTTTCTTGATATGCACCGATCTATTGTGGTTTACCAGGATCAAGCCAGACTTTTAGGCGTCCAGAATTCCAACCTTTACCTTATATGGCAACAAAGTACGTGCACACCACACCACAGGAAATGGATACCCGAGGCAGGCTCCCAGTGTTCTGTCAAGCGGTCATCACCTAATTCATTGGTTGTTGGGACCCCCTCTCAAGGCCTCATTGGCAGAAACCCAGAGAAGTATCTACAAAGGCGTGAAGAGAGGGGTTTAAAGGCAGATGTCCAAGACATATCAGGAGTGAAGACTCGACTTGGGAGGTGACCTTGACCATCCGTACACTGGCCAGAGAAGGAAGGAAGGAAGCTGTCAGCAAGATGCACCTTCAAAGTGCAGACCAGAAAGACTCAGAGAATCTGACCCATGGTTCAATCAAAGCCATCTTTATTTGGAGTACAAACAATTCTTGGGCATCTCTAGTATTTTGTTTGGGTTATTTAAGGGTTAACTTTATTGTTGAATAAAATTGATTTGAATTAATATTTGTGTTATCCTTTCTTCTCCTCATTAATAAAGCCATTGGGGTAAAACCTTTGAGTAAATAAATTGGCCGAATTATCTGAATTAGACAAATACAACACCCGTGTCCCCGGAGAATTACTCTGGGTCACTGGACTACTAGTCCAGTGACAATATCACTATGTCACTGTCTCCACCTCTGATGTGTGGACACCAATGAGGTGCTGCACTGCAGCTCACCATGCTCTGGGCCAACATGATCACGGGGAGAAAAAGCAGGAGCAGCCTAGGTTGGCACAACACCAAATCATCCTTGAAACCTAGAGGAACACTGCTCTTCCTCTTGGTCCTGTGGAAGTAATAGCATACTTACCACTTTTACCCCTTTCAGCTGTACCAGTGGGTAAATGCGGACAAGGCGTGCAAGGTGCACCTTTTTAACCAGGAGGCATGTATGACATAGAATGTTGATCTGCATACTGAAAAGACCCACCACTTGGAAGAGGCTGGCACACTGGCTGTCCACTAGTAGACATTTTTCAGAATGATGGCAGCCAAATCACAAGTGGGAACGCGGCGATACTTTTCTGCTTCATCATCTTTAGAGTTACAGCCCGCTTCAACCTAGCAGAGCCAGTAAAAATATCTCACCTGGACTTCCTTTTTGCCCACTCCATTTATCGCAGGAAAGGGCGGCACCTCTCTCCTTACAATGTCCTGAACCGGCAAGTACCCAAAGCTATTCCCCCTGGGCAACTCATAATCTCCCTCCAGGTCCACCAACTTAACAAAATTTGCCCCCTACAAACAGATTGCCAAAGCGCTTAATCCCTGCGTGCCGCCACCCCATAAACCTCGCGCTCAGCACCGCCAGTGCAAACCTCTGGTTATTTCAGATCCCCGTCCACATTGAGGAGCCCTCCATTCCCAGATGCTTCCGCCACTGCCCCCACATCCACCACTGCCAACACCACCACTGGGCTCATGGATTTCCTGGCCGGTGGGAAGGGTAAAGGTGGCAACTGTAAAGCCCTCAAACACATACACCTACACTATGCCTCCTCCATCCGTCTCCACACCGACAACTCCCCCAAGGCCTATTTCCTAACAAACGCAATATTTGGTGCCCAGTAATAATTCATCATATCCCCCCTCCCACCCCAGATCCATGAAAACCTGCCTAACCCGAGGGGTCTTCCACACCCACACACACCCGGAGATTAGCTCATTGGCCTTTCTAAAAAAAAACTTGGGGAGAAATATTGGAAGGTTCTGGAATACAAACAGACATCTTAGCAGCACGAGCGACTGCGGCAGCACATCCCACCTCTTAAAGTCTGCCCCCATCTTCTCCACTAACCGAACCTGGTTAAGTTAATGAACTGTGCCATAGAGTCATAGATGTTTACAGCATGGAAACAGGCCCTTTGGCCCAGCTTGTCCATGCTGCCAGTTTCTATCACTAAGCTAGTCCCACTTGCCGCATTTGAACCATATCCCTCTATACTCACCCTGCTCATGTAACTGTCGAACTGCTTTTTAATTGAAAAATTTGTACCCACCTCTACCACTTCCTCTGGCAGTCCAGATGCTCACCGCCCTCTGTGTGAAGAAATTTCCCCTCTGGTCACTTTGTATCTCTGTCCTCCCACCTTAAACCTATGCCCTCTAGTTCTAGACTCCTCTACCTTTGGGAAAATTGACGATTTACCTTATCTATGCCCCTCATTATTTTATAGACCTCTATAAGATCACCCCTACGCCTCCTACGCTCCAGGGAAAAAAGTCCCAGCCTATCCAAACTCTCCTTATAACTCAGACCATCAAGTACTGGTAGCAGCCTCGTAAATCTCTTCTGCACTCTTTCAAGTTCAACATTATCCTCCCTATAATAGTGTGACCAGAACTGGACACAGTATTCCAAGTGTGGCCTTACCAATGTCTTGTACAACTTCAACAAGACGTCTTAACTCCTGTATTCAATATTCTGACCAATAAAACCTGGCATGCTGAATGCCTTCTTCATCATCCTGTCCACCTGCGACTCCACCTTCAAGGAGCTATGAAACTGTACCTCTAGATCTCTTTGTTCTGTAACTCTCCCCAACTCCCTACCATTAACTGAGTAGGTCCTGAACTGATTTGATCTACCAAAATGCACCACCTCACATTTATCCAAATTAAACTCTATCTACCATTCATCAGCCTACTGGCCCAATTGATCAAAATCCTGTGGTAATCTTATATAACCTTCTTCACTATCCACTATGCCACCAATCTTGGTGTCATCAGCAAACTTACTAACCACGCCTCCTACATTCTCATCCAAATCATTAATAAATATATCACAAACAGCAGTGGACCCAGTACTGATCCCTGAGCTACACCGCTGGTCACAGGATTCCAGTATGAAAAACAATCCTCCACAACCACCCTTTGGCTTTGGTCACCAAGCCAATTTTGTTTCCAATTGGCTACCTCACCCTGGATTCCGTGAGATTTAACCTTTTGCAACAACTTACCATTCGGTATCTTGTCAAAAGCCTTGCTAAAGTCCAAGTAGATAACGTCGACTGCACTGCCCTCATCTACCTTCTTGGTTACCCCTTTAAAAAACTCAATCAAATTCGTGAGACATGACGTTCCCCTCACAAAGCCATGCTGACTTTCCCTAATTAGCCCTTGCCTGTCTAAATGCCTGTAGATCCTGTCACTCAGAATACCTTCTAACAATTTCCCCACTACAAAAGTAAGACTAACCGGTCTGTAGTTACCAGGCTTATACCTGCAGCCCTTCTTAAACAAGGGCACAACATTTGCTACCCCCCAATCTTCACACACTTCTCCTGTGGCTGTCAATGATTCAAATATCTCAACTAGGGGGCCGGCAATTTCCTCCCTAGCCTCCCACAACATCCTGGGATACATTTCATTCTGTCCCAGGTATTTATCAATCTTTATGTGCTTTGACAAAGCTTTGACAAAGAGTCATTGGACTCGAAACATTAGCTCTTTTCTCTCCCTACAAATGCTGCCAGACCTGCTGAGATTTTCCGGCATTTTCTCTTTTGTTTCAGAGCGGTATTCCCTTCCGCAGGCACTCCTGTACCTTCTGCCCGCAAAGACTTTGCTGTTCGGGTGGGGAAAAGACTGAAACAATCCACCTTGAGCGGGAGCCACCAAATGTGCGACCACTCACATCATCAGAACATAAGAACATAAGAACTAGGAGCAGGAGTCTGCCATCTGGCCCCTCGAGCCTGCTCCGCCATTCAATAAGATCATGGCTGATCTTTTGTGGACTCAGCTCCACTTGCCGGCCCGAACACCATAACCCTTAATCCCTTTATTCTTCAAAAAACTATCTATCTTTACCTTAAAAACAATTAATGAAGGAGCCTCAACTGCTTCACTGGGCAAGGAATTCCATAGATTCACAACCCTTTGGGTGAAGAAGTTCCTCCTAAACTCAGTCCTAAATCTACTTCCCCTTATTTTGAGGCTATGCCCCCTCGTTCTACTTTCACCCGCCAGTGGAAACAACCTTCCCGCATCTATCCCCTATCTATTCCCTTCATAATTTTATATGTTTCTATAAGATCCCCCCTCATCCTTCTAAATTCCAACGAGTACAGTCCCAGTCTACTCAACCTCTCCTCGTAATCCAACCCCTTCAGCTCTGGGATTAACCGAGTGAATCTCCTTTGCACACCCTCCAGTGCCAGTATGTCCTTTCTCAAGTAAGGAGACCAAAACTGAACACAGTACTCGAGGTGTGGCCTCACTAACACCTTATACATTGCAGCATAACCTCCCTAGTCTTAAACTCCATCCCTCTAGCAATGAAGGACAAAATTCCATTTGCCTTCTTAATCACCTGTTGCACCTGTAAACCAACTTTCTGTGACTCGTGCACTAGCACACCCAGGTCTCTCTGCACAGCGGCATGCTTTAATATTTTATCGTTTAAATAATAATCCCATTTGCTGTTATTCCTACCAAAATGGATAACCTCACATTTGTCAACATTGTATTCCATCTGCCAGACCCTTGCCCATTCACTTAACCTATCCAAATCCCTCTGCAGACTTCCAGTATCCTCTGCACTTCTCACTTTACCACTCATCTTAGTGTCATCTGCAAACTTGGACACTTTGCCCTTGGTCCCCATCTCCAAATCATCTATGTAAATTGTGAACAATTGTGGGTCCAACATGGATCCCTGAGGGGCACCACTAGCTACTGATTGCCAACCAGAGAAACATCCATTAATCCCCACTCTTTGCTTTTTATTAATTAACCAATCTTCTATCCATGCTACTACTTTACCCTTAATGCCATGCATCTTTATCTTATGTAGCAACCTTTTGTGTGGCACCTTGTCAAAGGCTTTCTGGAAATCCAGATATACCACATCCATTGCCTCCCTGTTATCTACTGCACTGGTAATGTCCTTAAATAATTCCACTAAATTAGTTCGGCACGACCTGTCCATTATGAACCCATGCTGCGTCTGCCAAATGGGACAATTTCTATCCAGGTGCCTCACTATTTCTTCCTTGATGATAGATTCCAGCATCTTCCCTACTACCGAAGTTAAGCTCACTGGCCTATAATTTCCCGCTCTCTGCCGACCTCCTTTTTTAAACAGTGGTGTCGTGTTTGCTAATTTCCAATCCACCAGGACCACCCCAGAGTCTAGTGAATTTTGGTAAATCATCATTAGTTCCCCTGCAATTTCCCTAGCCATCTCTTTTAGCACTCTGGAATGCATTCCATCAGGGCCAGGAGACTTGTCTAACTTTAGCCCCATTAGCTTGCCCATCACTACCTCCTTAGTGATAACAATACTCTCAAGGTCCTCCCCTGTCATAGCCTCATTTCTATTTGTCACTGGCATGTTATTTGTGTCTTCCACTGTGAAGACCGACCTAAAAAACCTGTTCAGTTCCTCAGCCATTTCCTCATCTCCCATTATTAAAACTCCCTTCTCATCCTCTGAAGGACCAATGTTTACCTTAGCCAGTCTTTTTTCTTTTATATATTTGTAGAAACTTTTACTGTTTGTTTTTATATTCTGAGCAAGTTTACTCTCATACTCTATCTTACTCTTCTTTATAGCTGTTTTAGTAGCTTTCTGTTGCCCCCTAAAGATTTCCCAGTCCTCTAGTCTCCAACCAATCTTTGCCACTTTGTATGCTTTTTCCTTCAATTTGATACTCTCCCTTATTTCCTTAGATATCCATGGTCGATTTTCCCTCTTTCTACCGTCCTTCCTTTTTGTTGGTATAAACCTTTGCTGAGCACTGTGAAAAATCGCTTGGAAGGTTCTCCACTGTTCCTCAACTGTTCCACCATAAAGTCTTTGCTCCCAGTCTACTTTAGCTAGTTCTTCTCTCATCCTATTGTAATCTCCTTTGTTTAAACACAAAACACTAGTATTTGATTTCACCTTCTCACCCTCCATCTGTATTTTAAATTCCACCATATTGTGATCACTCCTTCCGAGAGGATCCCTAACTATGAGATCATGAATCAATCTTGTCTCATTACACAGGACAAGATCTAGGACCGCTTGTTCCCTCGTAGGTTCCATTACATACTGTTCTAGGAAACTATCGCGGATACATTCTATAAACTCCTCCTCAAGGTTGCCTTGACCGACCTGGTTAAACCAATCGACATGTAGATTAAAATCCCCCATGATAACTGCTGTACCATTTCTACATGTATCAGTTATTTCTTTGTTTATTGCCTGCCCCACCATAACGTTACTATTTGGTGGCCGATAGACTACTCCTATCAGTAACTTTTTCGCCTTACTATTCCTGATTTCCACCCAAATGGATTCAACCTTATCCTCCATAGCACCGATGTCATCCCTTACTATTGCCCGGATGTCATCCTTAAATAACAGAGCTACACTACCTCCCTTACCATCCACTCTGTACTTCCGAATAGTTTGATACCTTCGGATATTTAACTCCCAGTCGTGACCATCCTTTAACCATGTTTCAGTAATGGCCACTAAATCATAGTCATTCATGATGATTTGCGCCATCAACTCATTTACTTTATTCTGAATACTACGAGCATTCAGGTAAAGTACACTTATGTTGTTTTTTTTACCTCTGTTTTGAATCTTAACATCTCCAGTTTTATTTCTTTTAGTATTACTGGGCCTATTCACTGAGGTCCCCTCAGTCACTGTACCTTGTACTGTCGCCCTTTTTGATTTTTGACTATGTCTTCTCTGCCTTGCACTTTCCCCCTTACTTCCTTTTGCTTCTGTCCCTGTTTTGCTACCTTCCAACTTCCTGCACGGTTCCCACCCCGTTAGGCAACATTAGTTTAAACCCTCCCCAACAACTCTAGCACTCCCCCTAGGACATCAGTTCCAGTCCTGCCCAGGTGCAGACCGTCTGGTTTGTACTGGTCCCACCTCCCCCAGAACCGGTCCCAATGCCCCAGGAATTTGAATCCCTCCCTCTTGCACCATCTCTCGAGCCACGCATTCATCCTATCTATCCTGACATTCCTACTCTGACTAGCTCGTGGCACTGGTAGCAATCCTGAGATTACTACCTTTGAGGTCCTACTTTTTAGTTTAACTCCTAACTCCCTGAATTCAGCTTGTAGGATCTCATCCCATTTTTTACCTATATCGTTGGTGCCTATGTGCACCACAACAGCTGGCTGTTCACCCTCCCCCGCCCCAGAATGTCCTGCAGATGCTCCGAGACATCCTTGACCCTTGCACCAGGGAGGCAACATACCATCCTGGAGTTTCGATTGCATCCACAGAACCGCCTGTCTATTCCCCTTACGATCGAGTCCCCTATCACTATAGACCTGCCATTTTTCTTCCTGCCCTGCTGCGCATTAGAGCCAGCCATGATGCCATGAACTTTGCTGCTGCCTTCCGCTGGTGAGCCATCTCCCTCAACAGTATCCAAAGCGGTATATATATTTTGCAGGGAGATGACCGCAGGGGACACCTGCACTGCCTTCCTACTCTTGCTCTGCCTTTTGGTCACCCATTTTCTATCTCCCTCAGTAACTTTCACCTGCGGTGTGACCAACTCGCTAAACGTGCTATCCACGACCTCCTCAGCATCATGGATGCTCCAAAGTGAGTCCATCCGCAGCTCCAGAGCCGTCAAGCGGTCTAACAAGAGCTGCAACTGAACACACTTCTTGCATGTGGAAGAGCCAGGGACAGTGGACGTGTCCCTGAGCTCCCACATCGCACACGAGGAGCATGACACGGGTCTGGGATCTCCTGCCATGTCTTAAACCTTAGGTAAACTTATACAACTACAATTTCAAAAAACAAAAGAAAAATAAATAATTAGTCAATGAAAAGAAAAACTACTTACCAGTCACTTACCAGGGTTAAAAAGCACCTCCTCCCCACCCAGCTTCGAATTCCCAAACTCACTCTTGGTTGTGCCTTCTCTGGCTCACTGGGAGAACTCACCCAGAGTCTCGGATGCTCTCTGGTTCTCTCACTGCAGATTAAAAGTTACAGGCCAGAAGAAAGAGATAACAAAACAGTAGAGAAAAAGCACCTTCTCCCAGTCTGCACCGAATTACCTCACTGCACCAAATTACCAAGTTGCAATTCCCACTCTGGATGTGCGTCACTCCGGCTGTGTCTTCTCGACTTACGCAAAGCTTCATGTCCGTGACCAGAAGTCCCTGGCCATAAAGTTGAAGGTACTGTTAGAAAGTGTGATAGAAAGAGTTGAAAGCTCCTCTGTCTTCTAGATAATGTTTTAAGACATTTGACAAACTATGTGATGTACTGATAAGGTATATGAGCCAGCAACAACATCCTTATGTGCACCATGAGAACAGAATGGTCAGTGCAGTGGCTGGAGTGTTAATGATGGTGTGGATGGCTGGTGTGGCATCTCAGCTCTCTGACCACACTCTGTGTTCCCTGTGCGCGAATCAAAATACTGAATTACAACCCCTGTGAATACTCTCAACCTCTTGATGGAGGAAGAGATGTCAGCCCGACTTTTGAAGGTTGTAAATTTCAGGCCTGCTGTCAATTCAATAACAGGTCACCACTGATTCTGGTGATATTGCTGATTCAAGCAAATGTTCTCAGTAAAACCAACAAGAGAGGCACAGGGCAGATCTGCAGTAATTGATGTTCTGTGATGCATGAGGCATGTTAAGAACAACAGAAGGAATTGACGATTACAACAACTCATTAAGTGCTTTCAAACAGAGAGGGAATAATTTGGACTTTGGCTACGAGCATAAAACAAGCATGAATCGTTAATATAAACAGAAAATGCTGGAAATACTCAATTGGTCAGATAGCATCTGTGGTGAGAGGAAAGAATTGGCAATCTGGTTTCAACAGTAATGGAAATAAAATGTCTGCATGGCGCGGAATATGAGGGATTACCTGGGGAACACCATCTTGAGCAGCAGCCCAATAGCGATGACCCGCATCCGGCCACTCCCCGTATCACAAATCGGCCCTGAACCCCCCCCCCCAACTCTGCAAATTGACCCCCCCCCCTCCCCCCGCACCACACAGCAGCCCACCAAGAAAGCCTGGGTATCCACTTCCAAGTGCGGGGTGACCCGACCTGCCATCCTGTAATAGGGGAGTTCCTACAGAGACCTCTGTCATAGGAAGATCCCAACAGGGATCTCTGCAATAGGGGGAACGCTCACAGAGACCCCTGTAATTGTGGTAAAACCCAAATGTTTGTAAACATTAACCGCATGACAGAAAGATAAATGCAATGAAATCATACGCTTGAGAGATTGGAATGCACTTAGTGCTGGGAATGCACTTACATCTCTTTGTTGTGGTCAATGTTTACAAACATTGGGGTTTCACCACTTAGGCCACTGAACTATGAATGGATTGAAGCTGCTGATTGTTTGTACAAGTTGTCAGTCACAGACCAGTACTGGAAAGCTATGAATGGTTCGCAGCTAACTAATCTGTGACACAGCGCCTCTCCTTTGAGGAATGGACAATGGAGCTGTAAGGTAAGTGGTACAGCTATAAAACTTCCCACTACCTCTTCCTGGACTACTCTCAAGCTTCCAGGCAGTGGTCCCTTTTCTCGATGTGGGTGTCTGTGTGGGGGGAGGTCTGTGTGTTGGGGGAATCTGGGAAGGTAGTTCCTTTAGGCAGGGGCTTCCTTTGAGGGGTCCCTCTATTACAGGGGTCCCTGGGGGCGGGGGGGGGGGGAGGGTGAGTCTATTGCAGGGATCATTGGGGGGTGGGGGCATGGGGTGTCTGAGAGAGGCGTAATAGGTAGGCAGTGCACTCTTGGGAGTGGTGTGGCCCTTGGATGAGTTTGGATTGTCTCTACCAGCATGGTCGTCATGGTGGAACTTGTGTTGAGCCAAGGGGGCAATAAATGCCCGTTTGGCCCACGACTAGGTACACTACATCAGGCCAAGCTGGTAAAAACACAAGTGATCCGCACCCATGTGATTCCTGTCGCGGGGACTGGGGAATCACAGGGGGCAAAAGCATAGGGCAGCAGGGCTGCTAAACAGATGGAAGTGGATAATTAAGACCCATTTGCATTTATTTACATACCCCCCCCCCCCACTCCGTCGGCGTGCATCATGGACCTTGTTCGCTCTGCCAGTCGGGGGTCGGAGTATTGGGCGCCAATCCTGATTTTCCCCCGATGTCCAATTCTCTGTCCAATCGGGGAACGCAATCCAGGTTTCCCAGGACAGAGAATCCCTCCCAACTATTCCATTGTATTCCTGGGGCAGGATTTTCCAGCCCCCAACATGTGTTTTCCATTGGTGGGAGCTGCTGGCAGGATCTTCTGGTACATCCGATGTTTACACAGTTTTGCATGGTTTGCCCATCGTACCACTAGGGAACTTGTTAAGGGGGCTAGTCTCCTTCTGCGGGACTGGAAGATCCCTCCAACAGGAAGTGCCAGAAATTCCCACCCCTGGTCTCCCGCATGTTTTCCTTTATAAACTTGAGGTAATCGGAAACTTTGTTGCGCATATCTTAACTAATACATTAACGTATTATTTCAGTGCTGACTGACTTACTTGGGCTTCCAGTTAAATAACATCTTGAGTTTAAAATTCCAATCCTTGTGTTCAAATCCCTTTGTGGCTCCTCTTATAATCTTTTCCAGCTCCACAATTCTTTCAACTATCTTTGATCATCCTGAGCTTCCCTACCATTAATCACTCTGCCATTGGTGGTCACGACTTCAGTTGCCTGGACTTCACCTCTAGAATTTCATCTCTATACCTCTCTGTCTCAGCACCTCAAGTTCCTCCTCAAGACATTGGTTAATACCTATTTCCTTGATCACGTTTTTGGTTACCTGACTTATGTGATGTGGTGTCACATTTTGTTTTTTAATGCTCCTGGAACATTTTATCACTTCAAAGGAGGCATATAAATGTACCTTGTTGTCATTGTTTGTTCTGCTGCAGTTACATTGACGATCAGAAATTACTGTTATAGGAATTGATTATAGGAATTTATACTGTTATAGGAACTGAGAATCAAATCCCAAATTTCACTTCCAAATCTGCGCCAAACTCTCAGGGTCAGCTTGTCAAAGGGGATTCAGGAACTTGACACCTGGAGAGAATCCAGGACCTGACTCTGAGCCAAGGCTGAAGTGCTCTTGTGACACGATGTTTAAATGCAAATAGCCTAATTGACCAGGAAACCAGGAAGCAAGCTCAGTATCCAGTTAGAGATACAGAGTGCCTCCAATTGGAAGGAGCTTCCTGCCTCAACCAGCAGCAAAGGCAGACAGCAGCCATGATGAACACTGCCACTACCTTGCCAATTAGGGCGGGCAGCCACTCAGAACACCAGGGGCTGGAAACCAGAGGAAAGTGGCCAATCAAACAAGTTTACTGTACAGCACTTGACCTACCACTGATTGGCCCACCATAGCTCCATTTTTAACAAAAAGGTATTCAAATGTCACCATGATGAATCCAAGAGTTGGGCTTTAATGTGCACCAGACTGTTCAGGTTTACCGAAATAAAGATTGAAATTGCATTCCTAACCATACATACCACTTAACAAACTTCTAAAGGAGCATTTTTGATCGTAATTGGCAGTGAGTGGGTTGCCCATTCCCTTCCCCTCGCCCCTTGCTGCTGGGCCTTTGAGCCGAGCAGGTGGGGTAGTGGTAACGTCACTGGACTAGTAGTCCAGAAACTGAGGCTAATGTTCTAGTGGATTTTAAATTCAATAAAAAAACAGAATTGAAATCCAGTCTCCATAATGATGGCCAGGAAATTACCATCAGTTGTTTTAAAAATCCAGCTTACTCACTGATGCCCTTTAGGGAAGGGAATCTGTCCTCCTTACCCTGTCTGTCCTTTGTGACTTCAGATCAACAGCAATGTGATTGGCCCTTAACTGCCCTGTGAAATAGCTTAGCAACCAGTTCAGAGAGCAGTTAAGGGTCAATCAGCAAAGAAGGATGAAGGGATTGATTAAGAAGGTGAAAGTACAGTACGAAAGGAAGCTTGCAGGGAACATAAAGACTGACACTAAGAGTTTCTATCGATATGTGAAGAGAAAGAGATTGGTAAAGAGAAATGTAGGCCCCCGACAGACAGAAACAGGGGAATGCATAATAAGGGACAAAGAAATGGCTGAGCAATTAAATACATACCTTAGTTCTGTCTTCACAAACGAGGACACAAATCAGATCGCAGAAATGTTGGAGAATGAAAGGTTCATTGAGAGGGAAGAACTGAGGGAGATCAACATTAGTAGGGAAATGGTGCTGGGAAAACTGATGGGATTGAAGGCGGATATATCCCCAGGGCCTGAGAATCTGCATCCCAGAGTGCTTAAGGAGGTGGCTCTGGAAATAGTGGATGCATTGGTGGTCATCTTCCGGGATTCTATAGACTCTAGAACTGTCTCTTCAGATTGGAAGGTAGCTCACATCACTCTGATATTCAAAAAGGGAGGTAGAGAGAAAGCAGGGAATTATAGACCAGTAAGCCCAACATCGGTCGTGGGGAAAATGCTTGCATCCATTATCAAGGACTTTATAGCGGAACATTTAGAAAGCAGTGGCAGGATCAGTCCGAGTCAGCATGGATTTATGAAGGGAAAATCATGCTTGACCAATCTATTGGAAATCTTTGAAGAGGTAACCTGTACAGTTGACAAGGGGAGCCAGTCAATGTGGTATATTTTGACTTTCAGAAGGCGTTTGACAAAGTCCCGCATAAGAGATTATTGTGCAAAATTAAAGCGCATGAGTTTGGTGGAAATGTATTGAGGTGGATAGAAAACTGGTTGGCAGAGAGGAAACAAAGAGTAGGGATTAATGGGTCCTTTTCAAATTGGCAGGCAGTAACCAGTGGGGTACCACAGGGATCTGTGCTGGGACCCCAGCTATTCACAATATATATTAATGATTTGGATGAGGGAACAAAATGGAACATCTCAAAGTTTGCAGATGATACCAAATTAGGTGGGAGGGTGAATTGTGACGAGGATGCAGGGATCCTACAGTAAGATCTGGACAGGTTGGGCGAATGGGAAAACCAATGGCAGATGCAATAAAATTTGGATAAGTGTGAGGTTATTCATTTCGGAAGCAAAAACAGGAAGGCAGATTACTACCTGAATGGTTGTAAATTGGGAGTGGAGAATATGCAGCGGGACCTGGGTGTCCTTGTGCACCAGTCGCTGAAGGTAAGCACGCAGGTGCAGTAGGTGCCAAAGAAGGCTAATGGTATGTTGGCCTTCATTGCGAGAGGTTTCGAGTATAGAAGCAGGGATGTGTTGCTGCAATTGTACAGAGCAATTGGTGAGGCCACACATGGAGTATTGTGTGCAGTTTTGGTCCCCTTCTCTGAGGAAGAATGTTCTTGCTCTCGAGGGAGTGCAACAAAGGTTTACCAGACTGAGAATGGGATCAAAGGCCATGGGGAGAAAGCAGGATTAGGCTATTGAGTTGGATGATTAGCCATGATCATGATGTATGGCGGAGCAGGCTCGAACAGCCAAAAGGCCTAATTTTCCTTCCGTTGCAGAGGCAGTCCGAAGACAGACGGCTAGCCCCCTCCTTACCATCACTGCCCTGCCCATCTTAGTGTTAAAAAGTCAATGCCCAAGTGTGCACAGTGGTTAACACTGTTGCTTCACAGTGCCAGGGACCCGGGTTTGATTCCCAGTTTGGATCACTGTCTGTGTGGAGCCTACACGTGCTCCCTGTGTCTGCATGGGTTTTCTCTGAATGCTCCGGTTTCCTCCCACAAATTCTGAAAGACGTGCTGTTAGGTAATTTGGACAATCTGAATTCTCCCTCAGTGTACCGAACAGGTGCCAGAATCTGGCACTAGGGGCTTTTCACAGTAACTTCATTGCAGTGTTAATGTAAGCCTTCTTGTGACACTAATAATGATTATTATTCTTATTACTATTTCTAAAGCACAGAGAATCTCCATTGCTACTGGTTCCAAGAATGACCTCCCCACGTTGCTGAAGTCCGGGATAATACACTGCCACTAAAGATTTTTTTGTTTCATGATACTTGTGTTGTAGGAGTTCTTTTTTTCACATCTCTTTTTTATCGTTCCTTCTGCTATACTGAAGTCTCAGAAAATTTTTAATAACCGTCAACTTTTGGTTCAAATAACATTCAAATGAATTAGGTTCCAATAAATCACTCTGGGCCTAAATGTTCTCTCTGTGAAACTAGGTGGGTTTTGAATGTGTTAAAATCCAATAAAGAAAAATAATTCCCTACCCCCATTTAAAAAAAGTAAATTTGTTCAAGGGAAAAAATATTTTTATGTAAAAAAATGAACAGCTGAATCCTGCAATGGATCATTTTGCAAAACTGGAAATAAAATAGGCTGAACTAAAACCTTCTGATCTGTTAAGAGCTCCATTCATCATGAAGCTTCCCTTAATCCCACTCCAGAAGGAGCAAGGGAGCACTCAGTTCAATTTCTGCCTCAGTGAATGAAGGAGTTATACCAGACTATCCATGGTCCAGATAGTGCTCAGCAGTGAAGTGTCGATGATCATACTATATCCAACTTAATTAGATGTTCCTGTCTTTGAGACCTTGTCCTTAGTGACCAACATTTTTACTCTATGGAAAGAGTCCATTGTAGTTTAAAGTATGACGCAATTTTAATGTCTGAAGTGATTTATTTGCATAGCATAAGCTTAATATTCCAGCACTGTTGGCAATGTGTCAACATTTTAGTTAATTTCATTGCTGTCATAGTATTTCTTGGAACATTATGAAACAAACAAGGCTTTACGGACACGGAGTAACCTTTGAAGAGCCCATAAAATGTCACTGGATGTCAGAGCTCGTGTTAATTTGCATATAATAGTCTAGAAACATTTTTTAAAAATTAAATTGTGAAATTTGAAATCATATTTAATGATTCCACATATTAAAAAAACCAAGAGATTTCATTTCCATTGCTCTTTCTCCAGAGTTTCAGCGGTTAACAAGTAACTCCCCAATGCCCCCACAAAAATATGTGCCATTTTGCCGAGATTTCTGCAGACCTCACGCTGAAGTTATGTTAGACAAGCAGGAGAGCTTTGCAAGGCCATCTTATGGTTCTCTTTTCATCCACACATGATCGTTTCAATCTATATTAAAAATATACCAGGCATCAATTCTCGTGTACTACTTGATAGATGAAACACCATTTTAAAATCAGATCAACGAATACCGATCAAAGTCTCACATGTGCTTATTTAGAAATAAGCACCATAAAGGCATTGGTTATTTAAACAAATGGTTAAATTGCGAGACTTCTAGTGAAAAGATGCCACCATTACGAATACATCCTTTATCTAACCCCAAGGCATTCAGATATATATTTTTATTTCACGGTAGCTTGTATGGTGAGCAACACTGAAGTGGAGCCACAGCATCAGTATAAATTGGTTTTCATCCTGCATTGCTTCTACATTAGAAATCTATCAGATAATTAGGTTTCGAGCTGCACTCATGGTTTGGAGCCTTGTGCTTACAAAAAAGCTTTCCCGTCAGTTAAAGGTTATGCACAGCAGTACTTGGAAGTGTATTTCAAAGAAGGACTTTCTTTGCATCTATGTAACATTTACATCATCATGCTGCATTAATTTACACCATTTATAGTTTTAAATATTTTATGCATGCCAGAACACGTCGTTGTTTGTATTGGTGTACTTAAAGATGATCCTAGATGTATTTTTTTTTAAAGACACCCATTCCTGTTTGAATTGGAGTCAGGTAAGTCTGCCGACAAGAAGCTGAACTGTGCCTTCTGTCAGAAAAACAGAAAATGCTGGTTATACTCATGCGTTCTGTCAGCTTGTCTCAGACAGTAACACTGTACCCTCTGGATCTGAGTTTATCAAAGTGAATCACAATCTCGGACTTCAGCATGCAATCTCGGCTGGCAATCCAGTGCAACATTGGGAGTAAACTGTATTGTCGTAAGTGAATGTACCTTTGGCAGTGCAAAATTCCCTCGGTATTGTCACTGTATTGTCACGACTTGAACAGTGTTAACAATTCTCACCTCTGAGTCACAGGTCTATGGATTAAAGTCTTGCTCCAGAAAATTGGGCATGCCCTGGTTCCCTCCCATTCCTCCGGCTGTAAAAATGTCTTTGGGAAGACAGCCCATGGGAAGAATGAGAATGGCTGGCCGCTGCCATTTATCGGCGACTTGGCTGTTAATAGGCTCGAGTCAAGGTTTCTGACCCTGGGAGACACAAATTCTCACCTGAGT
Organism: Scyliorhinus canicula; assembly: GCF_902713615.1. Taxonomy (NCBI): domain Eukaryota; kingdom Metazoa; phylum Chordata; class Chondrichthyes; order Carcharhiniformes; family Scyliorhinidae; genus Scyliorhinus; species Scyliorhinus canicula. The sequence goes on from NC_052151.1 coordinate 111,108,901, forward strand.
AAGCTACCAACCATTCAACTGGATGGCCAGCAGCTCTGTAGTCCTAGCAATGCCAGGCGGGAGCAACAGCCTCTGCTTGGATGACAGGCAGTCCCCAGTGGAGATTGTTACTGAAGCTGGACACAAATGTAAATGGGGGTGGATTTCCTCAGGGGCAGATCCTGGTGAGATGGTTGGGAGGAGGGGCTGCGTTTGAGAGGTCAGGGGGCAGTATCAGAGGAAATATGATCTTGGGACAGTTGACTCCAATAGACACAGGGATCACTCTCCCCCCTTTGCTCGACACCAGCCTAGGCAAGTAAAGCTGCTGAATATTCCCAAATGGCATGGGCCTACCTCGCTATGGATAAAATACTGAAGGGGGCAAGAAAAGGCCTTTAAGTGGCCACTCAAGGCCTTAATAGGCCCAAGTCTGGTTCCTCCACTGCCCCAGGCAATATTTCGTGCAGGTCAGGGTCATTGGGTAGGTGGCAGAAAAGCCTCTCCCTGGATTTCACAAGCCCCTTTCCCCACCTTCGAACACACCAGTGGGAGAGCGATCCAGCCCATAATCTCAGTGTATATGTTGAAGAAAAACCGAGGGAATTTTGCACTGCCAAGGTACATTCTTGATTACATAGTAAGCCACGACTTTATCTTCCCTCTCAGAGGACAAGCAGAGGAAGTTCTCCTAGTTTCTTAATCAACATTTATCCCTCAACTAGCGTCACTAATACAGACTACCTGGTTATTAATCTTATTGTATTTATATCATCTTTCTGCATGCTGTGTTTTCCTGCATTGCAATAGTGACTACTCTTCAAAAGTACAAACTGCTGTGAGATTTTCTGAAATAATGATGGGTGCCATATAAACGCAATTTATTTCTTTGAATCAATGACTGTTCTTTCAGATTGACACTAAAGATTTTCTGATACTTCCATGAAGAGAACAAGTTTCTCTGATCACCTTGGCCAGCAATTCCTGCTCAATAAATATTAACACTAGAAAAACAATGAACTGTGCATTCATCTCATCGCTCTCTGTGAGATATTTCTGGTGCTTAATGTCTGCCAGGAACTTTTCACAGAATAACTGTCACTCCATTTCAAATAACTTCATTGTGTGGAGTACTTTGAGATATTGCAGCAATGTGATAAGGCTCTTGATGAATGGGACTCCTTTAGAAGTTCATAAGTTCATGTCCACATGTCAATCAAGCCTCTCTGTAGATTCAGCCCAGAGACAGTGAGGCACTACACGTGTTATGGGCCAGGGTTTAGAGAAACTCAAAGTGCATCATGGAGTTCACCTGACCCACAACCTTTACTAGATTGTGGTATGGGGAGCACAGGGCCCACTCTACAGGTGTGGTACAGCAGAAATGGAAACGTATTTTTTCAAGCAAAACAATGTTTATTCTATGAACTCAAGTTAACTTTTTTAAAACATACAGTGAACATCTTGGCAACCATGGCCGCGATTCTCTCCTACCTGGCGGGGCGGGGGGTCCTGGCGTGATGGAGTGGCGGGAACCACTCCGGCGTCGGGCCACCCCAAAGGTGCGGACGTCTCCGTACCTTTAGGGGCCAAGCCCTAACATTGAGGGGCTAGGCCCCCGCCGGAGTGGTTGGCACTCCGCCGACTGGCGTGGAAGGCCTTTGGTGCCACACCAGCCGGGGCCGAAGGGACTTCGCCAGCCGACAGACGTCCGCGCATGCGCCGGAGCATCAGCGGCTGCTGATGTCATCCCCGTGCATGCGCAGGGGAGGGGGTCACTTCCGCCTCCGCCATGGTGAAGACTGTGGCGAAGGCGGATGGAAAAGAGTGTCCCCACGGCACAGGCCCACCCGCCGATTGGTGGGCCCCAATCGCGGGCCAGGCCACCGTGGGGGCACCCCCCGGGGCCAGATCACCCCAGGATCCCGGAGCCCGCCGCGCCGCCTGCTCCCGCCGGTGAAGTAGGTGGTTTGATCCACACCGGCAGGAGAGGCTTGACAGCAGCGGGACTTCAGCCCATTGCGGGCCGGAGAATCGCCGGGGGGGGCCCGCCAACCGGCGCGGCGCGATTCCCGCCCCGCCGAATCTCTGGTGGCGGAGACTTCGGGACACGGCGGGGGCGGGATTGATGCCGGCCCGCGGCGATTCTCCGACCTGGCGGGGGGTTGGAGAATCCCGCCCCATTAATTCAAATACAACCCCTAAAGACTACAACACTAAGTAAACCTTTACGCTTTCCTTTTTAACTTCCATAGACTTAAAAACAAAACTTTTATCAGAAGCACATCAGGTTAAAGTCACTCCTGAACACATTTATAATTCTGAATTGACCAAATGATCAAGGGATCATTTGATGACAGAGAGAACAGCAGTATACCTGCTTGGTCTGGTTTCAGCCCCAACACCGAAAACGAAAATAAAACACACCCTGCAGCCTGCTTAAAAACGAAAGGAAAAAGCTGACAGACAGCCCAGCTCCACCTACACTCTGACATCACTGCAGTACTAAACACCCATTTCTTAAAGGCACTCTCACTACAGATATTTATATACACACCCATTTATAAACACTAATTTCTTAAAGGTACTCTCACATGACACACGAGAAACTGAGACTCCATTGAGCAATCTACAGAACAGTGCCAAACACAAATCATTATTCTGTTGGCACTTTCTATTCGCATTGGATCACTAAAATTATCAAACCAAAACAAACCAAAAAGAAAATGGTCCACCATGATACGCTCAGAAAGAGAAATCCATTACACAGGCCATTTTTCCTTTCTTTCTCACAGTCATTTCTATCTGAGCAAGCATAAACTGCTTGGTAATGAAATAATTATTCTCCAGCTAATGTTTTCAGCATGCTGAGAATTTTCATAATAGGTTAGGTGCAACAGCTCAATCTCATTACTTTTTTTTAATCCGTTTCAACCTTACAGCTCATTTACTGCCAGCTTGTCCTTTACAGAGCCTGGAGTTCAGCAACGGTAGCATAGTGGCTTCCCACAAATGCTTCATAGCTCCAGGGTCCCAGGTTCGATTCCCAGCTTGGGTCACAGTCTGTGCGGAGTCTGCACATCCTCCCTGTGTCTGTGTAGGTTTCCTCTGGGTGCTCCGGTTTCCTCCCACAGTCCAAAGATGTGCAGGTTAGGTGGATTGGCCAGGCTAAATTGCCCTTAGTGTCCAAAATTGCCCTTAGAGTTGGGTCGGGTTACTGGGTTATGGGGATAGGGTGGAGGCGTGGGGTTGGGTAGGGTGCTCTTTCCAAGAGCCGGTGCAGACTCGATGGGCTGAATGGCCTCCTTCTGCACTGTAAATTCTATGAAAACTCACCCGCAGTCACAACATGCGTGGAATCGGCAGTGAAGTCAAGCATTAGAGACCTACCCGAGTGAGTGCTAAGAAAAGAGTGGGAGTGGTGCTCATCAAGGACAGAGAGGCAATCAGCCCTCGTTGGAAGGAGCCCACAACCAAGACTCAGCCCTCAACAAGATTGTCCTCGACCACATTCCACAGCATGCTATCCGCCACCACCTCAGCACAATCCCAGCCCAACAAGAGGCCATTCGACAGCTAAGAACCAACGAGACCACCAGCACAGGTGGAATCCTCACTGAAATATTAAAATGCAGCAAAGAATACTCTTAGCATGAATACATGATTTCATCTCCCTAATATTTAAGGAGGGCATGCTAGGGAACCCACGAGAGGCCATTATTGTGACCACCTTCAGTAAAAGAGACAAGACCAACTGCGGTAACTATAGAGGGGTATCTCTGCTGTCTGCCAAGGGAAGCCCATTGCACGAGTCCTTTTCAACCATCTTCTCCCTGTGGCTAAAACCTCCTACCAGAATCACAATGCAGATTCCATTCATCAAGAGGAATAGTGGACATGACCTTCACAGCCAGACAAGTCCAAGAAAAATACAGAGAGCAGTAGCAGCCTCTATTCATGGCCTTCTTTGATTTCACAAAAGCCTTCAACTCCAGCAACTGGGAGGAACATCCTCCTCAAATGTGGCTGGCTGCAGAAATTCATCACCATCCAATGTCTGCTGCATGATGACATAAAAGTCATAATCCTTACCAATATATCTGCCACACACCCAATCTGAGTGAACACTGGGGTCAAACAAGCTACGTCTTCGCAACAATGCTGTTTTCCATATTCCTCACTTCAAAACTCCACCCAATACCCATAAAGCTCGCCACCAGAGTGGAGTTACTCTACAGGACAAGTGGGAAACTATTCAATCTACAACACCCCTATTCCAGAAACAAGATCATCCCAACATCTATCATCAAGCTGCGTATGTGAACTCACAGAGTCACAGTTCAAAACTACCATGGAAGAATGGGCCTTAGGCTAAATATCCAAAAGACAAAGGTCCTATACCAGTGTGTTACTGCTGCACAACACTGGCCCCTGACTAACAAGATTCACAGCGACCTATTGGGCAATGATGAATATTTCTCAAAACCTTAGCAGCTTCCTCTCTGTGAGGGCAGACATGAATGATGAAACTCAATATCACCTCCAGCGTGCAAGCACAGCCTTTGGCCATCCAACAAAAGAAAGTCTGATGACAATGACCTCAATCTGGGCACCAAGCTCATGGTTTACAGGCCTATATCGCTACCTGTTCCCTTGTATGCGTCAGAGACATGGACAATGTACAGCAGACACCTTAAATCCCTGGAATGATATCACCAGTGATGCCTCCGCAAAATCCTGTAAAATGGCAGGATAGGTGGTCCTCGAAGCACTGGTTATGGCTTATCAGCTACATTGGGAGAGCCACATCATCCACATACCTTACGCAAAACTCTCAAAACAAATTCTTTATTCCGAGCTTTGTCACGGCAAGGGATTTTCAGTTTTTCAGGAGGGCGGAGGAAATGTTTCAAAGCCTCCCGGATGAAATGCACCTCTCTTGGGCGATGGATCAGTAGCAATACTCACCTCTGAGTATTGTGATCACTGTCAGATTGCCCGAGGGACATGGAAGTTGACCCTGCACCAGGATATAACCTGCTGTGGCTATGGCCTTAAGAGAGACCGCAGGCAAAGAGCAGCAGTCTCCATATCCCCAACAAATCACTTTCTCTCCACTATTAGGATTTCCAAACTGACCGCTCTCCTGGCACACCTATATCATAACTCACCTTACAGTCACCTTCAGTAGTAACTGAGCACATTAGGCATGTCAAACATTTATTATCACAAATTAAGTTCTTTGATCCTGTCCATGCCCCGGACTGGATACCTGTCCTTGGCATTGTTGCTCAAGATATTTTTCCCGCAATGGATTCCATCTTTCAAGGAATTACACACACCGCCAGTGATGTTGGCCCATAACTTCCTGCAGGATTTGCGACTTAAAGTCACTGGTGCGCTGCACTAGTGCGGCGTGACAAACCGGAAGTGCGCGTGGTCAGGCAGGCGTGCTGGAGCGCGCGGCGTTTAAACTGCTGGCTGTTCATTCCCCCTGCTTGAAGCCCTGCACTGCTGAATGAAACATCCGCCTGCAGTTTTAACACCTTTTTATTTACATGGAAATGTTTCTGTCTAACAGAGGCAGGGGACATCGGGAGACATTTTTTTGGGAGGTTCAAGTTTTATATTATTAGTGCTTAGCATTTATAAACATGTTTAAAATGCAAATAAAATGAAAGGGACATATATATTTTTTTAAACTTTGGTTTGTCATGAAGGCAGTTAATTCTATTAAAAGGGTGCTTTACTGTATAAAATGAGTTTGGAATCACAGAAGTTGAAAGAATTATTATTTTTTTATTTTGACTTGCCATGAAGATGTTGATTCCATTATAGGAACTATAATGGATCGATTAAAGTGATCACTCACTAACGAGGAAGATGCCCACCTACGATACTCTGCGTTACTGGCCACAGGTTCTGTAGGTCCTTGCATGGCTGATGAGCCCAATCATATAGCTGTATCTTCAATCACTCACTTGGCAGGAGTTTCCAAAAGGTGGGATCAGTCCTTGGACACTGTCAGAGCCTTTGTCAGGCTCCTTTTCTAGGCCTCCTCTTTCTGTCATGCATTCTTGAAGAATTGTGACCCTTCAATCAGGAAGGTTGTCCAAGAAGGCCTCTTCTGAGCAAAGGTCTCCCAGACATTGACGTCGATGTTCCATTTCTTGAGGTAAGCATTCAAGGTGTCTTTGAAGAGCTTCCTTTGTCCTCCTCTTGTTTGGGATCCTTCCTTGAGCTGGGTGAAGAATATTTGCTTTGGCAGTTGGGAATCTGACATCCTAAGCATATGGGTGGTCCAGCGGAGATTGGTCGGGTTGATCATGGCCTTGATATTGGGGCTATTGCCTCCTTCAAGGTCACTAATGTTTGCACGCCTGCCCACCCAGCTGATTCAGAGCTAAAGCACATTTGGATTTTGCAATGTATTTGACGCTGAGTTGTTTACGAGTCTCCCTGATGTAATGTTCATCCTTGAAGCCTCACTGATGACTTCAAATGTATTAACAAAGTTTAATGCTTTAGTTGACATATACAAGCTCCCTGTAAGCTGATGTGAACTATCTGACAGGCATTGCAGTAAATCAATCAACCACCCCTAAGAGTGTACTGTCAAAGGACACTCCAATATGACATCAGAGGAGATGTGTGCCGGGATACTGCGCTTCAGCGCCTGCTGCTTTTAGACGTTGAGCTTGTCAATTAACAATTGTCAAAACCCTCCCCTTCCCCCACCTTTTCCCTCCCTTCTCTTCTGCATTCTTCCACTCTTCCCTCCCACTTCCTTCCCTCTCCTTCCCCCTTCTTCCCTCCAATGGTTAGCATAAATGCTTCACAGCTCCAGAGTCCCAGGTTCGGTTCCTGGCTGGGTCACTGTCTGTGCGGAGTCTGCACATCCTCCCCGTGTGTGCGTGGGTTTCCTCCGGGTGCTCCGGTTTCCTCCCACAGTCCAAAGATGTGCGGGTTAGGTGGATTGGCCAGGCTAAATTGCCCTTAGTGTCCTAAAACATAAGGTTAATGGGGGTTGTTGGGTTACTGGGATAGGTATACGTGGGCTTGAGTAGGGTGATCATTGCTCGGCACAACATCGAGGGCCGAAGGGCCTGTTCTGTGCTGTACTGTTCTAATTCTAATTCTAATCCCCCCACCCTCTTCCCTCCCTCTCCCACTCTTTCTTCCCTCCCCTTTACAAATAAATGGAACCATTGTGTTTAAGTGTGAAAATATATTTTATTGCAAGAAATTTGTCAAAGTTGAGGCAGTTTAATGTCATTGGTCAGCTGCTAAAATTAAATATTAAGTTAAATGTTAACTGGTTTCAAGGTTTTGTATTTCTAAAATAATTTTTGTGAATAAATGTTTTCCATTAAACTTTACAAATGTCTACAAGTGTCTTACTGAAACATCAGAACACAATATTTAATTGAAAAATGAAAATCGCATATTGTCACGAGTAGGCTTCAATGAAGTTACTGTGAAAAGCCCCTTGTCACCACATTCCGGCGCCTGTCCGGGGAGGCTGGTACGGGAATTGAACCGTGCTGCTGGCCTGCTTTAAAAGCCAGTGATTTAGCCCAGTGAGCTAAACCAGCCCCTAATTGAGATAATTGTAAATTAATAAGATAATTGAAGTAAACAAGGCAGAAACATATTTAACAGAGTAGCACACTAATTAGCACTTCTGCCTCACAACACCAGGGACTTTGGATTGGATTGGATTTGTTGATTGTCACGTGTGCCGAGGTACAGTGAAAAGTATTTTTCTGCGAGCAGCTCAACAGATCATTAAGTACATGGGAAGAAAAGGGAATAAAACAAAATACATAGTAGGGCAACACAAGGTATACAATGTAACTATATAAGCATTGGCATCGGATGAAGCACACAGGGTGTAGTGTTAATGAGGTCAGTCCATAAGAGGGTCATTTAGGAGTCTGGTAACAGCAGGGAAGAAGCTGTTTTTGAGTCTGTTCGTGCTTGTTCTCAGACCTCTGTATCTCCTGCCCGATGGAAGAAGTTGGAAGAGTGAGTAAGCCGGGTGGGAGGGGTCTTTGATTATGCTGCCCACTTTCCCCAGGCAGTGGGAGGTGTAGATGGAGTCAATGGATGGGAGGCAGGTTTGTGTGATGGACTGGGCGGTGTTCACGACTCTCTGAAGTTGCTTGTGGTCCTGGGCCGAGCAGTTGCCATACTGGGCTGTGATGCAGCACGATAGGATGCTTTCTGTGGTGCATCTGTAAAAGTTGGTAAGGGTTAATGTGGACAGCCTGAATTTCCTTAGTTTCCTGAGGAGGTATAGGCGCTATTCTGCTTTCTTAACGGTAGAGTCAACGTGGGTGGACCAGGACAGATTTTTGGAGATGTGCACTCCCAGGAATTTGAAACTGCTAACCATCTCCACCTTGGCCCCGTTGATGCTGACAGTACTTTGCTTCCTGAAGTCAATGACCAGCTCTTTAGTTTTGCTGGCATTGAGGGGGCTAGGTACGCAGCCTTGCGGAGCCCCGGTATTGAAGACTATTGTGGAGGATGTGTTGTTCATTCTTACTGATTGTGGTCTGTTGGTCAAAAAATCGAGGATTCAGTTGCAGAGTGGTGAGCCAAGTCCTAGTTGAGATGCTCTAGATGCCAAGTTGAGACGCTCTTGGGATGAGTGTAGGGCCAGGGAAATGGCGTCTGCTGTGGACCGGTTGCGATGGCATGCGAATTGCAATGGATCAAGGCGTTCTGGGAGTATGGAGGTGATGCGCTTCATGACCAACCTCTCGAAGTATTTCATTACAACTGACATCAGGGCCACCGGGCGGTAGTCATTAAGGCACATTGCCTGGTTCTTCTTTGGCACCGGTATGATGGTGGTCTTCTTGAAGCAAGTGGGGGCTTCGGAGTGGAATAGGGACAGGTTAAAGATGTCCGCGAAAACCTCTGCCAGCTGGTCTGTCCAGGCTCTGAGTGCACGACCAGGGATCCCGTCCGAGCCCGTCGCCTTCCGACGGTTCACTTTCAGGAAGGCCGATCTGACTTCGGAAGCTGTGATGATGGGTATGGGCGAGTTATGGGCTGCTGGGGCACTCAACAGCAAATTGTTAGTTACCTGCTCGAACCGACCATAGAATCGATTGAGTTCATTGGGGAGGGGTGCGCTGCTGCCAGAGATACTGCTCGGCTTCTCTTTGTAGCCCGTTATGTAGTTTAGCCCTTGCCACAACCGCCGAGAGTCTGTCTGTGACTCTAGCTTGGTTTGATATTCTCTCTTGGAATCTCGGATGACTTTGCAGAGGTTGTACATGGATTTCTTGTATCGGTCAGGGTCGTCTAACTTGAACGCCTCAGATCTGTCCTTCAGTAGGGAGTCAATCTCGCGGTTGAGCCATGGTATCCGGTTGGGGAACATACGTACTGCTTTCTTTGGCACGCAGTTGTCCACATATTTGCTGATGAAGTCTGTGACGGTGGTGCGTACTCATTTAAGTTGGTTGCTGAGTTCTTAAAAATGGACCAGTCCACTGTCTCTAAGCAGTCACGTAAGAGCTCTTCTGTTTCCTCGGACCAGCACTGCATGACCCTTCTTAGCTGGATTCTCCGACTTGAGTTTCTGCTTGTAAGCCGGGAGAAGGAGCACAGTCTTATGGTCTGATTTCCCAAAGTGCGGTCGGGGTTGGAACAGTAGGCATGCTTGTTTTTTGAGTAGCAGTGGTCAAGAGTGTTGGCACCCCTGGTGGGACAAGAGATGTGTTGGTGGAAGTTTGGCAGCACACTGTTGAGGTTGGCCTTGTTGAAGTCTCCAGCCACAATGAACAAGGCCTCCGGGTGTTCTGTTTTGTAATTGTTTATAACTGTGTACAGTTCATCCAGTGCCTTCCTCACTTCTGCCTGGGGTGGGATGTAGACCGCTGTGATAATGGCTGAAGTGAACTCACATGGAAGATAGTATGGGCGGCACTTCACGATCAGGTATTCCAGGTCCAGGGAGCAGTAGGTCGCCAGGGTCGCCACATCCAAGCACCAGGAGAAGTTGATGAGGAGGCACACCCCTCCACCCTTTGCTTTGCCTGATGACGTGGTACGGTCCGTGAATTGAGAAGCCTTCAAGTTGTCTGGCACAATCCGGTGAGGCGGGGGTGAGCCATGTCTCTGTGAAACAGAGCACACAGCAGTCCCTTACTTCGCTCTGAGAGGTAAGTCTGCCGTTAAGTTCATCCAGCTTGTTTTTGAACGCTTGGACGTTTGCCAGGAGTATGCTGGGGCGAGGGGTTTTTAAACCGCGTTGCTTCAGTCTAACCTGCAGACCGCCGGGTTTCCTTCGCTTCCTCGGTCGGCGGCTGTGGCTGGATGATCCTGGGATCAGATGGGAAAGATTTGACCTTGTGGAAGGTAGGTAGTTGCGTCTGGCAGAGTCCGGGGCGCTGGTTACATTTACGGGGTCGTGTCTGGCAGGTTCCTGGGTGCTGGTGGATATAGAGGGGTTGCTAGGGGAGCATGTTTGCGATCCGGATGGGTTCCGGCATTCTCCGGGCATGGGTATACCTTGCAGTGCGTTCGGGTCCTCGTGTGGGGCCATTTTGGGGGTCCTGGGTCGTGGTGAGGGGCTTCCTGACTGATGCGACCATCAATTCAGACAAAACGAAGAGTTGAAGTGAACAGTGGTTTTAATCAGCTAGAACTGTGCCTGCCTGCGACTGCTCTGTACTGAGTGCCACCTGCAGGCAGCAGATCTATATACCTCCGCTGAGGGGGCGGAGCCATAGGCGGAGTTACAAGGGCATCAACATAATACAATACAATGTAATGCAATAAAATGGTGAATGGTAGCAGTCAGACATTCACCATATTCACCCCCTGTTAAAAATTGAAGTCAGGGCAGCAAGGTGGCCTAGTGGTTAGCACAACCGCCTCACGGCGCTGAGGTCCCAGGTTCGATCCCGGCTCTGGGTCACTGTCCGTGTGGAGTTTGCACATTCTCCACGTGTCTGCGTGGGTTTCGCCCCCACAACCCAAAAATGTGCAGGTTAGGTGGATTGGCCACGCTAAATTGCCCCTTAATTGGAAAAAATAATTGGGTAATCTAAATTTATTTTAAAAAATAAATAAATAAATAAATAATTGAAGTCCAGTGGGGTGAAATAGGCTCACAGATCGAGTCTGTCCAGCGCCTTCATCGTTCGCTGCGATCGACTGAGCTCTGGTTTCACTGCGGGCACAGGTGTTGAACCCGTCGCTGTGAGCACAGGTGTTGAACTCGTTGACTCCGGGAGCGTGTCTTCTGGAGCTTCATCCCTGTAGGTTGGCGATGGGGGTACGGGGGGTGTAGACCATGTAGGGGTGGGGGTGGTGTTCGGTGTAGGGTGGGGGGGGTAGGTAATGGTCATAGGGGAACTGGCGGGTGCCAGGTCTCAGAGGGAGACTGTATCTTGTTGGCTGTTGTGATGCGCCACGTAGGCATATTGAGGGTTGGCGTGAAGGAGCTGGACCCTCTCGACCAGGGGGTCGGACGTATGGCTCCTCACGTGTTTTCGGAGGAGTACGGGCCCCAGTGTCGTCAGCAAGGACTGAAGCGATACCCCGGAGATGGATTTCTTGGGGAAAACAAATAGGCGGTCATGAGGGGTCTCGTTCGTGGCTGTGTAAAGGAGTGACCTAATGGAGTGGAGCGCGTCAGGGAGGACCTACTGCTAGTGGGAAACTGGGAAACTCCTAGACTGTAGGGCCAGGAGGACGGCCTTCCATACCGTCGTGTTCTCCCTCGCCACCTGTCCGTTTCCCCGGGGTTTGTAGCTGGTAGTCCTGCTCGAAGCAATGCCCTTACCGAGCAGGTACTGACGCAGCTCGTCGCTCATAAACGAGGAGTCCCGGTCACTGTGGACATAAGTGGGGAACCAAACAGGGTGAAGATACTATGCAGGGCCATAATGACAGTGGCCCTGGTCATGTTGAGGCATGGTATGGCATAGGGGAAACAGGAATACTCGTCAATGGTGTTAAGAAAATACGCGTTGTGGTTGGTAGAGGGGAGGGGCCCTTTGAAATCTATGCTGAGGTGCGCAAAGGGCCGGGATGCCTTCAACAGGTGGGCCTTATCTGGTCGATAGAAGTGCGGCTTACACTCCGCGCAGATTTGGCAGTCCCTGGTCATGGCCCTGACCTTCCTCGGTGGAGTAAGGCAGGTTGCGGACCTTGACGTAGTGGAGAAGCCGGGTGACCCCTGGGTGACACAGGTCGTTGTGGATGGCCCAGAGTCGGTCATCTTGCGCGTTGGCGCATGTGCCGCGGGACAGGGCATCTGGGGGCTCTTGAGCTTCCCCGGACGATACACAATATGGTAATTATAGGTGGAGAGTTCGATCCTCCACCTCAAGATTTTATGGTTCTTGATCTTGCCCCGCTGTGTGTTGTCGAACATGAAGGCGACCGACCGTTGGTCGGTGACGAAGGTGAACCTCCTACCAGCCAGGTAGTGCCTCCAATGCCGTACAGCTTCCACAATGGCTTGTGCTTCTTTTTCGACAGGAGTGTCGAATTTCGGAGGCATTGAGAGTACAGGGTGTGGTGAATTATAAACCTAGTAATTCACACTGTGTTGTATTACATGTATTGTGTCCTTGTGGGCTCTGTATGTGAGCCGTTGTGCAGCTCTGCCCATAGGGGGAGATGAGGAGTTTGTACTGGGCTCCACCCTTGGCTCCACCCATGGCTCCGCCCATGGCTCCTCCCACTAACCGGAAGTATAAAGATCTGCAGTCGTGAGCCTGCTGCCAGTTCATCTCGTCGCAGGCAGGTTCAGTTGTAAGACTATTAAAACCACTGTTCACTTCCAATCACGTGTCTTGTGAATTGACGGTCTCATCAATTTAATAATCTTAGGAAACTTGAAGAAAACTACTATGGAATCAGCCCTCAAACCTGACCGACTAGAACTCGACCCGCAGGCTGCAGAGGCAAAATAAATCTTTCTACACTGGCTCAGATGTTTCAAGGCCTACCTGGCTGAATCAAGCACTTCAGAAACTACGGAGGAGCAGAAACTCAGCCTACTGCACGCAAGGGTGAGCCACCGTATCTCTACGCAACTTAACAGTACTACCTCGTATATGGAGGCCCTGGCCATGCTCGATCGAATGTACATTAGGCCCATCAACGAGGTCTATGCGCGCCACATTTTTAAGACCCACCGCCAGCACCCCGCGGAGTCGCTGGACGAATTCCTACGTGATTTAAAAGCCTTAGCTCGGGACTGCAATTACCAGGCTGTATCAGCCGCCCAACATATGGAGCTCGCTGTCCGAGATGTATATGTGGCGGGGCTCAGGTCCAACTATGTGCGCCAACGGTTGCTTGAGAAAGGGGCCCAGAAATTGGAGGACACTGTAGAGTTAGCTACAACCATGGAGGTCTCGTTCCGCAGCCTCACCTCGTTGCCCGCGGACCAAGCGACCCCATCATGGGCCCCCGACCAGCGACTGCCCCAGGCCTGAGCCACGTGGCCACCCACTATGCAGCACCAGCGTGCCGTTTTTGTGGGCAGCCGCTGCACCCACGGCAGCACTGCCCGGCCCGCAACGCGACCTGCAGCAGCTGCGGTCGCAAAGGACGCTATGCCCGGGCCTGCCTGGTGAAGAAAACTCCTACTCCAAACTCTCCCGCAGCCCAGAGCACTCGCTTCCCAAACTCACAGACCCGCAGGCCCCGTAATGCTGCAGTCTGTATGCCGACTCCGCCCCCACCCGACACGTGCGACTCATGGGGGCCGCCATCTTGGCAATCCTCCCCCATGCAGCTGGCCACGTGCGACTCATGGGGGCCGCCATCCTGGATGCAAACTTCCAAGCCGCCCGCCACGTGCGATCCACGGGGGCGGCCATCTTGGGCTCCATCCTCTTCAACCTCTGAAAGTCATCTCGACGACTACGACCTCAGCGGACAGTCATCATGGGGCCACTCCAGCACAGCTGATCGAGCTGCTGACTACCCGCAACTCAGCGCGGTCACGCTGGTGTAGTCGCGTCCAAAACATCTCCACAACTCTATGATGACCGTTAAAATCAACGGGTACAGGACACTGTGCCTCTTCGACTCCGGGAGCACTGAGAGCTTCGTACACCCTGATCTGGTAAGACGCTGTTCGCTCCCTATTTTCCCTGCACGGCAAACTATCTCCCTCGCTTCGGGCTCACACTCTGTTCACCTCCAAGGGCGCACCGTCACGACCCTAACGATTCAGGGCGCCAGCTACTCGAACTTCCAGCTGTACGTACTCCCCAAACTCTGCGCCCCACTCTTACTGGGACTCGACTTCCAGTGTAACCTCAAAAGCCTCACACTCAGCTTCGGCGGGCCCCTACCTCCACTCACTATCTACAGTCTTTGCTAACCTCACTCCGGACTGCAAACGCGTAGCCACTCGCAGCAGGCGGTATAGTCTGCAGGACAGGGTGTTTATCAGAACCAAGGTCCAGAGGCTCCTACATGAGGGGGTCATCGAGGCCAGTAACAGTCCCTGGAGAGCTCAGGTGGTGGTCGTCAAGACCGGGGAAAAATTCCGAATGGTAGTGGACTACAGCCAAACCATTAATCGGTTCACGCTCCTCGGTGCGTACCCCCTCCCCAGGATTGCAGACATGGTGAATCAGATCGCCCAGTACCGCATCTTCTCCACGGTGGATCTGAAGTCTGCTTACCACCAGCTCCCAATCCGCCCGGAGGACCGCCACTACACGGCGTTCGAGGCAGATGGCCACCTCTTCCACTTCCTCCGGGTCCCCTTTGGTGTCACGAATGGGGTCTCGGTGTTCCAACGAACAATGGACCGAATGGTGGACCAGTACGGGCTGCGGGCCACGTTTCCGTACTTGGACAATGTCACCATCTGCGGCCATGATCAGCAGGACCACAACGCCAACCTCCATCGATTTCTCCAAACTGCCCAGAAACTTAACCTCACGTATAACACGGAGAAATGGTTTTCCGCACGACCAGGCTAGCCATCCTCGGCTATGTCGTGGAAAACGTCCTGGGCCCCGAACCGGACCGTATGCGCCCCCTCTTACAACTCCCTCTCCCTCATTGCCCCAGGGCCCTCAAGAGGTGCCTGAGATTCTTCTCGTATTTTGCCCAGTGGGTCCCTCAGTATGCGGACAAAGCCCGCCCACTATTTAAGGCCACACTCTTCCCACTGTCAGCTGAGGCTCGCTAGGCCTTCACCTGCATCAAGGAGGACATCGCCAAAGTGGCCATGCGGGCGGTGAATGAATCCGTCCCCTTTCAGGTAGAGAGCGATGCCTCAGAGGTCGCTCTCGCAGCCACTCTGAACCAGGCAGGGAGACCAGTCGCCATTTTCTCCCGAACCCTCTCCGCTTCAGAACTTCGACACTCCTCAGTCGAAAAGGAAGCACAAGCCATTGTGGAAGCTATACGACACTGGAGGCACTACCTCGCAGGTAGGAGGTTCACCCTCATCCCCGACCAAAGATCGGTTGCCTTCAAGTTTGACAACTCACAAAGGGGCAAAATTAAAAATGATAAAATCCTGCGGTGGAGGATCGAACTCTCCACCTACAAGTACAATATTATGTAATGACCGGGGAAGCTTAACGAGCCCCCAGATGCCCTGTCCCGTGGCACGTGCGCCAGCGCACAAGACGACCGCCTGAAAGCTATCCACAATGACCTCTGCCACCCGGGGGTCACCCAGCTCGCCCACTACATCAAAGCTCGAAATCTGCCTTTCTCCACCGAGGAGGTAAAAACCATCACCAGGGATTGCCCAATCTGCGCGGAGTGCAAACCGCACTTCTATGGACCAGACAGGGCCCACCTGGTAAAGGTATCCCGGCCCTTTGAACGCCTGAGCATCGATTTCAAAGGGCCACTCCCCTCGACCAATCGGAATGTGTACTTCCTGAACGTCAGCTACAGGTTTACTGCCCGTGCTCCGCGCACCTGCGCCTATAGGTTTCCGGCGCTCCCCGTCGCCCGTCAAACCAGTCGGGTACGAAGCTTGGACCGAATCACCCCCAGAGTCTACTATCGTACACTCGCCGACTGCCCCCACCCAGCCACCCGAAGAGGCTGCAACCCCGGTGCTCCGCCGATCCCAAAGGACGACTCAGCCGCCGGACCGGCTCCATTTGTAGACCCATCACCCCCGCCGGACTTGATTTTTTTTACAGGGGGTGAATGTGGTGAATTATAAACCTAGTAATTCACACTGTGTTGTATTACAGGTATTGTGTCCTTGTGGGCTCTGTATACGAGCCGTTGCGCGGCTCTGCCCATAGGGGGAGATGAGGAGTTTGTACTGGGCTTGGCTCCGACCATGGCTCCGCCCATGGCTCCTCCCACTAACCGGAAGTATAAAGCTCTGCAGTCGTGAGCCTGCTGCCAGTTCATCTCGACACAGGCAGGCTCAGTTGTAAGACTATTAAAACCACTGTTCACTTCCAATCACTTGTCTTGTGAATTGATGGTCTCATCACAGGAGAAAAAGGCTACGGGCCTGCCTGCCTGATTAAGGGTAGTGGCGAGGGCGACCTCTGACACATCTCCACTTGGAAGGGGATGGACACGTCCACCGCCCACATCGCAGCTGTGACAATATCTGCCGTGATGCGGCTGAAGGCCTGGCGGGCCTCAGCCGTCAGTGGGAAGATGGCGGCTTTGACCAGTGGGCGGGTTTTGTGCACATAGTTGGGGACCCACTGGGCATAATAGGAAAAGAACCCGAGGCATCTTTTAAGGGCCTTGGGGCAGTGTTTGAGGGGGAGTTGCAGGAGGGGGCGCATGCAGTCGGTGTTGGGCCCTTGGACTCCGTTTTCCGCAACATAGCTGAGGATGGCCAGTCAGGTTGTGCGGAAAATGCATTTCTCCTTGTGATAACTGAGGTTGAGGGCTTGGGCGGTTTGGAGAAATTTCTGGAGGTTGGCGTCGTGATCCTGCTGGTCGTGGCCGTAGATGGTGACGTTGTCCAAGTACGGAAATATAGCCCGCAGCCCGTACTACGCCACCATTCGGTCCATCGTTCCTTGGAAGACTGAGACCCCATTTGTGACGCTAAAGGGGACCCAGAGGAAGTGGAAGAGGCGGCCGTCTGCCTCAAAGGCCATGTAGTGGCGATCCTCCGGGCAGATTGGGAGCTGGTGGTACGCGGACTTCAGATCCACCGTGGAGAACACCCGGTAGTGTGCGATCTGATTCACCATGTCCGCTATCCGGGGAAGGGGGTACGCATCAAGGTGCGTAAACCGGTTTATGGTTTGGCTGTAATCTACAACTATCTGGTTCTTCTCCCCAGTCCTGACGACCACCACCTGGGCTTTCCAGGGGTTATTACTGGCCTCGATGATCCCCTCCCTCAGGAGACGCTGGACCTCGGACTTGATAAACGTCCTGTCCTGGATACCGCCTACTCCTGGTGGTGACGGGTTTACAGACGGCGGTGAGGTTCGCGAAGAGCGAAGGGGAGGGCCGGCCTTTAGGGTCGCGAGGCTACATACGGTGAGAGGGGGTAGGGGCCCGCCGAACTTCAGGGTCAGGCTCCTAAGGTTGCACTGGAAGTCCAGTCCCAACAGGAGAGGAGCGCAGAGATCGGGGAGGACATATCGTTTAAAATTGGTGTACTCGGCGCCCTGTATCGCGATGTTCACGGCAGAGTACCCCCGGATCTGCAGTGAATGCGATCCGGAAGTGAGGGAGATTGTTTGGAATGTGGGGGAAATTTGGAGCGAACAGCGCCTTACCGTGTCTGGGTGTACGAACTTTCTATGCTCCCTGAGTCAAACAGGCAGGGCGTTTCGTGCCCATTGACCCGGACGGTCATCATCGAGTTCCTGAGGTGCTTGGGCCGTGAATGGTCGAGGGTGACCACGCCGAGTTGCGGGTAGCCGGCGTGGTCGGAGGTGGTGGGGTGGTCCCAAGATAGTTGTCCTCGTCGGTCGCACGTGTCGGGCGACGATGAAGGTGGCGGCCAAAATGGTGGCCCTGTTGGTCGAAAGTGTCTGGCGGGGATGAAGATGACGGCCAAGATGGCGGCCCCCATGAGTCGCACATGGCGGGCCGTGTGGAACACGGCTGCCAAGATGGCGGGCACCGTGAGTCACACGTGTTGGGTCAAGTCAAAGATGGCTGCCCTCACGGACAACACGAGGCAGATGATGCGTCCGGAGGGGGTGGAGCCGGCAGGCACGCAGCCATGCTGCGGGGTCTGTGGGCCTGTGAATCTGAAAGTCGGGTCTGTGATTTAGAGGTTTTGGACCTGGCCAGGCAAACTTTGGCAAAGTGTCCTTTCTTGCCGCAGCCGCTGCAGGTCGCGTTCCAAGCCGGGCAACGCTGCCTGGGGTGCTGGTGCTGGCTGCAGAAATAGCAGGGCAGCCCCCCCCAGGTTGGGCGGGCAGCCGCGCGGCACAGGCCTGGGACACCCTCTGGTCGGGTGTCCACGAGGGGGTCGCGTGGTCGGAGGGGAAAGTGTTGAGGCTCTGAAACGTTACTTCTAGGGAGGTGGATAGTTTTCCGTCTCTTCTCGGTCGAGGGCGCCGTTCTCGAGCAGGCACTGTCTGACATAGTTGGACCGGACTCCAGCCACAGAGGCGACCTGGATGGTGAGTTCCATGTGTTGTGAGGCCATGAATGCCTTGTAGTTGCAGCTTCGCGCAAGTACTTCCAGGTCGTGTAGGTACTCCTCCAGCGATTCCCTGGTACGTTGGTGGCGAGTGGTGAGGAGATTTTGCACGAACAGTTAGTTCACCGGCCTCACGTATTGCCTTTTCAGGATCGCGACCGCGTCTGCGTACATGGTCGCTTCCTCGATTTGCACGGAGATTCTGTGGCTCACCCGGGCGTGGAGGAGGCTCAGTTTCTGTTCGTCGGTAACGGAGGGCGAGGAGGAGGCGGCGAGGTAGGCCTCAAAACAGCGGAGCAAGTGCAAAAAAAACCCTTTGGCTTCAGCAGCCTGTGGGTTGAGTTCCAGTCGATCAGGTTTGAGGGCTGCTTCCATCGCGATGTTGTAGCTGATTAAATTGATGCGACCATCAATTCACGGAGAGTTGAAGTGAACAGTGGTTTTAATCAGCTAGAACTGTGCCTGCCTGCGACTGCTCTGTACTGAGTGCCGCCTACAGGCTGCAGATTTATATACCTCCCCTGAGGGGGCGGAGCCAAAGGCGGAAGCCCACAAGGGCACCAACATAGTACATTGCAATACAGTGGTGAATGGTTGCCGTAATACATTCAATACAATCTGAAAAATAGACCCTCTTCTTTTTTTAAAATAATTTTTATTCAAGTTTTTTATAACAATAACAATAACAAATTTTCTCCCCGCAATTTAAAACAAACAAGGTGTGATTACATGCCAAAACAAAACAAAGAAAAAGAACTCTTCCCCCCCAAAATAAATAATAACAAATAGCAATACAAGAAAGAAGAAAATAACATAACAGACCCACCGCCGCAAAAACACACACTCCAACCATCACCAAACCCACCCAACCACTTCCGACAAAATCCCCGCCACCCCCTTCCAAAACCCCTCCAGAGCCGGACATGCCCAAAACATATGGGTGTGCCGGGCCATCCGAACACCTCCCACACCTGTCTTCTCCTCCGAAAAACCGGCTCATCCTTGCCCCCATCATGTGAGCCCTGTGCAGCACCTTCAGCTGAATTAGGCTGAGCCGTGCGCAAGAGGAGGAAGAATTCACCCTCTCCAGGGCGTCCGACCATGTCCCATCCTCAGTCTCTTCCCCTAGCTCTTCCTCCCATTTCGCTTTGAGCTCATCTACTGAGGCCTCCTCCTCCTCCTGCATCAGCTGGTAAATAGCCGAGATCTTCCCTTCCCCGACCCACGTCCCCGAAAGCACCCTATCTTACACCCCCCTTGACGGCAGCCGCGGAAACTCCTCCACCTGCCTCTTAACAAAGTCCCTGACCTGCATAAACCTAAAAGCATTCCCGGGGGGAGGTTCCACTTCCCCACCAGCTCCTCCAGAGTCGCGACCTTCCCATCCAAGAAGAGGTCCCCAAACTGTCTGATGCCTGCCCTGTGCCAACTCCCACATCCCCCACCCGTTCTCCCTGGCGCAAAACGGTGATTGCCCCGTATTGGGGCCCAAACTGAGGCCTTCACTTCCCCCCTATGCCGCCTCCACTGTCCCCAGATTTTGAGAGACGCAACCACCACCGAACTCGTGGAGTACTTTGCCGGGGGAGTGGAAGTGGGGCCGTCACCAAGGCCTCCAGACTCGTACCCGCACAGGACGCCACCTCCAGTCTCTTCCATGCGTCACCCTCCCCTTCCGTCACCCACCTGCGAATCATCGCCACGTTCGCCGCCCAATAATATCCACACAGGTTGGGCAACGCCAGGCCCCCTACCTCCCTTCTTCGCTCCAAAAATACCTTCCTTACTCTCGGAGGCCTTCCGCGCCCACACAAACCCCAGAATCGACTTATTCACCCTTCTAAAAAAAGCCTTCGGGATCAACATGGGGAGGAATAGACCCTCTTCTTATCAAACAATTATTGTTCTGGCCTTGCATGCAGCAGCTTCTGCAGGAATACTGCATCGTTAACATAAAATTTTACAGCTCATTGGATGTGAACAATGCTGGCAAGGCCAGCATGTGTTGACCTCGCTACTTGCCCTGGAACAGAGTGGCTTGCTGGGCCATTTTCGAGGGTAGTTCAGAGCAAATCTCACTGCTGTGGGTGTGGAGTCACATGTAGGTCAGACCTACAGGATAGAAGATTTCCTTCCTTAAAGGATATTAGTGAACCAGATTGTTTTAAAATGACAATTGATGCAAATTTAAATTACTGAGGTTAGTTTTTAATTCCATATTTAGTAACTGAATTTAAATTCCACCAATGGCTGTGGTGGGATTTGAACCCATGGCCTTGTGTCTAGATTTCTAGTCCAGCAACATAAGACTATAAGACATAGGGGCAGAATTAGGCCATTCGGCCCATCGTTCAATCATGGCTGATATTTTCTCATCCCCATTAGAACATAGAACAGTACAGCACAGAATAGGCCCTTCGGCCCTCGATGTTGTGCCGAGCAATGTTGTCCCTACTCAACCCCACGTATCCACCTATACCCGTAACCCAACAACCCCCCCCCCCTTAACCTTACTTTTAAGGACACTACGGGCAATTTAGCATGGCCAATCCACCTAACACGCACATCTTTGGACTGTGGGAGGAAACCTGAGCACCCGGAGGAAACCCATGCACACACGGGGAGGACGTGCAGACTCCGCACAGACAGTGACCCAGCCGGGAACCGAACTTGGGACCCTGGAGCTGTGAAGCATTTATGCTAACCACCATGCTACCGTGCTGCCCCCTCCTGCCTTCTCCCTGTAACCCCTAATCCCTTATCATTCAAAAACCCACCTATCTCTGGCTTAAAAACACTCAGTGATTTGGCCTCCACAGCCTTTTGTGGCAAAGAATTCCACAGATTCACCACCCTTTCGCTGAAGAAATTCCTCATCATCTCAGTTTTGAAGAATCGTCCTTTCAGTCTGAGGGTGTGCCCTTGGGTTCGAGATTTTCCTTCTAGTGGAAACATCCTCTCCATGTCTACTCTATCTAGTTCTCTCAGTATTTTGTAAGTTTTAATAAAATCCCTCCTCATCCTTCTGAACTCCAATGAGTACAGACCCAGGGTCCTCAATCGCTCCTCATACAACAAGCTCTTCATTCCAGGGATCGTTCTTGTGAACTTCCTCTAGACCCTTTCCAAGGTCAGCATATCCTTCCTTGGCTACAGGGCCTAAAACTACTCACAGTACTCCAAAAGGGGTCTGAGTAAAGCCTTATACAGCCTCAGAAGTACATCCCTGCTCTTGTATACTAGCCCTATTGATGTGAATGCTAACATTGCATTTGCCTTCCTAACTGCTGTCTGAACCTGCATGCTAACCTTAAGAGAACAAGGACTCCTGAGTCACTTTGTGCTTCTGATTTCCTGAGCCTTTTCCCATTTTGAAAATAATCTATGCTCCATTCTTCCTACCAAAGTGCATACCTCACACTTTTCCAATAGCATTTAGCATTAGAGTGCAGAGAAGGAGGCCATTCGGCCCATCGAGTCTGCACCGGCTCCTTGGAAAGAGCACCCTACCCAAGTCCACACCTCCACCCTATCCCCATAACCCAGTAAACCCACCCAACACTAAGGGCAATTTTGGACACTAAGGGCAATTTATCATGGCCAGTCCACCGAACCTGCACATCTTTGGACTGTGGGAGGAAACCGGAGCACCCGGAGGAAACCTACGCAGACAAGGGGAGAACGTGCAGACTCCACACAGACATTATGACAATGACAACTACATCACTGTCTTTCTTCTTTTAAACATCTATAAAAATTTAGGGACCTTTTTGTATTTTACTGACTCGTGATTGTCCATCCCCAAATTTCCCTCCATTCTTGCTTTGCCGGTCGTAACACCCAAGCTCCTGCCATATTGCAAGCAGAATTGCTATGTTAACATAACCAGCAGATGGGTTACATTTAGATTCTTAGGAAAGGGACATCTAGTGGAAGTTTTTCAAAATAAATTTAGAATACCCAATTAAGGGGCAATTTAGCGTGGCCAATCCACCTATCCTGCACAACTTTGTGATGTGAGGGTGAGACCCATGCAGAGACGGGGAGAATGTGCAAACTCCACACGGAAAGTGACCTGGGGCCAGGATCGAACCCGGGTCCTCAGCGCCGTAAGGCAGCAGTGCTAACCACTGCACCACCGTGCCACCCCATCTTGTAGAAGTTTAACAATTACTTTATTGAGTAGAGAGACAGAGAGGGTGTGTGAGAGAGAGAATGCACACCAATCACTGAGGAGTTGGGAGTGGCAAATGAATCAGCAAACTGCAATGTTGCATGGCAGGTGAACTTCTCCATTATGCTTTAAGGAACCAGTGAGGTAATATATTCAATTCTTTCTTTGGATTATGAGGGCAATTCAGTGAACTGTGTATAAAGTACAACAACAATAACTTACATTTATGCCATGTTTAACATCATAAAATGAGATAATGCCAGACCCTGAGTAATGCAGAATCAGAAAAGATGGACAGTTACAAGATGCAAGCAACTGAGAGAATATAGGAAGACCCCTAGGTCAGACCCCAAGAAGGGTGAACAAAATACAGAAAGATATCAGTATTTACATGGTAGACACTTTTTCACCATAATTTCTGACCATATATCACTCTTGGTTTTCTTCAAGGAGGAAAAGGCATCTAGCCGATCTCCTCGGCAGAATTCAACGATGCTGTTAATTCTGCCCACCTGTGCACATAAACATGCACATAAATGTAAGTTATTGTTGTTGTACCTTATACACTGTTCACTGAATATATTTTCAAACACTGACCTGGAACACACATAGCAAATGCGAATGCTCACAGCCACCTCCACTTGCAAGAAAGTGCCACAAGTAAGCCAGTACCACAAAAAATCATCATGGCATTAAATATTTCAGACACATTGCCTGTTTTGGCGAAGCAGATCAGGAACTGAATCAATCAGGATCCACTTCTGTTCAAAGTGAGAGACAAAATATTTATGGGATGGGTAAATGAGCCAGTTTCCAAGAAAATTAAATCATCATTTACCAGCAAAAATGAATTGCATCATGCTCAGGCGATCAAGAGTAGTTGTTCCTGTGCCAGGCAGAGAGTTGCTCCCAACTGAATTATACAGCACTCATCCTGTCATCTCTAAGATGAAGATGCTTGCCACGAGTTAATGTGTGGTGTCCTGCTATTAGTCAAGCACTGTCAAAAGTGCCAACAGCATTCAAAATGTGCCTGCTACAGCCCCACTGCACCCTTGGGAATGGCCTGAGCAGTCATGGGTACGAAGCCATACTGTTTATGTTGACCCATTCCTGGGCACAATGTTTTTGCTCATGATTGATCCATATTCTAAATGGATGGACATTCTTTGAGGTGAAGTCACCTATATCGCATGTTACCATTGAAAGATTACAATAATGCTTTTCAACTACGGTTACCAGAAGTCATGGAATCAGAAAATGGAACCTTATTCACATGTGCTGAGTTTCAAAACATCAGCACTCTCAATGGTATTAGACACATTAGAACTACATGTTACAATCCACCATCAATCGGACTAACCAGAGAGCCGTCCAAACTTTCAAATCTTGCCTAAAGAAGCTATCAGAAGGAACCTTGGAGACTAAGGTTGTGGTAGGATCCAATATGGGAGATTCGGAGGCCCAGCCAAATGTCCATTGACTTTCAGCAGGACCAAATGATCCCAGCTGTGGGAAAATGCTGCCCTTTGACTTAACATTCATAAGTTATTTGCTGCATCCAAGATCTTCCAAGGATTGGCAGGGGCAGCAGGGTAGCATGGTGGTTAGCATAAATGCTTCACAGCTCCAGGGTCCCAGGTTCAGTTCCCGGCTGGGTCACTGTCTGTGCGGAGTCTGCACGTCCTCCCCGTGTGTGCGTGGGTTTCCTCCGGGTGCTCCGGTTTCCTCCCACAATCCAAAGATGTGCGGGTTAGGTGGATTGGCCATGCTAAATTGCCCGTAGTGTCCTAATTAAAGTAAGGTTAAGGGGGGGGTTGTTGGGTTACAGGTATAGGGTGGATACGTGGGTTTGAGTAGGGTGATCATGGCTCGGCACAACATTGAGGGCCGAAGGGCCTGTTCTGTGCTGTACTGTTCTATGTTCTATGATTGGGTGATTGGCTCAACCGTGAAGTTTCCTCGTGACTTTGGGAAGCTGCACATGACAGAGAGCCATTCATGGGCATTTGACTGTCCATAGAAACCTGGAAATACACCTAACAAAGTCATGGAACTTTAAGGCTAGACGCCATTTGTAAGAATTAAAGAAACAAATAGCCCGACAGTCAACCCTAGAGCATCTCGACAACTAGAACTCCTACGTCAGACTCCTATTTATTGACTGCAGCACCGCCTTCAACACAGGAAACTGTTTTTGAATCTGTCATTGCGTGTTCTCAGACTTTTGTATCCTACCCGGGTGAAAGCAGAACGAGGGGGCATAGGCTCAAAATAAGGGGAAGTAGATTTAGAACTGAGTTTAGGAGGAACATCTTCACCCAAAGGGTTGTGAATCTATGGAATTCCTTGCCCAGTGAAGCAGTTGAGGCTCCTTCATTAAATGTTTTTAAGGTAAAGATAGATAGTTTTTTGAAGAAAAAAGAGATTAAGGGTTATGGTGTTCGGGCCGGAAAGTGGAGCTGAGTCCACAAAAGATCAGCCATGATCTCATTGAATGGCGGAGCAGGCTCGAGGGGCCAGATGGCCTATTCCTGCTCCTAGTTCTTATGTTCTTATGTTGTTATGTTCTAAAACTGCAAAAGCAAGTCCGTTCTCCTCCACTTTCGGCCCGGCAACAGGCCAACCAAGATCCGCCCCATGCCCCACTCCCAACTGATAAGCAGGAAGGCAGCCAGCAACAAGTATGAGTCCCAGGCGTGGCCACTGCAAGCTCTCTTCTGTCCCTCCCCTGCAAGCAACAGGCTCTTCTTGCTCTCCATCCAACCGGTCGTAGCACCATTCTCCCTTGCATAGTGCAGGTCTCAAAGTCTGAAAAAGGGAGCCAGCATACAGAATAACACACCAGGTCTGGAAGCAGGGTTACAAACAAGCAACAGGAGCTCAGAGAAACACAGCCTTCATGGGCTTCAGGGTACGAACTACTCAGATGATTCAGTGCGGAGTTTCCTCCAAATTGGAGGAGTTCCCCACAGGATTTGAACCCCGTCCTGGAAGCAGTTTGGGGAAGGAGACCCTGCGGGGAGTGCAGTGCGGAGATGGGTGATTATTGTGACTAGTGTGGAATAAAGTGAGTTGTACCCTGTCAGCCTGGCCTCTCGTGGCGTCCGTCTACAACACTGGGGATGAGGATCAAGATCAGATGCCATAAGAGGCATGTGCTGCGAATTCAGATCATTTTCCAACTACTTCAAGAGGCCGCTCCCCAGCCGGCAGACATGGCCTACATAGGTAAACTCAAGCCTTTTGACACCGACTCGGACAATTTGGCCAAGTACATCGATAGATTTCAACTTTCTTTCCGCAAGAATTCCATCGCCAGTGACGAGCGACTGACTGTCACCTTACTGACCCCAGTTGGCGGAACAGCTTATGCACTAATCAGGAACTTGACTTAGCCGGACAGTCCGGAATAGTTGCCGTTCGCTACACTGATCGACCGGGTGGGCCGTCACCTAAATCCGCAGCCATTGATTATGGTCCGACAATATTGGCTCCACTGGGGAATATTTGGTGCGCTTTGGGACTCGCTGCCCCCCGCGAGTTTGGAGCTGTTGTTCGCACCCAGGTAGGCCAGGAATTGGACTGTTTGGAGCAGTTGGGGATTATTCACCCTGTCCACTATGCTAATTGGGCCGCACCCATAGTCCCCGTGTTGAAGCCGGATAGGTCAGTGCGACACTGTGGGGACTATAAAATGACCATTGTTGCTCGTTCTGGGTGAGTGTGCTTAACACTCGATTTGGCTCTGTTTCGTTACTTAGCTCTGGAGTCGCCAGGTATCGTTAAGATACCGCCACTAGTTTCAAGGTCAAGTTCAAAGCAATAAAACCATACACCAATTAGTAAGTTCAAACAAATGAGTTTATTATAACACAATTATAATCTACTCACGCACACGCTAAGATGACTAAACTATTCCTACCACTATATAAACCAATAATTATCTTAAAGGAACTGCCGGATCAGGGGACAAGGCCTCTTGCTCTGCACTGGTCCGCAGACTTCAGGTTGGTACGGGTTAAAAAGGGGTCAGGAGTGTCTATCTCTGGTAGCGATCGTTGTGAGACACTTACTTGCTGGCGCCTGCTGTCCCAAACCTCTCCTCTCTCTCGGTCAAGGTCTTCTTCGATAAAAGGCTGGTCGAGAGGACTGGTCCAGAGAGGCTGGTCAAGAAGAACGAACTAAGTGTGGGACCTGTCTTTTATAGGTCCTAGGGCTTCGCGCCCTTTTGGGCGGAGCCTTTACTTGCTGGGAATCGATTGGGTCTCTTCCCAATCGATTTGTTTGAAACCCCCAATACTGAGGCTATCTCTCGGTTACTGGGCCGCCTTCAGGTGCTTTGTTTTCGAACCCCGCTGGTGCCGGGGTGTCTAGTTTCCCATACACTGTTGCAATCACTTCCCTATTTGTGTCCATTGTCCCTGGGATCATTCCATTGCTATGTTAACTATCCCGGAGATTGCCTCATTAGTATGCGGAATGTTCGTTTCGGTGCTGTCTGCTCTCTTAGCAGACAGAATACAGATTGGCTTGGTGCAGCCTGCTGGTGCTGCAAACATTGTCCATTTTAACCTGCAAGCTTTGCATTCCTCCGTTTTGTATTGAGGGAATGGCCAACTTCGGTGGCTACACTATAAACTGGGTATCTCGCCTTGACTGATACCCAGTCTCTCAGATTGAGGATCTCTACCCCCCCCCCCCCCCCCCCGGCACAGCGGCAGAAAAAACATTCACTAAGCTGGACATGAGCCACATGTACTAGCAGCTCGTCCTCGGAAATATGTGACAATCGATACCAATTGGGGATTGTATGAGTATACAAGGTTGCCGTTTGAAGACTACTCGGCTTAAGCGATATTTCAGAGGGTTATGAGAACA